>NC_137210.1:12177167-12347167 GCF_960531495.2 Zeus faber | reverse complement strand
TTTATTCATCTTTGGGTGGTGGATCTTTGTGGGCATAAATGCAATTCATTATAACTGCAATGAATATGTGTTCAACATATGTGTTAACTTCATTCCATGATCACAGATAGTGTTCATACTGGCTAAAAATGCCAATTTATACCATAACGTACGTTAAAGGATTTGAAGCTGCATCGCACTAGGAAATCAGTGGGTTGCACTTTCCTGCGCAGTTGAAAGAGGATTCATAGTGTATGAAAGAATCAATTTGACAGTGATACCACTTAATTTAAGTGTACTGTATTGATCTAATATGGACCGAAAAAAATGTTTATGTGTACAAGCTTTCCACCATCTTGCGGTTGTTCTGTGCATCGGTCAGATCTGAACCACAAGCTCTAATTCAGGTTCAGATCTGGTACAGGTTAAAAATCACATGGAGACATGAACGCATATTATTACAAAGGGGAATGCATGCACACTCATGTATTTGTCTATATGTAACATTTTAAAAATGAAAAGGCGAATAGTGGCCGATGTAAAGTAATGGTTGTGTTGAATTCTTATTTAAATACGGAGAATGAAATGAAAACATACTCGTTGATTTTGTTTTGTAAGGTCCAGGAGAGGAGGAAGCCAATGAAACTCCTGATGTGTATTTTACACTAATGACCTTGACTGAGAGGTCAAGGTTAGTCCAAAATTTGAGTCATCATTTTGAGCTAAACCACTAAGGGAATCATTAGTGTGGAAAAAAAAAAAGTATATCTGTTTCAAAATCATTTTATTGAAATACCGATATACACAAATAAACAGATAAACGAGAGAGAGAAAAAACAGAGTAAAACCAGGGTATCTTACATTGTCTGCCAATATTGCTCTTTTTTTTTTTCCTTACTGAGCTCATGTCAACCGTTCGTGAATAGGATAAGTGTTATCTTATCCTATCGCTTATCTCTACACCGCGACACACTGTGGCGGTGTAATTTCTTGCAGGTGCAGTTTCCATGTTTCTCCGCTAGAGGGAAACGGACAATTTATGTTGCTTGTTCACACTGTTAGAGTAGATTAGATTCTGCAAGTGTGTGTGGCAAACTTGATGTGTATTTATTGTGTGGAGTCAATTTTTATTAGGTTTTATAAATGCAATTACCATTTTTTTTTATATATAAAAAAAAGTCTCAGTAATAAAATAATTACAGAGGACATTCCAGGTTTAGAAAGTAAAAGACTCCCCTGTATTTTGTGCCAGCAATCTGGGTTTGCTTATTAGCACAACCCGTAGGTACAGCTGATAAGTGCATTCAGAAAAAAAAACAAAGCAGGACTCAACCTGGTATTCTCCACCTCTATAGACGCATACTTTTGTGTTATTTTTTCCTTATTTTTCTTTTTGTTCTCTTCCTTCAGGCCATGGTCATGCCTCCCCTCCCTGCCCCCCTTGTCCTGGTGCTGCTGCAGTTTGCGGTCCTGAGTCACGTGCATGCAGCATACTACGGCCACAAGCAGCACCCTCAGCATCAGCAGCACCCCATGCAACACATCCAACACATGGCCAAAGAGCAGCAGTATCCCCAGCAGCAGTATCTCGGCAAAGAAATGCCCTACATGCAGTACCCCCACTACAGGAAGGAGCTGCCCCAGATGCCTATGCACATGGGCAAGGAGAACCCCCGTAAAGGCGGCGGGTATAAAGGTGGACAGGACAAAGGTGAGGCAGTCGACCGTACCAATCCACCCTATATTCTCAAATGATATCGGAATGTGTGGAAAAATAACCCATCCTCAAGATACAATCTGTAAAATGAAAAGCCAATAATCCGCTTCACAATTTCATACATAAACCACATTAACATTTAACACCACCATTGCAACAGTACTATTACTGCCACTGCCCTACAGGTATTCAATACACCACCTCTCAGAATCTGAAATTCCCAAGACCCTCATCCTTCTGTTTCATTTGGGCTTGTTTAGGACAATTCCAATACCACTAAAGATTTATATGTAATAACATGTAGCTGTTAAGGTCTCATATCCTTTCAATCTAGGATTTTTATATAAAAAAAGACAGAATTGCTTTAATTGCAGGGCACTGCAATTTCATTGCTATTTTTAAATCATTATGCAAAGAACCTTCTATTTTGGTGTATGTGTGCATTTTTCCCCATGCATCTGAATTGTTACAGGATAGCCCCTCCCATCGCCTGAATTCCTTCTCACTGAGTTAGTTGTGACACACCTAAGGCATAGTATATGCAAATGATGAGCCAAATATAATTGGCTACAATTAAGGTGTGATGTCACACCTAAGACAAAATCTGTCTTGCGTGTTTCATATGGTAACTTTTCCAGGGAGGAACTCCTGAAAATCTTAAATTATATGATATGGAACATTTAACACTACATTCCAAACAGAGATTGGGGGAATTTTGGGATTAAATATGCTTAGGTGGCATGCATATTCATTATTTCTGTTCTTTTCAATCATCGCTATACATCTCCAGGTTCAGTACTCAAAGCTTAAGAAGTATCAATTACCCACAGGTCAGACAATCCCAGCTGGAGCTGAGGGAATTCCACAAGGTGAACTAGGCCCTGCCGGACCACCTGGGCCGGAGGGACCTCAAGGGCCCCCAGGACCTCCAGGAAATGGACAGCCAGGACCCAATGGACCTATTGGTCCACCTGGTCCACCAGGGGTGCCTGGTATGGGCAAACCAGGTTTGCCTGGACTTCCAGGCAAGCCAGGTGGAAATGGCGAGCCAGGGCCACAAGGAGAAATGGGTCCCAATGGTGGTGAAGGGCCAATTGGACAGCCAGGACCACAAGGTCCCCCTGGCCCACCTGGGCTGCCAGGAATAGGTAAAACAGGGGTACAGGGACTACCAGGCCAGCCAGGTGCTAAAGGTGAGCCTGGACACAAAGGGCTACCAGGGCTTCCAGGGTTACCAGGACCAAAAGGAGACAAAGGGATTGGTCATCCAGGACAACCTGGCCACAAAGGACTCACAGGCCCCTCTGGACCTCCTGGCCCAGGTGGGTTGCCTGGGATTGGCAAACCTGGGGTAAATGGGATTCCAGGACCTCATGGACCACCAGGAAAGCCTGGCCCCTCTGGAGAGAAAGGGGCAGCTGGGCCAACTGGACAGGGGGGTGAGCCCGGCCCTCCTGGTTTACCTGGCCAGGGAAAACCAGGCCAGAATGGCCTGCCAGGACAACCAGGTATGCCAGGAGTGAAAGGTCATCCAGGACTTCCAGGTTTACCAGGGAAGCCGGGACTCCCTGGATTTGGTAAACCAGGATTCCCAGGACCAAAGGGTGATAAGGGTATGGGTGGCCCCCCTGGAGCTCTGGGACCAAAGGGAGATAAAGGACATGGAGGTCTGACTGGTATGCTTGGACCACCTGGACCAAAAGGGATGCCAGGTATCTCAGGCCCTATGGGACCTCCTGGAGGCATTGGCACTCCTGGTCTCAAAGGAGACAATGGACAGGCAGGGCCCAAGGGACTTAATGGAGCCAAGGGTGATCCTGGTCCACCTGGACTCCCTGGTAAGGATGGTCTTCCTGGAGAGGTTGGGGAACCGGGGCCTAGGGGTTCATCAGGACCCATCGGTGCAAAAGGAGAGGGTGGGCACAAAGGCTTAACAGGCCCACCAGGTCCTCCAGGACCTCATGGACCAAAGGGACAAGGTGGATTACCTGGTGAAGTCGGACCTCAAGGTCCCAAAGGAATTCCAGGACTGGATGGTACAGCAGGACCATTTGGTCCACCCGGTCTTCCTGGTCCAAAAGGTGACAGCGGCACACCCGGTCTGCCTGGTGTTGCAGGTGAGGGGAATCCAGGTCTTCCTGGTCCCATAGGACCTCCGGGCAAGGAAGGACCACCAGGATTGGCTGGACAGCCTGGACGGCCCGGTCCTCCTGGACCTCCTGGCCCAGCTGGGACACCTGCACTGTCCCCTGACCTGATGGGAGTCCTACCAGAGATGGGAGGCCCTGGAATGGATGGTGTTAAGGCAGGTGGTTATGGAACGAAGGGCAAGTATGGAGGCAATGGGGCAGAGGTAATGGGAGCCACTGGCTTGGAAATGCCAGCTTTCACAGCCATAATCACGACACCCTTTCCCCCGGTGGGCACCCCTGTTATCTTTGACAAGCTGCTGTATAACGGTCGTCAAAACTACAATCCACAGACTGGTCTGTTTACTTGTGACATGCCCGGCATTTATTACTTTGCCTACCACATTCACTGCAAAGGAGCCAACGTGTGGGTGGCTTTGATGAGGAACAATGAGCCTGTGATGTACACATACGATGAATACAAGAAGGGCTACCTGGATCAAGCTTCAGGGAGTGCGGTATTACCTCTACAGCCAGGGGACACTGTGTATATCCAGATGCCCTCAGATCAGGCCGCAGGACTTTATGCTGGCCAGTATGTTCACTCCTCCTTTTCAGGGTATTTATTGTACCCAATGTAAAAAAAAACGCAAACTGTAGTAAAACAAAGAAGGGTCAATGAAAACAAGTGGATGTATAATGGACTTTAATGTAAACCATGATTATTAAATTCATTTGAGTGACACTTGTAAAACATCAACAATCTGTTGATCTGGTCAGCAGATATTAATGGGCTTGACAGATTGTCCCTGAGAAAAGTATGAAGTGAGGCTGTATATTCAGCAGCTTTTATAACCATGTATTTGGGAGTTCAAGGATTTCTGTATTTGTGAAGATATATTACAATGTGTAAAATTGACACTCATATAACACTCACATGCTGATTTGCATTCAGCAGAATGAGTGTCCAGAAAATGATTAATAGTAAGACATAAAAGAAAGGTTAAACTCTTTGTACGGTGGATTTAAATATGTCCAGTATGGTTCTAGTTAACACTGTTGCCAGTGTCATGTTCCTCCTTGCCCACAAAGAATTGTTTATTTCTTTATCAAGCTGGCAGCTGCCCTATGTGGCAAAGAATGTAAAAAGGAAAAGTTAGCGATATGTTTCACCTTGGGCAGGCATTTATGTTTCTAACATGAATACCATAAAAGCAAATCATATTCAGTCACTACTATCCAAAAATCGCTTTCTCTGCATGCAGCCATTTTCCTCATACTGCTCATTCCTCATACATCACCACTTAACATTACATTACAACTGCAAAGTGTGTACATTGCTTTAATTTGTATATCTGACACAAAGAACCTAAACGAAACATTTCAATATTTAAGTTATAGATGACGAATATGCAAACGTTTTTCAGATGGATGCTGGAGGGTTGGAATGGAACTTGTTTTTTGGCTGTTTAATATATGGCAGCGTTTTATAAAAAGAAGGTGGCATGTGTGGCAATATCCAAAATTATTCCAAGAGGCTATGCATACAAAAAAAATTAACTAAATGTGCATACAAAGGTAAATTGGTAAAAAAATTAGATGTTGGTCGTGGTAAAATGCTCAGTTGAGATATTTCTTAATCCGGTTTTATTTCTTGGCTATAGTTCAGTAAGGAATTTTTTTTAATCCTAACTGCCCCATGCACAAATGTTGACGGTGTTGCAGTGCCCCTTATCATTACACAAAGAGTAAACTGCTGTCAAAAGGCACGGTTAGGTTGGTAAGTAGAGGGAAAGGGCAACAGTTAATTGAACACAAAAGTAATCATCTATACCAATGATGATTTTGCACATTAGCCATCACAATTTCTAAGTTCTGGTCTGGAACTTTGAGAACACAACTCTCTTATTTAGCGATAATATCTATTTTGTATTTTTCTCTGTAGTTAAGAGTGAAGAGGATGCTGTGATGACTAGAACAATGTTCAGAATATGCTTCTACTAATTGGTCTTATAGCTTTCAGTAGGCTGATTGGTAACAGTCTGTCCAAAAGACTAAAGAAAATACAGACTCAAGTCCAAAATAACAAAACCAAAGAATAATTTGAATGAGTCAGTATTTTACACGTTGATTACCTATTGCTGAACTCATTCATCCTGTAGTCCATGTGACTTCAGATAGACCATTATTAAAGAAAATTAAGAATAATTTCCCTTTTGAATCAAGGTGCTTAATAGTTCAGTGTAGGAAAAACATAGGTTTTACATTTGTTATTGTGCATGTTTTGTTTTTGTTAATAAAAGATTAAATAATAATAAAAACAAACCCCTAACTGGTCTCTTTATTGAATGATAATGCAAGAAAATCAAAATAAGATTTTCGAAAATTAGTAGGTAACAGATTTCAACGTGTCAAAGAGAATGGGTTGATTGCAGGGTCCTTTGGATTAAAAATGGACATGTATTGAAAATGCATGTAGATCAACATGATTTTACTTGTTGGAACAAATTTATGACAAAGCAACACTCCATTATGCCTTATATAATAACCTAGGTCTACATTTTGTTGACTTTTGTCTTTTTTAAGGACTGTATAAGACTATTTTGATTTTCCACTCCCTCCTTTCCCTTTAGTCGACCTCCAACAAGTGAATAAAGTGTTGCCCGTTCATTTGAGAGCGGTTTTTGGAAAAAAACCGCAAAGTAAACGTACTTGAAGGTTGGAATCATCGGAAACGTCCAAACAGGAAACTCAATTCACCCTGACTTGAGTCGGCCCTTATAAAGTCCCCCCAAAAAAAGAGGCTCCAAAGGATGACCCTCGCAGCGGAGGCGGAGGGCCGCTGATGCTGATGCTGATGCTGATCACGGTGGGTAGTGCTTCGAGCGCCGCCTCCACTGCGCACGCGCGGTAGATACTGCTGACGCTCGTTCGTCACTCCCTTTGTATCTGCTTTCCTGCGAGCCTGCTCAGACGCACAAAAAAAAAAAAAACAACCCCCCAAAAAAAAAAACAACCGGTAAGTAATATAGATGATTCCAAAATGTATGCTACAATAGTGTCGTATTTTTGACGAGATGCTAGTGATTTGAGCGTTCGGTTAGAGGGATGCTGTGTAAGCTTTCCCGTTAGCCCGCCGGTGCATTTCCAATGATGCTCGTAATCCACCGTTGAAATCCGTCCGAATGCAAAAAACACCGCTTTTGATGAGGACTCGCCGTGTGATACATAGCGCTCTTGTTTGTAATGTCCAATAAAGCGTTCTCCCATCTAGTTGCATTGCAGTCCACGCTCTGCGAATGTTTTATTTGTATTTTTTTTTTTCATTTCATCTAATTTTCATAATCAAATGGGACACAAACAATAATGCAAAAACTGGCACACAATCAAAACCAACAGAAAACAAAACACACAAACAACAAAAACACAACCGTGAAGACATCAACTTTATACAAAATTTGTATAAAGTTGATGTCTTCATGGTTGTGTTTTTGTTGTTTACAAATGTGTTTATATGTACATATATACAGTGCATGTGTGGATGTCTATCTGTGCATTTACATATAGACAAACAAAAAATGTATTATTTCAAGGAGAGTTCTTAAAATTAAAGAAGAATTACAAACTACCATTTCAAGGGAAATTAAATAAGTATCACGGGATAAGGAATAATTAAAGGAAAAAAAGTACACAAATTCACAGTCTCCCATCCTCAAAACATTAGGGAAAGATCGGCTTCTATCCTGTCACATTTTGGTACAGAAAACAGGATGTGGTTTTTGTGGGAATAGGCTCCTCCCAACATGACGTCTCGCGGAGGCCATAAAGCTGCTGGGATGAATGGAAGCGAGTCCAAACACCGGGTCAAAGCACCCTCAGAATACCAGATGAGGTAGGTCGTATTGTTCCTACCCTTTAAGATTCAAGATTTTTTTTTAAATTTGTCACATACATATACATACTTTCATACATATATGCAGTGAAATGTAATTTCTCCTTATTGGTCAGAAAACACATTGAATCTCTCGACCGTGCCGCGGTGGTGTCGCTGAACATCCGTATGGTTTCTGTAAACACACCAAAAAATGTCTGTGTGACTTGCAGCACCTCCCTGAAGTCCGAAATCCGGAAGTTGAACCTGGTCCACCTCCTGACCTGGCTGCTGGTGGCGGCCCAGGTGACCGTAAGCTACCTCGGCCTGGTGTCCCCCGACACAGTGTCGTCTCCGTACCAGTGGGAGTATCCCTACCTGCTCAGCCTCATCCCGCTGCTGTTCAGCAGCCTGTCGCTGCCGAAGAACAACATCAGCTACCTGGTGATATCCATGATCAGCGCGGGGCTGTTCTCCGTGGCGCCTCTGATTTATGGCGGCATGGAGATGTTCCCCGTGGCCCAGCTGCTCTATCGGCACGGCAAGGCCTACCGCTTCATCTTTGGCTTCTCTGCCGTGACTGTCATGTACCTGGTGATGGTGGTGGCCGTGCAGGTGCACGCCTGGCAGATCTACTACAGCAAGAAACTACTGGACTCTTGGTTCAACTCCACGGAGGAGAAGAAGAAGAAATAATTCCGAGGGGCGGGGGGTTGTGTTGGTCCAAGGCAAAACCAGTGTTTTAAGTTGAATTATATATTTGATAAAATTCACATTTAGGTTTTATTTTATATGCCAGTATGTACGCCTGTAACCTGCCCAGCCGGGTTACAGGAGCAGTAAAATCTAAGTTATATGCTGTTTAAAATGATTTCCCTTAACTGATCACACATTTAAATGTGGGTGGACTGTTGAATTTAACAGTAATGTTTTGTCAGTAGTTAATGAAAACCCTTTCTGACCCTTCTCGTTACTGACTCTTGTGCCCCCCCGTTTACTAGATCATAGATTATCCTGTCAAAGTGTTGCCGAAAAAATCTACAACACAGATGCTCCAAGGTCACATGTACACACTGACATGATCACAACAGTACAGGCATGATTCATGTGTCAGCATATGCACCCGGCCTGACAGTAGCTACAAGGAAGTACATTGATGATGCATTCTGCTGAAAATGTGATGATTATAGCAAGTTATTATTATACCAATGAGGGTTACCCCCCCCCCCCCCCCCCCCCCCCCCAACACACACACACATACACATTTATACTGTTAGAAAAAAAGAAAGTCCTAATTACAAAACGTTCTTCCCTCTTAGATATTTCAGGCATGATGAATCAAAAATATAAGTGAAAACAAAATAAATCATAGAGTGAGTTTAGTCATTCATTTTTAAAAAGCTTGAATTTGTTTGCTTTGCCTCTGATTGGTTGATACAATAAATAAACGTGCATTTATTTATCATTCACCATTTTAACGAACCATTATAAGGATTTAACTCGCTATGTGTTTTTTTTTTTAATTCGACTCGATCTTTGACTCATCAAACATGCTGTTATTAACCAGTGACTGTCATGGATAAAATAAAAGAGACTACCTTATGTGAGTATTGTGAGTATTGGGAGTATTGTGAGTATTTGTACTTCGTCACCTTCCACCACTGAGTTGCGCTATACACGGTGAGCTGCGCACGGCCGCCACTGCGCACGCGCGAGTGCCACGTACGGGCTGACATTGTCACTTCCTGATGCTGGGAGTCAGGTCCGCTCGCCGACAGATTTCTGATTTCCACAGTGTCGAGAAAGCTCGTCGAAGGCACCGTGGGCAAGTCGTCTGATCCAGGTTTGAAATCCCGATTTGATGTGTGGGTTGTTGTTTTTTGGGGCGTACGCTACATTCATTGCTGCATCACTGTCAGTGATAATGCTAGCTCCCGAATGGCTAGCCGACTAGCTAATGCTAGCGGCGGAGCTAACAGTTGTTCGCACAAACAGGTGCCGGAGACCTATGTCGCAAGTAGAGAAACGAATGTGTTCCAATTAATTGTGCCGTTGGATGAGATAACTAATCACGCTACCGAACAGACCATTTATTGACGGAACCTTAAGTTGAATACCCGCTAAACATGATAACCAGAGAGATGAGTCACTTCTGCTAGAGGATTATTGGCAGGAGCTTGTCATCTATCAGACAGTGGGAAGTCAGAGCAGCACTGCTACTGGCTTGGCTCATGAGGATAATGTGGTCCGGTGGTGGGAGTCCGTTAGTCTGCCTTTAGAAAAGATACTTCTGGTTCTATATTTGAAGTGCCGCATTTCATTTGTGTTAGTCAAATGTAATAAGTTGGCCTTGCGACTGGAAATGGGTTGTTGTCATCACCCTGTACTGTGTTGTAGTGAGCCAACCTTTCCCAACCTTTACTTGCACTTTTCGCTCTGAAATAATCCCAGGTGGGAAAACCACAGCAACCGGCCAGTTACTCTTAAATAAACGCAATAATTTATTTCAACCGACCACCTGATAACGTTACATTAGATAAATGAAATCATAAATTAGATCAACGCCTCTTGGCAACTTTTATTGTCCTATCAATCAACTTTTAGTTTGGGTCAAAGTTCTTGAGGGTGATATGTAACAGCAGGCCTTAGAAAACAAGCGTTTTCAATCTCAACTGCTGATAGCTGGACCTTAGACTTTGGAAGAATAGTTAAACCAGTTGGATTTCTGACATTTCCGATGGCGAACATTAAAGGTGAGATCATTCTTCTGATTTCTACAAATTGACCAAATATATTTAAATATCAACGAGCACCATTATATCTATTACATACCAGCATTAAATCCTCTATTATTCCCGCTTTGGAGCTCACATAGCATTTAATCTTCCAGTCCAGGGTCTTTATTTTTCTCACAAAGGCTTACATGTATCACTGGATACGACTGACACAGACAAAGCTACACATCTGAAACTTGAAAGCATAATCATTTTTACTGTAATAATGGTTAAGAGGAATACTTGCAATAGCAGGTCTAGACTAGAGCATGTGTATAATTTTAAGGGTGCCCTTAAGCAAGGACTGAACCCAAATGTTTAAATTGTTCATTTAAATTGTTAAATGGCCAAGAGTGCTGCCAGTTCACCCCATCCTATTAAAATATATTTACAATAAACAAATATTGCATTACTGGCCCTGAACCAGGACAACTGGTTTGACACGCAGGGTTAAACTGGATTAGACCGTTCATAACTTATATCTTCTTTCCTGTGACACTGCATATATCAACATTAATTTGACATGAAAGGCTGTAGCAGAATTTATGACGTTAAATCACGTTTTTAGTGGTCATTTTATCAAGTGCAACACTTCTGCTGCTTGAAGGGCTCAGTGACAATTCTATGTTATCGTTAACCATTTTTCAGACTTGTAATCTCACTTTAGGTTAAAGAGCTATGACCTAAAAGTTCTCATTATATAAGGTCTGATCTACTTGAGAGAAGGAGAGTTTTGTAATGCTCCTATCACCCTCGGTTGTATTCTTTAACATGGGATTTGGAATTCACAAGCAGATATCATGATATTTACAGTGTGATATTGGTGAAAAATTCCCTATGAAAATTGATGATAGTCCATAATAATAATACTTGCACACACATTACAAAGGTTATTTAAGGATTTTCTCCATCTCCGCCATGGTCAATTTGTTTAGGATCAAAATGATTTGTATCCGTGGGCATTATTACGCCTAGCCGGATCTTTCTGGGTTATACTTGCGTGTCATGGAAATGAGCCTTAAGTGGAGTAGCCGTTTTAAATAAGGTTGAAATGCCTGTGTAAAGCACTGTTTTTACAATATGTCAAATTACAAATCATTATTTGGTGCGCAATCACCAAACCTACCTCTTCTACTTAAACGTACATAGACAATAATTTAGCTTTCCTTCAAGAGTGCATTTCCATCACCAATCCCAATAACAATGCCAAAATTATCTTTTCCCCTGGTCCATCAAGTGGCGGGAGCAGAAGAGGGCAGAGGGCACCATGAACGGCCAGCTGGACTTGAGTGGGAAGCTGATCATCAAAGCCCAGCTGGGTGACGACATCAGACGCATCCCCATCCACAATGAGGACATCACCTACGACGAGCTGGTGCTGATGATGCAGCGCGTCTTTCGGGGCAAGCTGCAGAGCAACGATGAGGTCACCATCAAGTACAAGGACGAGGGTGAGTGTGGACACAGTGGGACGGGTTAGAACTCCTCTGCTTTTGTCATACTGTTTTTGTTCGGATTTTGGAAGTGTCTTGGTGCACGGCCACCACTGAACCCACGGAAATGGTTGAGGTCTCGTTGGAACCTGGGGTGTGTGTGTGTGTGTGTGTGTGTGTGTGTGTGTGTGTGTGTGTGTGTGTGTGTGTGTGTGTGTGTGTGTGTGTGTGTGTGTGTGTGTGTGTGTGTGTGTGTGTGTGTGTGTGTGTGTGTTAATTTCCTTAACCTGTATTTTTACCTCTGCTAATCTGTCTCCCTCTTCCCAGATGATGACCTCATCACAATCTTCGACAGCTCCGACCTCTCCTTCGCCATCCAGTGCAGTAGAATACTGAAGCTTACTTTGTTTGGTAAGATATTGCCATCATTCTCATCGTCATTTGACAAACTCATCTGGAACAGAGATGTATGATATATGCTTTGAAGCCAAGAGTGCGTAAATTTGCATTTTATTCCGTCCATACTATTTAACTTATTATTTACCACTCCAGTGCTTACAGCAACTGGTCACTAGAGGGCAGCTTAGACCTGTGTTTTACACAATACACTACAGTTTCAATCCATGTCACGCTTGACTCTCCACTCCCTCTAGAAGAAGAAAGAAGAAGAAGAAACAGTCTTTATTTGTCACGCAACACACCACACTACAACACATGCTTGCACACACATACACACACACATGCACATGCTTTGATGGTGGCCGGTGAAATGGATCCTCTGCATTTGACCAGTATGGGCTGGAGTTTAAACACTGTTTATACTGCTGTTTCAAAGACAGAGAGTGCAATAGGCAAATTCATGGGTTGTCTACCTGATCGACTGGTTCCTGCCAGTTTTTTCAGGACAGCCTTGTCCTAAGGCAATTTATACTGATCAGCCACAACATTAAAACCACTGACAGGTAAAGTGAATAACATTGATAATCTTGTTACAATGGCACTTGTCAAGGGGTGGGATGTATTAGGCAGCAAGTGAACAGTCAGTTGTTGAAGTTAATGTGTTGGAAGCACGAAAAATTTGCAAACATCAGGATCTCAGCCACTTTGATAAGGGCCAAATTGTGATGGCTAGACGGCTGGATCAGGCAGGTCTTGTGGGGTGTTCCCAGTATGCAGTGGTTAGTACCTACTAGGGCTGGGCCGGTCATGAAATCGATCGTCACCCTATAAGAGAATCGATTGGCATTATCATCTGGTCTTGGGGAGGGGTGGTGTTCGTTGGTCGCCTTTCAGACTTGAGATGATTGAATTAGGTCAAATAAAATTAAAAAGCTTTTCTTAACATTCTCAGATATACATGAAATGTCAGTCAGTATAATATTTAAGTATGGTAGTGTTAAATAAATAAAACAAAATCAAATAGATAAGCATTGCCAAATGCCAAAATGCGCTTTTCTGGGACAGTCCCTGTTTATTCTACTTGTCCCTGTTAAACAAGCAATCAAACAATAAATGAAAATGTCTGGATTGTTTGATTTTCAGTTGGTTCAACTTGCAGACCTTCTAAGAACGGGTTTGCTTTTCTACGGGAAAGAAGGGCAAGAGAGCCATAATTACATCACTGTAGATATCTGCATACGTCTCTGCCTTTTCATCAGGATCGGGGGGGGGGGGGCTATTATTATTAGGGGTCCATCCCGTATTAACAACCCTATTGTTATTTTTCGGATTTTTATTACTATTATTGTCGCGAGCACTTTTCAGTCTAAAAGTGTCTGGAACAGGACAACTGCTGGCCCTATGGAGACTGTTGATGTCTAGTTAGACTCGGAATGTCTCAGACATCTCGTGGTTCAAGTTTCATCCATATTGATCGACAAACAGAGCAGGAGTTAGTGAAAAACCGATTACATTTGACCGGACGTAGTTGAACGTTCGTGCATCGTCGACACGCCAATGTTCTAAAACCTCCCGTCGGTGGTGGAGCGAGATGAGGACTGCCCCCTGAAAGTCTCCGAGTCGAATCGTCAGTCTCATCACTCGACTGAGATTCTTCAAGTCGAGCAGTCGTTTTTTTTTGTCGTTTTTTTTGTCAGTATGCATTATAATATCAGGATAAAACAGATAGAGATGCACAGGGATAACATGTCAATGGGGAATTAGAAATATATTTTTATATGTGTGAATTGTCCGGACGTGAACACGGCGTCCCAGTCGCCATGCGCCCCAATCGCCATGCGCCGTGCACTGTTCCTCCAAATAAAACAACTAAAACAGTGTGGGAACGAGTCACGGAGGATGAGGCACAGCTCATAGACTCTTTAAGATTATTTTCTGCGCATAACACAGGGAGAGAGTCACAGAGAAAGTGTCCCCATTACGCACGGTTTCGTTCCATAAGGAGACGTAAAATATAAGCACAATGTTCTGCTGTGCCGATAGTGGGCAGCCAATCACTGGCACGCGCATCACTAGCGCACGCATTGTCAGTACTGTCAAAGAGGGAGACAGGTGTGCAAAATGCGCCTCGATCGTTCCCTCTCCTTGCCCTAGGCGGCCGCCTACCTCGCCTATAGGCCCGGACCCCCGCCCCCCGACAAAAAGTCAGTTATTCTCATTGAACAGGCGATTCGACTGACAAAATTCTGAGTCGGGTACAGAGATGAGTTTGGCGGAGTAAGACGGTTTGTGACATCGTCATCCAATTTGTTATAAACATGCAGCTTGTGGCTACGGACGCACATTCCCACCGTGTGAGCTGTGTGGTGTAGACTCGCTCTGGAGTGGCTGCAGTCTGCATGTGTGCATGTGTGTCACCTTAACTGCTTGATGTCAGCAAGGCTTTTAGATTTACATTTTATCTCTTTGCCTTTTTTAAAATATAAATACATTCCATTCGCATCTATCCCAGTGACGTGTCCCTCCTTATTTTGCGCCATTCATTTTCCTTCGCACTTTCGGGCTAAAAGTGGCTGGAACCGCTGCAGTAACGTACACGGTTGAGGTCTTGTTAGAACCGGGAGGTCTCAGAAATCTCGATAATGTTGTTTTTATTATAACTGTTGTTGTTGTTATTATTATTATTATTATTATTATTATTATTATTATTATTATTATTATTATTATTATTATTATTATTATTATGGGTCCATCCCACAGGGTTTTTATTATTATCCTCGGAAATATTTTGGGCTAAAAGTGTTGTGAATAGAACAACTGCTGGAGCGATGAACGCGGTGGAAATGTCATTAGAACAGGGACTTCGCAGTTATCTTGTGGTTTAAGTTTCATCCCAATCCATCCACATACCGAGCAGAAAATAATGAAAAACCGACACAATTTTACCAAAAGTGGCCAAACCTCCGTACTTCACCGACACGCCAACGTTGGAAAACTTTCAATCGGGGAATGGAATAAGACGAGTTTTAGAGTAAGAAATTTTGTCATCATCCAATTTGCTATATACACGATGTGGTTCAGAACATCCATTTGAATCGTGTAAAATTTGAGAGATTACAAACTAGGTGTGTGTGTTTATGTACCGTTTCACCTGGTTGATGTCTGCTGTTCGATTGATATTTTATCTCTTTGGTCTTTTTGTAAATTAAGACATTATATTCCAATCTAACCATGTATTATATGCGGCATTGTGGTCCGCCTTACTTCGCAGGATTCGAGGAAATCGGCGAGTCCACAATGAGTTCATATTCTCGGAATGAATCGGAAAAGTAGTACCCTGAAAATTGTAAATAATCACGCAAAAGCGTCAACTGGTTTCATGGAATCTTAACCAATCGAAAAACTGAGACATGAAAAATCATGAATCTACAGAATTATGTTGATAAGTTACTTCCCCAAGCGCCTTGTTCCGCCTTTTTTATTTACACGAAGAACTGATTTACACCAATATTTGACGACATAGTGCTTTACGTTATTTGCGCGCGCAAGTGTAGAGCAATTTAAAAAACAAACATGACGGAATGTGGTGCTTCGGGAAATTACTCATTGAATGGATTATTACAAGATAATTCCATCTGTTACCATGCAGCGTCAACTTGAGGTGAGGTGAATTAAAGTTTCCGTCTTCGACTTTGCGAAGAAGTCAGATTTTGATATGTATGTTATTTATTTTGCCTCCTGTGAATTTGAAAGCCCCGAGCACTTCCCATGCTGCATCACAGAGGCTTTACCATGTCTCTTTCTTTCTTAGTATAAAATATTTGCTAGTTGAATATCAAAAACAAAGAAGGAAACATTAATACCGTGAAATATTGTATACTGCGGTAGTTTGGTAGATACTGTACTGTACTTTGAAATTTCATACCATTACATCCCTAGTGAGCATGTATGTGTATCGCCTTGGACTTGGGAACTTCCACACAGAGTGATTTCCTTTCACAGAGACACCATGAGACACGACTCTGTGGACTACAGGTAGACAGCCATCTTCAAATTTTTAAGGATAAAATCACATGCAACAAGTGTATCGACTTGTAGTAGTAATTTTGCGTGTCACCACGACTCGGAAAAACTCAATGGAAATTCAGAAAATTGTTACTTGTTTTAGATGTAATGCTGATATAAAGAGCAGCCCCAGCGCAAACTGATGCTACGGTCCATGGGAACTCAAAAAATTGTAGTTGGTGTCAATAATAATAAATGTGTTGCTGCCTGCAGCTATATCTGTTTTTATTATCGCTTATGTTTATTGGTGCATTGTTTGTTTTTATTGGATTAGGTAACACAACATAATAAACATAAGCGCTGAAAACAAGTATAATATTATTATTATTTTAATTGTGGTGAAAACTGGAACAATTTAGTGGTGAATGTTGAAAACCAGGGGCGGAGCAGGCTCAAACTTAGCAGTCCACCGTGTCCAGAGCTTGCGAGCTACTCTGGCTGGCTGCTGGAGCTCTGTGCTCCACGGACTGCCGGAGTTCGAGCCCATTCTGCCCCCAGTTTTCAACATTCACTACCAAATTGTCCCGGTTTATGCTCCGACTCAATATATAGATATATTTTACAATATGTCCACTTGAGCTCCACATTTTATGTCCATGAATTCCGTACTACTGAAAGTAACAGTTTTCCGGTTCCAGAGCCATTTCTTTTGCTGTTGAAGCACAAAGATCTGGTTCCAGATTAGGGACCGGCTCTGAACCCACGCTCAAAATGCCTTTGCGCCAAAGGCGTATAGGAGAATGCACAGCATGTGGGCTATTTGAAACCTCTTACCCATCCTCTCTTGGTGTCATTATCCACTTGACTTCACACCCTTTCATCTGAAAGGGTGTGCTTATGAAGCTGTCAATCTGCTTGACTGCCATACTTAATAATTATTTTGCTCCAGCAGATGATAAATAGTATTTCTAAACACTAGCTTTTGCATTTTTGATAGTCTTTAAGTCTGTCTAACACGACGAAAAGTCTTTACTTTCTTGGGTGCAAACAGGTGTTGGTCTGTACTGTTCAGTAAAAGTAATGGATCAGCTGGTTGGTAAAGGAATGTTTCAAAATGGATACTCATAGTTAATAGGCCTATCTCTTGTTTGAAATGTGCCAGACAGGGATATCATTAGTTCATCAACTCTATCCCAGATCGCTATTTCTTTTAGTGTTCAATGTTTTTTTTGTCTTTGATGGGAAAGTTAGCATGCTGCTGCAATTAACAAAATCTGAGGCCCAATAACCACATGCCGAGGTTATTGGGCAGAGTTGGGAGAAATAATTTCACCAAGTAGAATGAACTATTTTCTAACTCTGACCCCCCCCCCCCCCCCCCCCCAGTAAATGGCCAGCCGCGGCCCCTGGAGTCCAGTCAGGTGAAGTATTTGCGCAGGGAGCTCATTGAGCTCCGGAACAAAGTCAACAGTCTCCTGGATAGCCTGGAGCCCCCCACAGAACCAGGCCTCGCCGCCACAGCGCCGGACAGCGGTAAACACATGCCCGCACATGCACTTGCAAATCTGACTTTGTTTTTTCCTGAGTCATGCTGAGATTATGCGGCTCAGGAGAGCAATAATCACACACCAGGCTTGAGCACTTCCATCCCTTTGGCCTGTGGCTTAAATCTTCTACTCTCCCATCAAATCAATATGACAGTTATTGGGATCTGGTTTTACAATCTAATATTGAACATGAGTCCAGATGTTTCTTTTTAGCAACTGCATTATTGATTATCAGCAACTAGGGCACATGGACACAGAAATACCTTGTACGCTCCACAGGAGAGCTTCTTTTTAGGACAGTGACATATGCACACACATATTTCACTTGGGCTGGTTTTATTTTTGCTGTATTTCTTACTTCAGATACTCACATCCAGAATCTTATGATTGGTATTGGGAGTGATTTGTATGCGATCTGACTTGTGGCTAAGGCACACAAGTGGGTTTTTCTTTCCTTAGCGTTCTGGAAAGACTACAATCCATCTCATCTTGAAAGTATCTGTTGTGCTCACTCCCAAAACTCCCTCATGGGTCATGACGGATAAAGCTCCAAGTCTTTCTCCGGCTCTAACCACATTAGCATTGCTTATTATTTAAATCGTCCGCATTTAAGTGTCATTTGAAATAGTAGCTGTTGGAATGCTGTGCTGAGTTTTCTTGTCAATTAGGGCTCCATTCAAAACATTTCTCACCCCCCATCCCCAGAATCAGTGGACGGTCGCAGTGAGGGGAAGGCAGCATTAGCGGCGGACCCAGCAGTGAAGCACGCCACCCCTGTCAGCGCAGCCAGCATGTCAGCCTTCGACCCGCTGAAGAACCAGGACGAGGTCAACAAGAACGTCATCTCAGCTTTTGGCTTGAGTGAGGATCAGGCTCCAGGTGCGCAGGAAAGAGCCATTACAGAGTAGATGCCGTGTTAGAAAATTGTGTCAAAAAATAGTGTTGGTTAGTAGTCAGAGCCGATTCAATGGTCTGTGATCCATGTGAAGTGGTAGTCCTAAAATATGTCTCTCTGACCTCTCCAGCTCCGCCCGGGGTCGTGGCTGAGGAGCGTTCAGGAACTCCCGACAGCATTGCCTCGTCCTCCTCAGCAGCTGTCCAACCAGCCGTCCCCCAGCAGGCTCCATATGCAGGGGTGCAGCAGGGAACCCCTGCAACCATGGATGGTGAGACCAGCTTACACACAAGTGTTGGGTCGATTGTCCTTGAATTTGATTCAATCACTTTCTTTCTCCGAAATATGCCTTCAGACCTGTTACTTGAGTTGGTGTGGATTTTTTTTTTTTTTTTTTTTTATCTGAGGTTGCTGAGTGACTAAGGTGATGAATATACATTTAAAATAATCAACTCATGAATAACATACATTAAAAGAGGATGACATTGATCTAAGTAGAAATATCATTTAATATTGTCTGCAAGACGTCAGAGAGTAGAATATCCATCGGTGTGTGTGGTTTCACAGCACTGATTAGTTGCAAATGCAAGAGGCCCATAAAGACCTGTTATTGAGTGTGTTGTTTTATTAATATTGCCATTTTAATTTAACACATGTGGTTTTACTGGGTTTTTTTTTTTGCTGTGCTTGCTACTTACTCACTGTGCACTTCCATAATGGTGGCCAAACGGGCCTCAATAACATTCTCGCCCCTGGAATGTGTTATTTCTTCAACATAGATTCAAGATCTTTTCCCCAAAGCACAGTTGTTTTTATGATCTAATAACGCAGGGTCAGAGCGGGCGCATTATCTGATTTCTTAACACCGGTTCCAGAGAAAAACACCGTCCACTGTAATCTTACCCTGGAATCTTCTCTCGGGTTAATTTGGCATGTGGACGAAGCGCTTTGCTCTATAGTGTTGAATCTTGCCATTGATGTCACGGCCCGCCACCCAGCCTTGTTTTTCTTCCCCTCACGGCCCCCCAACCCCCAAACACTTATGTTAGTCATTTAGTGTCAAAAATAATTGAATCTCCATTTTTCATGTGACTCCAGTGTCATGGAATTACTGACTAAATGGAATTTTGATTATTGTGCATGAAGAGGAGTGTGGCCCGGTATTATTGTAGGAACACAGGGTTCCTTCTTCTGTGACTAAAGCATTAACTCTGGGAATGCGTGCAGCCGTGATATAAGTGGCGTAGACTGCTTTATTGAATGTCCTCGCAAGCCACAATGTCACTCATGGTCAGTCTGCCTGTCGTCTGCTTTGGGATGTGATTTCATGCTGTATCTTGCCCCAAGTTGCCTACTCTTGAAGCAATTACCTTTGCCTGTGATTAAGCCAATTGACCGACTGTTGTGCTTTGATCAAAGAAGTCACAATACGATTGAATTCAGCCATGAGAAACACATTTAGGCCCAGCACAGCCCTTCTCATCAAATGAAGAGTTTATTATAGTTTAGTTTATTTATATAATCGTTTTTATAAACATGCACACACAGATCCAGCATTCATCTTAGATCAGTAACAGAACTATCAGTCCTCCGATTCCTTTTGTTATCGCAGACATGTCTTTTCTGACCCAAGGCAGAATAGTGCCCGGAGCAGAGTGTCCGTTAGAGAAAAAAAAAAATGGTGCCGGTCCACGTGTCCTGGAAATTTCAATTTCCCGGACAAATGGGAGAGATTCCGGTCAAATACTATCTGTTTATTGAGCTTAAAAACATTTGTTAAGCAGTCTGTATAGAGAATGACATCATCAAGGCATGTAGATGTATTATATATATTTTTTTATTGAATATTAAAAGTAAAATAAGTCCCGTCAGTAAACGGCATTTTAAAAATAAATAAATAGGAATATTTCTACATGAAATCAAATAATTTCCGTTCGTGAGCAATAAGTAACAAGTGCAGACGCTTTAATTAACATTTCACTAAAATAAAATTTTGATCAAATCAAACACAAAATAAATATGGCATGTAGGTCTAAATAAAAAATCAAGTTTGTGGTGGTGTCCGTCTTTGTCGGGACGTCCCGTCAACATATTTTACACAATGAATATTTACCGTCTGCTTTGGTTCAGAATTTAAATATCCCCAAAAAAACTGCCAAACTATGGATGTACTGATTGGCCCCCGTTGCAACTTGCAGAAGGTGGAAATTAACGGTTCTGTGGACTTTTTTTATTTAAATGATCCACCCAGCACTAATTCAGATTGTACTTGGAGGTAATTATTCTTACCGGACAATATGACCGGAGAGAATTAAATTTGTCGGGCTTCAACAGATTTTCCCGGTCAAAAACCGGCAATTACCGGATAACGGAAATACTGGCTTGGAGAATGAGAGAAACGATTAAGGAGTCACACAATGTTCCTTATTGGGCAAGAAGTAAAGAAATAAAAAATGAAAAATTCACTGCAGGGATCTGGTTGGGTGAGGGGCGGGAGGCCCATGATAAGTTCATTTCTTTGCCATCAGGTTTACCTCCATTGTTTTCCTCTTATATGGGGAGAGGCTCAGACAGATGAAGCAGTCTTGATTAGGGTTTTTTGGATGGGGATTGCAGATTGATCGACCATTGTGCTGAATATTGAGCCTACCGTTTTGACCCAGGGCGGTTCCAGACAGCACTGAGACCTGACCTGTGACACCCCCCAACCCTAACCAGGAGGTAGTGGTTTGGCTCTATCAAGGCTGCAGGCCTGTGTCCACAGGGTTAGGGTTGAGTTTCTTTGGAAGAATTTGTCACGCATACAGACACTGTATTCCCCGCTATTCAAGCAGTTCTCATGAAGGGTCCAGGAAATCTATTACACAACCCATTGTAATTCCCCTATTCTGGTTTTTCTTTCTCTCGTCTTTTGAAGCGTAGTATGTAGATTATCCTTCAAGACGGGAGGACCATGGTTCCAGCCAACGTCTCGGGAAATAGCCCACAGAAGTGTCCTACAGCACTCCTCCTACTTCATTCTGACCTCCCTGTGGAGGGACGTTGATGACAAACAGAGAATTCCCTCATGGAAATTAAATTAACTATCATCACACGTTGGCCGGACGTTGGGTTTTATTTTTGAAAGCACAACGTGGCGGACTCTCCGGGAAAGCTCCAAACAGTTCGTCGTCCTCCCTCCCTCCTTTCTGTCCTTCCTTCCAAGGCTGCAGATGGTCTGCACGCGGCCGCAGCCATGAGGACACGTTACTCCCAGTAACCATTCCCGCGACACACTCCCTCCCTGCTCATCACCGCCACTTTGTCGCATTCTAGTGCCGTTCTCGTGTCTGGACGTCCTCTTCGCCATTCGACAAGCCAGGAAGCGGTCAAATGAAAATGGCAGGGCCGTCTCTGCATTGACTTTGTGTATACAAATGCATTTGGTTCAGTGCCAAATGAACATATGTGGAATTTTAAAAGGTAGCCTCAGGGGCAATTTTCTTTTTCGACGCAGGTTACTGGTTGCCACAAGAATGCCACTAACGAGATCCATAAATGTTGGGGATTTTTTTCTCCACACGTTCTTTCGCCGATGAATTTTAGCAGTTGTATCAGCCCCGGCGGTTGCATGAGGTGCATCGGATAAGCAACTTGGCGTGAAGATTTTTGTGTCTCGAAATCACTGCCATGTTTTTTTGGGCTATTTTTGTGACGCACTTCAGATATATTCCCATGGGAGTGTCAGCATTGCACTCAAACAACCTTTTACTAATGAATCACTTTTGCCGACTTTGTGCAAGCTATCTCTGAGGTGGCCTTCATCCCCATAAAACTCCTGGTCACTTAGGGTTAGGGCCTTTTGGCTTCCCTGGAGTCAGGCGGTCCAACAGGGCCTGACTGCGGCGCATCCTTCCTTCACTGATACGTAACACATGATGGATAGCAAACTGGACCAAAATGAGAGGCGTGCAATTTTCGCACACACATGCCTCCGCACACAGTCCAATCTATGGTACTCATGTTGGTGATCAACAGGCTAACAGATGGCTGCCACATTTTTCTTGTCCCTGCAACAAAGAAGGGCTTTTTCGTTTTCTGTTTGTTTTTTTTGCTGCTTAATGAATTGGAATTCAGTATTCCGGGTGTATGGTTGTGTTGCATAATGCATCATTTACTTCATGTCGGTTAATGGTATGGTATTGCAGTATTTTAATATGCTCAATACCTTCCTTTCAGGTCCGTACCACGCTTCTAAATAATTCAAAATTCAATGAGTTTTTCTTAGCCATATGTCGTCATCACTGACGTTCCAATTTCACAGGAGCTTATGGTCCCCGCAGGCCCCTGTCTCAATCCCTCCGTCTGTCCATCCCTCTGTCTCTGCCACTCAATTATCTGTAATCTTAAAGAGTGGAAAACAAATTCTCTGGGTTTTACTGGCACACGAAAAAACGGTGAACCTCTATGCGGCGCTCTATTTTTTTAAAATGTTTTTATGTGTCGTTGTGCTGCTTTGTGTGCCAGGCAACACAGTTTCTAGTGTTATTCAGGCCTTGTAAAAAAACATAAAATAAAACACATTTGCTGAACATGGAGACGTTCACTGGAAAGCTGTCCACCACACAAAGTTTCCATGTTCTCTAAACACAAGAAGGAGCCAGAGTTGTGTCTTTGCCAAGCGAGAGTGTATTGATTGGTAATAAAGCTACTCCAATGTTAGTAGTTTAAGGTTTCAGACTGGGCCGACTTCAATTCTCGAGCAGTCGAAGTGCGGCTGTTATGGGGCACGATGAACGGTGAAGTCATGGTTAAATTAACAGGAGGAAGCTGCCATTTGGAGACTATTGGAGCTATTTGCAGGGGCAGCAGCTGCACCCTGACTCATGCACGGTTTACATTGTGTGTCAGTTATGAGCCAGTGTGGGAATATTAGTTTTTCTCTTTCTGCATTGTGGTTTCCGTCTTGCCTTGCACCTGTAGATGTAGTGATGAGGTATCCTGTAGATGACATTTGTAGCATAGACTGTTGTTGTACTGTATGCATATGTGCGGTTAACATACTCTATGTATATTTGTTGGTGCCTGTGTGCTGACTGTGTCTGTGTTTCAGGTCAGGTTTATCAGCAGTACCAGGCTCCAGGTGGTTACCCTCCCCAGCAGCCACCTGCCCCTCCACAGCAGCAGTACGGCTTGCAGTACACAGGTAAGAATTAAACTTGAGCACAGTAAACTGTTCCTGCTGCTTGATGGGAAGTGACAGAAGCAGCCTTCTCTCCCAGCAGGCTACACCACCCAGCCTGGAGCCCCCCAGCCCGGACCCCCGCAGCCACAGCAGCAGTACCAGGGCTACGCACCTCCGTCCTCCCAGGCTCCCGCACCCAGCCAGGCCCCGGCCCCGGGATTCCAGGGCGGACAGCAGCAGCAGCAGCAGCCCCCTCCTCCCCAGGGTCCCCAGCCGTATCCCCCGGGAGCTTTCCCTCCGCAAAACTACACCTCCCAGGCCTCCCAGCCGGCCAACTACAGCCTGCCCCCCAGCTCCCAGCCTGGCCCGGGTTACCAGCCCCGCCCGGCGTACACCCCACCTCCAGGCAGCACCGTCACCCCACCACCAGGGGCGGCTAATCCCTACGCCCGTAACCGCCCCCCGTACGGCCAGGGCTACACCCAGCCGGGCCCCGGGTACCGATAAAACAGAATGCCGATGCCGATGATTCTTATCCAAATTCAACCCCGACCATGTGCAGCAGTGGTTTTTCCTCACAATATGGGTGCTGTTACCATGATATTAATTCCCCACATCCCTCTGCCAAGTGAAACTACGTAACAAGCAGCCCCACCCCACCCCCGTGTCTGATTTTCTGATTCTATGCTGTCTGTGCGGCACACCACACTGTTCTGGCCTATGACTCAGTTTGTATTTGTTTTTTTTTCAGCCCCCACCACCCCCAGTGTCTGTCGTTGTGAAGATGTAAGGTCTATATGCACACACCTGGGAGGTCCAAAACAGGCTTCCTCTGCTCACTGTAACGTTTCATTTTGAAATGTCCATCTATATCACACCCGTCGACAGACGCTGAAGTCAACACTGGAAGCTTCAAAGCTTGTTGCTCGGATGCTTTTACAAGACAGAGTGAAATGTTACGCCTTTCTGTTTTGTTTTTTTCGTTTATGTTTTTTCTCTGATCATTGTCACCACCGTGTCTGTATTAATTTTGTGTCTTTGAAACTGCCCCAAAACACTAGCCGAGTGACAGATTATGTCGAGCTTTAAAAGCCGGCATTCAGATGGATCCTACGATGATTAACCTTGTTAGATCACCTCCACTTATTACCATGACTTCCTTTCTTTTTCGCTGTTTCACTCTCTCATCACTGGTTTTTACTAATATATCAAAAAGAAATTCCACGTTCCATTAATATTAGATTATGTATAAATTGTAACATTTTTCTCTGGAACCTAATAAACTATTGAGACCCAAGTCATCTTTGCTTCACTGTTTGGCCTTTCTTTCTGCCTGTCCGCACCTCCCTCACATTGTGGTTTCTGAGTTCATGTCTCTGTGTTGAACTTGGCTTGCAGTGAGTTCTCCCTCTCGCTCCTCCACCCAGATTTGGAAAAACTGTGGTAATGCTGGTATTGCTATTTGTTTTCTTGACTGAGGGTTGTGGTTGGCTGGGGTGTGTGCGGCAAGTGAGAGTGTGGTTGGTCTATCATGTCGAGCTGTCTCACTGAGTGAGAACAACGGCACAAAGGATTTATTAAAAGATCACTTGGAGACGGGTGCATTGCATGTTCTGTGAACCACAAACCGTGTCTTGTTTAGTATGTAGTTCTATTTCTTAGCACCACGCAGTGTATTCATTTAGATCATTGTCGATATCCAACACAGTCCATATATATAAAATGAATGCCAATCCTGAAACATTTTATTCTTGGTTTTTAATGTTGAAAATAGAAGTGTATATCAAAAACAAATTTCCAAATGCAATCTATAAGAAATAGCAACAATTTCTTTGGCAGTCCATAGCCCATTGATCTCAAACTTTATGTACACTTTGCATAAAAAGACATTTAAAAAAGCATGTGCCTAATTATACATATCCACATTGCAAAAATGTCCGTTTCCACTTGCTGTGTTGAATTGACTGGTGAAGAATCCTTAAAATATACATACCATGTTCTTTATTGCAAGCGATCCCAGGGAACAGTTTGGCTCTGTAGTCTTAAGTTACCTGTGATTTGGTTTCAGCAACTATTAATAGTGCTTGAGTTTCCTTGCAGCCTTTGTCCCTGGTTCACTTATCACACAATATACACAAATGAACGATAGTTCTGCAATGCGCAAACTGCAAATGCTAATAATTCCAAAGGGCCAGCAGAAGGTATCCTCGAAGATACAATAGAAATTAGGTCAATTATGCATGAGCTCATACCTACATGTTTACATTTACAGTCAATATGTGAATGACATTTTCATTTTCAGTACAAATGCCCGTGTAAATCTCTGACTGCAACGGGGGAGCATTTTAGGTTGTTTTGTCTGAAAAGGCAAAACACACATGGAATATTTAATAGTAATCATTTGATAAATAACATCATACAAGTTATTACATTTTGGGAGCCAGCTTCCCAACATTCTCTCTCTGATCATATCCGATATTTTGATTCACTTGGAAACTCCACTTGGAGCCGTTTCCACTTGTATCCTGACATCATGTGTTTGATAAATAGCGAAATGAAGACGTGTGGTATAACGAAATGCACCAAACAGTTCTGTGACACCTAATGGTCCTGTACAGGTTTATACACCGGAGAGTAGGTTGACTTTTAACGGACAGATCTACGGCCTCCACAGCATTCATCGTAGCAAGAATGAGGGGCCCGCCTTCCCTTTGGGCCAGGTTGGGGCTTCTGAAGCACTCTTTCCTTTCCTCTCCCCTAAGTGAGGTCATCCTCACCTCCAGCTTTCTAAAAATAAAAAATAAAAACAAAAGTCCCTTCGGAGGTGGTTACCACTTTCCAGGGATGGGCGTGCCGCACTCGTACCACCCTACATAGGTGGTGCGTGTGTTTCCCCCTATCTCTCCAAAGTGAACAGGCTCCTGCCGCATTGCCCTGTAGAAGCCTGGTGAAGGGGTTCAGAGGGAAGCGTAAGAGTGATAAACTGAGTGAATTAAAAAAAAAGGAGAAGAAGGAGGTAATAATCAACCAGGTCACCTGATCTGCTGGAGAGCTGGTCGCCCTGCAGCTGGGTGCCAGTCCGCCCATCCAGGAAGGAGTCCACGAACTGGCAGTGGTCCTCGCCGTGTCCCGCCTGGTCGCCGATGTTGTAGAACTTTCCTGCGTCGACGGAAAGACACGGCGAAGTTACTGTCGGACTTTAAATCAGTGACATGTCGCCATGGTGGAAAACGACACGTTTTAGAAGCGCCGTTGAGGTAAAACCCATACCGTTGAGGGAGTCACTCAGGTAGATCTTGTATCTCAGCGAGTTGCACAGCTGGATGCCCACAAACTTGCGGTACCAGGTCCTCTTCACGTACTGTTTCCCGTTGCACTCTGAGTAGGCGTCGGCTTTGAACGGGAACTGGGTCCAGATGGCGTCTTTACCTGAACAGACGAGAGGCAAAGGCTTATTCCATCTGTGAGCTTTGATGGGAGAGAGCTCTTCGCCTACGATGGGGAATGGTAATAAAACTAGAAAAAAATAAATAAATAAGGCCGCTCACCTGAAACGTTCTCACTCACCCGTGGATCCGCTGGGGATGAGAAGACGGAGAGACAGAACATGAACATGACGCACATTAGTCGCATTCGTCTTGAAGGAGTTCTCAGGGAATGCCAACCCTGCGAGGCCGCACGTGCACGCGTCCGAATAGAGCCAGAGGAGATGTTTACCGAGCCGACGGGACCCCTGGGTCATAATCAGTCAGGCCCCAGTGGCGGCCAAGCTTTTTCAAAACGACGGGGCCCATGTTGAAATCATTAGAACAACGGCAGAACCCTCCAGATACTCCGAGCCACGACAATCAGAGCCTGGTAATTACCGTAGCAACGCACACAGAGGCTAAACCGCCGCTGACATACAGGCGGTGAATTAGTCTCTCGCCGTAACTAGTGAAGGTTTGCGATGGGGAATTGGATCAGAAAAAGGGGATCTTGGGGGCGGGCGAGGGGGGTCTTACCTGACTCGGTGCTGAAAGACACAGGCTCGGTGGGGGGTCCCGACCCGAGCTCGTTCTTCGGCGTCACCTTGAATTCATAACTGAAGGGGGTAAAACAGGCAAAAACGGAACAACCTCGGGTCATTTGAGCGATTTTTTTTTTTTCCCAGAAATGTGATTGTGATCTGAGGTTCTCTTGGCTAATACAGTAGGAATATGAGTTTCAGTCATTGATAGTTCAATGGAGAAATAGAAAAACATTTAAAAAAAAGTGTTAAATAGAAAAAAACCCTCTGTCATTTTCCATTATCATAACCTTTTGCTGGCTTATTATAACTTTGTGTTCCTCCCATCCCATGAAGTGAGGAGCTTGTATTTTTTTAATCTTCTCTAGACAGTCATGAGTGTGGTTCAGCACGTGCACACACACACACACACACACACACACACACACACACACACACACACACACACACACACACACACACACACACACACACACACATACGCACACACGCGCGCATATACACACACACATGGGCACAGACACACACACACACACGTTGTGCGCACTAATGACTTTTCCATGTGCTGTGTTCAAATGTGCATTTGAACCGGTCCCAGAAAGAAGGTTTTGGTGAATTTTGAGACTCCACATGGTAATTCTTGACTGCACCTAATTAAAAACCCAGTTACATTACGACTCCACCCGGATTTACTATGACTTTCTGCTGGTGTCGCCGTTCTTAGTTCACAACTACATGTATGATTTTGTTAAGATGTGTCGGTCATACGTGTAAGAAATATCCCATCCTTGTCTCCTAAAAATCTCCTGTCCACAGTGTTAGAAAGCAGAGTTGACGTTCACACCTCAGTGTGTGTTGTGCTCAACTCTCAAATAAACTGAAATAACAAATCCCATAGACACGATTTACCGCGTTTTATATGCACCGGCGCGAAACGATGACGGGCGGGCTCAGATTTTCCTGTTATTAATCAGATTACGTACTTGGTCTCAGGTTTGAGGTTTTCCACGGCTGTGTGCGTCTGGTTGGTCGTCAGTATGGACACCTCTTCTCCGTTCTCTCCTCTTTTGATAGATTTGACCTCGTATTCTGGCGACAAAACCCCCAAAAAACAATGTGTACTCAAGAATACAAACATTTTCATGATTTAAGTATGGGCGACGGCATTTTAACGACCCCCATAGATCATCATACAGATGGGATGCGAGAATGCAGAAAAGTCATTTTAAAAAACGACTGGTCTCAGCAGGACAGGAACATTTGGCTGAGCACGGCTTTCAGGTGGGTCCGACCAGGTTCCCCTTGAAAGACTTTTTGCCTCGAGCATCACAACATGCGGCCGCCTCCTCGACTACATGTTATTGTTATATGGACAGATGGCGCATGCTCCCTAATACATCACAGACTCTCTCGAGTCTCTGCATCTGATGAGATCCTCATGTTGTCGTAATTGGTCTGGAGCGCCGTCATGGCCTGCCGTGCACTGTCCAAAAACTTGTATCTTGGTCAAAAGTTTTGATTTTGACTAAAGTGTGCTATCACTGTTCAGTTTAGGCCATTTTTGAGTCACCAATGGCCAGTAAGTGTGAATATGTGACCCACCGCAGCAAAACCCGCATTGTTGCACGTTTATAAAATCACCAGGAGCAGCCAAATAAGTTGAAAAAACCTTTCTAGAAGGAAAACTCGATTTTTATAAAACTTTTATGAAACAGGCATATTCTTATTGTTCAACATTCCCTCAAAACACAAGAACATAAAGAGATTGCCCCATTGAGCAGGGTGTCAAGTCCCCATTCAGCAGGGTGTCAAGTGGCCATGTGAGAAGTAGCCATGCGGCTCTGTTGGTCCTCCAAAACATTTGCATTCTGGGAGCTGGCTGAATGAAGCCAAGTATAGGGGAAAACTTTGAAGGTGATTATCTCAGAAACGCAGTTTGCCATACCCTTGTCATTAACAAGTCATAGCTTTAAAAATAATAATATAAAAAGTCAAAGGCCGACAAATGTACCTAAAGTCTGCGGTGGGTCACATATGTTGTGTTTCTTCGCCATAGTCAAAAATACCATAGCATACAACTAAATACCAACCATCACTGTCAAACTTAATGTAAAACAATGTAAAACACTGATTTCTTCTGTACACCTCCACAAATATAGACATTACTTTTTAGGTGTCCAGGAGACCCATATTGTTTTTGTTCATGAAAGATTGACGTCAGTGGCGTAGGGATTTCATGGAACCGACGTACCCATGGATATGACAAATAAAATTTGGATTCGGGGCAATTCTGACATGCCGTCCTCCAAGTTCGATCCAAATCGGTCGATTTGTGTAAGAGATGCGTTTCTCATCTCCGCAACGTTCACGTTTTTAAGATTCAAAATTCAAAATGTGTATTTGTCACATATATACGAGCATACATGTATGTATGTATGTATATAAGAGCTCTGATTGGTCACAGACAAGCGTGTCATTGCGTCAGTGGTCACATGTAATCCCTTTGCGCACCTGCAAAAGGGTGGCACACAACGACTGCCTGACTTTAAATCTGCCATTTGTAACTACTCCACATATTTAACCTGCTCAGTGGACTATTCGATTGGAGGGATTACTTTATTACTATTAACCTTGTATACGTTTGCAAAGAATTAGGTTAAAGTAGAAGACAATTGGATTAAACAAAGCGCAGCGTATTAGGCGCCATAAACATATACCCTTCCGAGGACAACTGACGCGCAATAACATTGAGAATTTATAGACATTCCAGAAATATCAATGTATACAATCTTCCTCAATTGTAGTTAGTTGTAACAATAAACATAAGCAATTACACAGTGCAAGAAACATGTATTAATTGTGTCTGCTGTGTTTTTGTGTTCCAGATGCCTCAAAGAAGCCCACACTCAAAGGCAGCAAAGAAGCTCCAGAACATGTTGCCTTCGAGGTCCCTCGCCTCCGAAAAATAAAAATACATTTATTGTAGACTACCATTCATTTGGAATTTGGCTTAATATCTAAGGACTAATACAATGTATGTAAGCGCCTTGCCAAATGTGTGTTTTTGGACTTAAACTCTTCCCTGCCCCCTCCTTTTCCTCACTCATTTCCAGTGCGATGTACTAAAAAATGGTCTGCGTTTCAAAGCCAGGTATTCTATATCTGGGGAACAGCGTGTTCATGCCATCGTATCACGCCGTTTCCCCGTCTGCGCTGGGGCAACTCCGAGCCCGTCACGCTCCACCTGACCCCCCGCATGCTCTACAGGCACAAAGTCAAACTGCCCCACCCTGCTGCGAGGAGAACCAAGATGTGGAGCAGCAAAGAGGGCCTGGATGAGTTACGCCTTCCTTTCATCTACTCGGTGCAAGTCAAGAATGTGATTGTAATAAGCCCTGGAAACCATGCAGACATTGCTGTTTACAGTTTGTAGGATTATTATATTTGGGTGGAAAATTATATCTAACTAAAAACACTAAAAACAATTCTGAGTTTAGAGATCAGAGGAACTACGCCTCTATGTCTATATTTACCTGCATATCAGAGCATATGTTTAGATAAGTACTTAGATATTATGCCACATTCCACTGTAATATAAATGTTATACTTGATAGTCAAAGCCAGATGTGTTGCCATTATAACATAAGGGTGTATTCCATTAATGACAATTAAAGACAAATACTCTCTGAAAGCTTGATCAAAGGAACTAGCCTTCATCAAGACATAAAACATCTGGTCTTATAAAAGATAATGTTCTCGGAAGAGATTATATTGCAATAACAGAATTGCCAAGAAAAAAAGCGTTCTGTTATACTGCTGAACATTATGACTTTAGATAGCCAGGGCCGGCTCGCCCATTGCACTTTAACTAAGGGCCGACTACCCTAGATCCCGTGTATTGCTGCCTGCAGCTGCATTTGTTATTTTTATTAGTAGTAGCATTATTAGTATTATCATCACTATTATTATTGCCACGTGGTAAATTGCACATGGCTTTATATAAAAAAATAAAAATATATATTTGATTGTAAATTCTACGACTTTCTTGAGCTTGTCTATTACTTTTTTTTCTTTTATGTAACTTGGTGTACACATTTTTCTTTCTGTCCTCACGGTATCCCTGTCCCCACTGTAATGCCAAAAAATATATAAAGTACTGTCTTATCTTATCTTATCTTCCTTACCCTATCTTATCCCATTTCACCTAGACTTCAATTTGCACCCCATGTACCTTTGGTGTCGTTGTCCTGTTTCTTCCAGCCCAGGATGACGAAGGATGGGCATCCCTCCACCGTCATGACGGTGAGGTTGGAGGGGGGAAGCCGGGGGGGGGCGGTGATGTTCTGCTCCATCGCCTCCTCCTCGGGGAAGTACGCCAGCGAATTGGTGATGGAGCACGGCTCGTCTGGCTTCTTATCGGTCTTGTAGATCACGTGGGGAGCTGGGGACGAACGGGAATGGACAGAAATGACATCATTGATTATTTTGTTACTCACTCACTAGGATTCACCGTGGGTTTGAACCTTCACCCGACTCACCTACGAAACGCTTCCTGCCCACGGAGTCCAGGTCGGACGCGGGCAAGGAGCTGAATATGGAGGAGTTTTCGAACATGTCGAAGAGGCTGCCTGCGAGGGAGGAAGCGGGAGAGATACGTCAGGGTAAGAAGGTGGTGCCAGGATTTCCTGGCAGCTCTCTCAGTACTCTGCTTTTATAGCTTTGGCACCGAGCAGTGGACAATCGGCATCTGTTCTGGCCTCCGATCGCGCTTTCACCCACTTTCAACCATACCTGTCCCTTGCATTCCATCTTTCTGACACACATTTATGCGCACCACCGGGGATGACTTTGAACCTCAACATCTACTGGGGTTCGACGCTTACTTGTGCTGTTCAGCGCCGGGGCGGAGGTGGTCGTGCGCTTGCGCTCCTGCTTGGGCTTCGCCGTGACCAGAGGGAACGGCTTCAGGATGGACTCCTTCTCTCCCTGTTTCAGATCCATGGGTTTATCTACGGACAGAGGAGGACAGCGATGAGGAGAGATCAGCTGGGGCTGCCGGTTTTTGTCTCTACGTGCAGTTGCTCTCCATCTGCTCTGGCCCTCAGCTCAGCAAACTCTTCCTGGTGGCTGAAAGATCAGAGATCACTTGTTGCGTAACACCTTTTGTGCTCTTAAAAGGCAGAGAGGAGTTTGGCCAGGACACATTGACCCGCAGCGGCAAACCCACAGATGTTCAAAACCATACACAGACGCACGCACGCAAGCACACACACACGCACGCACACACATGCATATTGACACACATGCGAAAGTTCTGGCATAAGAAGCCTGCAGAGAAGAGCAAGGATGATGGGTTCACAATAGCAGTTTTTAGCTTGTGAACACTGCAGTGTATGCACGCTTAAACAAACAACGAGGCGAGTCATAATTCATTGTAGTGCAACAAAGTCTTTCCTAACAAACAAAGAAACGGGGTACGGCGGTGTTAGGTTTTTCAGTGCAGCAGACACTGTGGCCCTCACCATGGTCTTTGGGTTTCCCCACCAGGTTGGGTCTCTTGTTGACTGGAAGAGAGGGGTGCAGAATCGCGGGGGACCCTGGGAAACAAGAGTCCATGGCAAGGTTAGGAATCTACCGCTGGAAACAAAGCACGGGCGGTCGCTACTGAGAGACACAAAACTGAAAAGTAAAGTTGTTACACATTTGTTACTGAATGTGAAGTTATTCGGATTCATGTGTGAAGGCAAGGAAACCCGGCGTGGAACTGGGAGCTGACAAATGAGGACACGTATGCGAACACAAATGCAAGCAAACAATAAAGTGCATTTAAAAAAAAAGAAAAAGCCAGAGAAGTTCGATGTGGAATGGTGGAGTCTATTGGTGCTTGTGCCGCTGTGGTGCAGTGCCATGGTCTATGACTAATGAAAACCAGGGTCATTTTTAATAACCTTGAAAACCATAAAACCACTCCTTTCAAATTTGACTATAAAACCCTTCCAAAAGACGGCAGTCAACGTTTCCTTAAAAATCCTTGCTGCCCCCGAAAACAAGGCAGGAAAACAGGGAAACCTTTTATTGAACGTCTTTAATGATTTATCTTTAAAGAGAACATTAATTCTCTGATACGACCGAGACATTTTCACAATTGATGTATTGTTCCTGATACCACAAGGATCGGTACATCCAACCAAAACACTGAGACAGAGACAGAGACAGGCTCAATTATACCCTTTACTGCTTCTCCGTCACAGCCAAAGAATGAGCTTTGGGCTTTGGGAAACATATACATCCATACACGAGGAAACGCGAGGCTTGGTAAGAAAGGTGCTCGAGCTGCAAACTGTCGATCTCGGAATCCTACATGTGTGGAGCCTCCTCTGATTTAATGGGGATTTTGACAAGGGTAATCTCTTTAAACCTCTGTTGTTGTAGGTTCCTTCCAAAGAAAGGTGGAGACATCTTGAGCGGTTTGACACCGGAGATTTTGAATCCAAGGTGACGAAGGATTGTTTCGGCTCATACGATCCCAGGAGTGAGAGAAGCAGTCATTGGTCATTTTGTCTTATCTCAAAGATTAATCAGCGGTCGTTCCCTCCTCTGAACCCTGTAATTGCCCAAAGCCATTTAAGTCAAGAAGAGACGGATGATAAAATATTTTCCTTGGCATCTCTGAGCCCTGGATCCCGCTGGACATGGCCACCGTGCCTTCCACTTTAGGAACCATAAATCAGTGATTTCTGGCGTGGAAGCCCGAGAGAGCGATGAGCCGACGATATCGAGACAAAGTCGGACGGGCGTCTGCCAGCAGGTCTCGGTGTTTATCGCCAAGCAGACGTTTGAAGCACGGTTCGGAATCACACAAGGAGTAATTTTCCATTAATGGCGAACATATGCTAACCAAAAAAGAAGAAGATGTTTCACATTATAGCTCTATAGGAACTTATTTTTTAACTTTTCAGGATACAATCAATGGGAGTCAGCGAGGCGTGAACAAGCAGCAACCTCGGAAGATGTTCCAAAGACCTGACGTTAGGCAGAGCTGGACGGGGAAACGAGATCAGATGGGATGCGTGGTTTGCATCCCGGTGATCTGGTTAGCGTTTATCTGTCCCGACCCTAGGAAGTGTTTGTTGAAATCTGTCACCCGAGACGGCCGCTCGGGTGCCATTACCCTTCACTCTCTCTCTCGCTGCTGCAGATCAAGGCAGCTCTGAGGGCCCGGGGGCTGCAGGCCCGAGGGCAGGATCGCTTTCTGTCAAAGACTCGCGTCCCAAGAAGCCATGAAACTAAACGTCACAACACTGAGCTAGAAAAACACTGCCAGGGAAATACACGCCACTGTTTCCCATCATTGAGATTGTTTTGGGTTGGTTTTTGTTTTTGCAACACTACACTTGGAAAGTCACAGATGGATTTCATGGATGAAAACTGCACATGACACACCTGAAGTCCTCTGGAAGCAAAGCTTAGATATAATATCCAAGAAAACTGCCAATGCAATGCAAAGTGCTCAGAGACAATTTACTTCAACTTTTGCAGTTTTGTGCAGTATGCAGACTAGTAGAAACCCTGTTGAGTAAATGAGATTATAATAATAATAAATACATGGATAATTGACTTTATCCATATCCTTCACTCGGGGTACTACTGTAGTATATTCCCTCTGTGTGCTGAGTCTTAAGTCCTCTCATAAAAATGGTTCATTTATTTGATTTATGTGTTCTTATTTTGTGTGTGCATTGAGTCATCCTAATAAGTCACTGTGAGTTTCAGATTTGAAAGTCTGTGCAGGGTGGCTGGCAAGATGAGTATAAATATACACCGATCAGCCACAACATTAAAACCACTGACAGGTGAAGTGAATAATATTGCTCAACTTGTTTCAATGGCACCTGTCAAGTGGTGGGATGTATTAGGCGGCAAGTGAACAGTCAGTTCTTGAAGTTGATGTGTTAGTAGCAGGAAAAATGGGCAAACATAAGGATCTGAGCAATTTTGACAAGGGCCAAATAGTGATGGATAGACCACTGGGTCAGAGCATCTCCAAAACAGCAGGTCTTGTGGGGTGTTCCAAGTATGCAGTGGTTAGTACCTACCAAAAGTGGCCCAAGGAAGGACAACTGATGAACCGGTGACAGGGTCATGGACGCACAAGGCTCATTGATGCATGTGGGGAGCGAAGTCTCCCGCTTGTCTGGTTCTATCCCACAGACGATCTACTGTAGCACAAATTGCTGAACAAGTTAATGCTGACTATGATTGAAAGGTGTCAGACCACACAGTGCATCACAGCTTGCTGCATATGGGGCTGGGTAGCCGAAGAGCGGTCAGAGTGTCCATGCTGACCCCTGTCCACCACCTAAAGCTCCTACAATGGGCATGTAAGCGTCAGAACTAGACCATGGAGCAATGGAAGAAGGTGGCCTGGTCTAATGAATCACGTTTCCTTCTACATCATGTGTAGGCCGGGGTTAGGGTCGAATCCGATGGAGCATCTGTGGGACATGCTGGAACAACAAGCCCAATCAATGGGGGCTCCACCTCGCAACTTACAGGACTTAAAGGATCTGCTGCTAACGTCTTGATGTCAGATACCACAGGACACCTTCAGAGGTCTTGTGGAGTCAATGCCTCAAAGGGTCAGAGCTGTTTTGGCAGCAAGAGGGGACCTACACAATATTAGTGGTTATTTGTGGTGGTTTTAATGTTGTGGCTGCCGGTGTGTGTGTATGTATATATATATATATATATATATATATATATATATATATATGTATATATATTTATACTGTATATATAATTTTTGATTATTATTCTGTAGAGCTGCTTCCAGGGAGCCTTGCAGCTCCTTGAAGACCTCTGAAACCGTCCAAGTTTCCAGAAATAACACACACCAGCTGTGACATGGGACTGAAGCGTTGTCACCAGGATTACATATGATCCAAAAATGGGTTGTATCACTTTTAAATATTGATTCAATTTTCTGCTATTAACTGAAGCCCCATTGGCACTATCAGAACAGTACAATTGGCTAAAAGGGGCAATGAACATTGACATTTCTCCTGTAGGCTTAAAGGGATACTCCAGTTTTTTGGGAATCTCACCCAGATTCAGAAGGTCAATACCAATTTCATCGCAGTGGGTCCAGTACCAAGATATTGACGGGCTGCATGCTAACTATGTTAGCTTAATGCAAGTCTCCGAAGGAGATCAACTAGCCTAGCACCTTCGAAAATTTGGGAAATACAGCTTCCAGTAGCTCTTTCCATATATCTATTTCCCAATTTCCCAAAAAACTTGATAATCCCTTTAATATTGTTCCGTGCACGTGTGTCTGTCAAACATCGTGGTGACAGAGAGGTAAACATTTGGCTTCAGTCACAGTCAAGTATAGCATCACGACGCTATACGTAAATACACAACATGAAACCACTGGAATGGACAAGAGCGCTGATGATTGGACAAGACGCTAAATCGCAGAGCACAAAATGTTCAGCAGTCTTGCTGAACACTGAAGTGCCCCTCAGAGGGAAAGGTTAGTGCATGAGGGACACCCAGGGAGGACGATTTGTTAGTTTGTCTTTACCCAGTTTATCTTTGGACCACAGCACAGGCTTGGAAAGAGCATGGCCCTTATGAAGCTCCCCATCGGCTGCTGGAGGGAGAACAGGGTCCGTTATAAAAGGCATGTCAACATGCCAAACACATACTAATACGACAAGACAGGAGAGTGAAATTTGTGCTTAATAGGATTCATCTGCTGAGAGGGAAGTCAAAGAAGCGAAAATAATTGCTTTATGTCTTCCCCAGAGTTCAACGTTTTGTCAGGAAAAATACAGCTGGACAGTTGTTTGTGTTTTCAACCGCCCAGTTATACAGATGTTTCGAAAATCCAAGTGGAACTGGCATGACTCAAGAGCGTAACGTCTATCTTTTGACTTTCCCTCGTCCTCCATATTCCTTTAACACTATTTGTGTGCCTTTCCGTGTAAGTTAGACGGAGTGAGTGTTGAGGTTGTGGTGGTGGTGGTGCTGGTTGCGTTATGCTTGGCTTGGCGTGGCAGGTCTAAATGTGGCATGTGCTGGCCAGCGCTGCTGCCAGACATCCCATCCAGAATATAAATCATGTTAATAATCCTGACCCAGGACACGCCACTGTTTCTCAAGGTAAAGGTGTGATAAACACACTTCATACAAAAGGCCTTAGGGAGCACATGTGGTCATTCATGAGAGACTTCTGGGACTAACGGGAAAGTTTGAGAGAAAGTGTGAGGGAGGAAGAGAGTCTCTCAACCGTTTGATGGTCACTTTAAATCCCCGCAGATTCCAAAACACAGCATGCAACAAATTCACTGGCACGTGTTCCATTTTCTTGTGCCAGTCTTGCTTTGAGCTCTTGGTCTAGTGGCCTGTCATCCCAAGTGTGTGTTTTTGTGCTTATGTGTTTGTGTTTCTCTGGGCAGGCATTCCCTCTGTGCGCTTTTCCGTGTCTCCATCTGTGTGCGCTCAGGTGTGCAGGAACACGTCGAAAAGGGAAAATAGAGCAAGAGATGGAGCAAGATGGAGGCTGGGAGAGAAAAGACAATGTGAGGTAGTGATTTAATGGTGGAACTGGAGGTGAGTGCTCCATTACCCCCGAGTGTGACGGAGCCGTGGGAGGAGTTGTAGACCCTGGATGGAGAGAGTGGCCTGTGGCGGTTAAGGACGGTGTTAGAAGGGGCCCTGGCGCGAGACAGAGTTGCGTTTCTGGCTGCAGGAGTAACGGTTGAGCTTATGGAGGTGCGAGGGACAGCTGCGGTCGATGGTCTCTTGACGCCAGTACCTAGATGAACAGAGACACGGGGAGGTGAGAGGTGGAGGTAAGGAGATCTGTTCACGCCCAAACAGCACAGTTCTGTCCAGCTTAGTTGGAATAAAACCACAACAGGGTACACTGATGCAGAACACTGAAGAATGCAGGAGAAAAGTAAGAATGAAATAGAGAATGAAATGTGTGATTTTGTTCGGGAAACAACAACAACAACAACAACAACAACAACAACAACAACAACAACCCAAGACATGGTCAGCTAGACTGCTGTAGCTGCGAATGGTCAGGAGTGCGGTGAAGGTTCTTGGGCTGAAAGTAGAGAAAGGAATGGAGACAGGAGGAATGGTTGGGGTGGAATGGGTTGGGGACAATGTACTGCGGAGGGTGGAATAATGGGGGAAGCAGTGACACCATCCAATGATGTGATGGAGGGCTGGAAGGACCAATGAAATCATTGGGTTCCATGTGGACGGATGACAACAGAGAGGGTAATGGGACAGATTTGTCATCATGTTTACCCTGGTTGTTACTAGTGTCTCTCTCTGCAGCCAGGGCTGGTCTTGGCAGAGGCTTGCCCACTTCTGGTTGACTAGGTGCTGTGTGGAAGAAAACTTGCTTTTTATCTGAAATTCTATCCATCTCTATATATAATTATTTCATTTTAAAGGGTTGTTCTATTTTTATATCAATATAATGTATCTTTGAAGAGTATCTCTACAATACATTTGAATTACTTATTATTATTGAAAAGACACAATGGTGAATTCTGCTTGGTAGGCAGTTACCATACAATCTCTGCAATTAGAACAGCAATTGAGATCACTGATGGTGGTTCAGATCAAAGATTTTGGTCTTTACCCGTTGGGAGTGCCAGTCTTGGTTTGACCCTGGTAGGTAGAGTGTGTGTCCTGGTCTGTGGCTCTGACTCAGGTATAGGTTGAGGCTGTGGGTGGGGCCTAAACTGAGGGTTAGTCTGAGGTTTTGTTTGGGTCAAAGGCTTGTGTTGGGATTTGGATTTGGTGTTTAGTTGGTATTTGTGGCTAGACTGAGGCTTGGACACGGGTACTTGTGGTAAGGATTTGGGTGTGGTCTTTGGTTGTGATTGTATTCTTGGCAGTGGCAGAGGATTATTTTGCCTGTTAGGCTTGGGTACGGGTCGGAGCCGGGGCCGAGGTGTGGTTTTGGGTTGAGATTGGGGCGGGGGCCTAAGCTGAGGGTTAGACAATGGTACCTGTTGGGGTTGGGGTTGGGGTTGGGACTGAGACTTGGTCTTTGGCTGGGCTTGGAGCCACGGCAGAGGGTTAGCTCGAGGGTTAGGCTGAGTTACAAGTTCAGGTCGGGACTGGGGATTGGTGTTTAGCTGCGGTTGTAGCCGGCGCCTAGGAATGGTTTTGTCATGAGGAGTGGGTTGGGTAAAACGTTGGGGTGCGCCCTGAGAATTGCTCTTTGGCTGAGGTTGTGGTTGAAGCTTTTGATGGTGCTGAGGCTGAGCATGTCCCCATTTTGTCTCTCCATTTGATTTGGTGTCTGCTGCCAAGACAGTGGCAGATGGGAGAGGAAGGTTAGGAAGGACCTTGGGAGCTGGAAGAACATCCTGGAAAGAAGAAAAGATGGATCTGGACTGGTCTTCTCCTGGGTTGTGCAAAAGAGAAAAATATAGCCGTGATGGCAAGATACTCGACAGTAAAGTGCTATATCAAATACAGTATTCGGTAAGATAGATTTGACAATTGAAGGATTTTATTATCCTGAAAAGATAAAAGGGGAAAATAAATAAAGATGGAAGCACAGCCGAAACTTAGGATAACAATATGCTCGCTAAGGGTTTCTGGCTCTACATCTCGAAGAGCTTTTCCTGGACCAAACCATGAATTCTATATGGCGTGAGTCTGATAGTGGGGGTCCAATTTCAAAGGCCAGCAGCTCATATGGAGCTGTTTGTAGTGTAACAACCATGTTACTATACCCAGACACAGCTTCCGGCCCCAGGATGCTTGTGAATGAAGGGCATCCAAATCCATTGGCTGTGCCTCTAGGAGGCTTTGAGACATGAGGTTTAATGGCTGCTGATTGATCATCTGCCGTGGGATTCTGATGGCCCATTGCAGATTGTTCAATCTGATCAGATGTTTTCCTCAGAAAGTGGATAAAATCAAGGGAAGTGGTGTTTGGAGCGAGAAAGAGAACAGGAAAGTAGCGCAGGCAACAGAGCATTCCAGCCCTACTCATTCTTTATGGCCCTGTAATATTTAAACAATCTCTGTTACTGGGTTTGGGAAAACGATAATGTCCGTTGGATTGTGGTGGTTGAGTTACGTAACAACGATTAACAACATACCATCATGTTCACGTATGGAATATTGCAAACATGCTGGTTTCAGGAGACTGGCCGACCATAGAGATATATTATGTGCGGACAGAGAAGGCAAATGAAACAGCGCATATTGTAAAGTAGTATAATATATCAGTGGAAATTTCATAAAAAGATGAATATATTTTAAATGGATGCAGGGAATCAGATAAATATAGGGATCATATTCTTTTGATTTTTAAACACTGAAGTCCTGGTTATTATGCCACTGATTACCTCGGTGTCCAATAAAAGGTTGGATTTAAAGCCTTCATTATAAAGCCCAGATAATTAAAACTGAGCTGAATGTCATCCAATGCCCAACAGGTTATTTGTCAGCACAACCTGAGACTTAAGTACACCTCAAATAATTTGCAGAGAAGGGGGGTTTATTCGGTCATGTGGATAATATCTAGAATTGTTAGTTCAGGGAAGAAACAATAGGAACAAATATCAAAACCTCAATCTCTAAAGATTATTCCAAACTTAATTATTTGGCCACAAAACACTGTGCAGCAAAGGACACCGCCCTTAGCTTTGTTATGAGCAGCACATCTGATGCAACCAGCTGACATCACAGGGAGGACCTGTCCTCTTACTGATAGCATGCCAATCTTGCTCATGCAGTTTTTGACAACAAAGTAAAAGTATGGAATACCATTTGCCAAGCCTGTGATTCTAAGCAGCCACGCCGATGATGTGCTTCTAAGCAGAATACCGTAATTTGCAGTTTACCGATTGGCTGTTTCTTGACCAGTGGGATTGCAGGTCTCGGGGTTGACAAAGAATCCTGTTTAGTAGTGTGGATTGGAGCTGAGAAATATAATGTACATTATGAGTATGCCCCTTGGAACACACTGGAAAAAAACATGGGTTTGAATAAACAATGTGGTAATATTTCCTGGAGAATAAGATTTAGCGAGGAGATGAAAAAAGAGAGAGAGATGACAAATCAAAGTGGAAGGTCAGAGGTCAGGTTAAAAGCTTTAAGTACACCGGAAAAATCTCTGACCCTAGTTCTAGGTAAAAAATATCATTACCCAAGGTTGTCTTTGGGGCTACGTTCCGGAAGAAGGGCAGTCGGCCCTGGGTCCTGTTATGGAGAACTGAGAAGTAAAAAGGTGAGATTACATTCCATTCAAGTCAGTAGTTCTCTCCTTATGCCGGCCCTGCGGAGTCCTGGAAAAAAAGTGCCTGTTAAGTTATGATATTTCCACTATATGGGTCTGCATGTAGTTTTAGATTTAAAACTTTTCAAAGGGAAGACATCTTATTTTCTAAAACAGCCTGTGGCCTTCCATCTCTCGGGGTTCATAGACGCCATGCAAGAACATTAGGAGTTTAAGATTGTGAAACAAAAATTGTGCAATTACACTGGAACCCTGCTTCGGATGAGGCAGTGTCTATAAAACAATAAATCTAAAATCTAGTTAAAATTCTCTCAGTTAAACTTAAGGCGCGGGTCAGTGAGAAGGGCTGAAACAGACGTTTCTGAACGGCGATGAATCAGTGGCCTGTAAAAACAGGGTTCAGTGGGTTTGACCGGCGCTGGGAATGCGTCTCTATTGGCTTACCGTGTTGAGCAGGGAAGGGGAAGGAGCGCGGACCTGCCATGAAGGGTTTCTGTCAGGAAAAGACAATACGAGGAGTTTGTGATTCGTCAAAGGATGCTTTAGTTAAACGGTTCACAACAAGTCGTTCAATAAACAAACCGAGACTAAACTGACATTCGGTCCTTTGTGCCTCTTCCCTCTTACATAACCCTGCGGCCTTCCTCTCCCCGGTGGGAAACGTATCTATTCCAAGTTTCCCCCTGGTTTCCCCCAGCTCTGTGACTGACGCTTTGCAGCTGGCGCATGGAGGCCGCGGGCACGTGACCCGAACCACGTTGCTCAGACGGGCACAGCCTCTATCTTCTCTTTCTTGAACTGCTCTCCACACCCTTTCCCCCACATTCTCTCTCTTTCTCGTCTCTCATTTTGCTGCAGGCAGCCTTAGCGGTTTGAGCTGTGTCCGCGGCTCGGCCGGTCCTGGCGGCGCTGACGCTGTTTCCATTCAGCAGTTGGATGGAAAATTAATGATCCCCAACAACCTTGAGACCATATTACACTCACTCCAAATCACAACACAGCCTCTGAAGCCTCACACTGTCTGAGCCAAATACTCAGTCCGGTTCCCTGAGGGCGTTAACTTTGGGAAGGTTGAAGAAGCGCACCTGTGCAGGGGTTTTTACACCTTTGCCTGTTTTTGTCTTCCTTTGGTTGAGTACCGTGTGAGTATACCGTCACAATTTCCTGTCTTCCCAGTTCACATAAAGAAGCCTTTAGACTACGAAATGATAAACGGTCAAAGTGTTTTTCAGAGAAATTGAAAATGAACGTGTCCTACACATACCACAGGCTTCACAGGACGGGGTTTAAAGGGTTTTTGGATCGTTTTTTCTGAAAAACACAACACACAAAGACATTAAACAAATTAGTACAGTGGAACTAATGGAAAGAATTGGAACTAATCAAAAGCACAACGTTTCAAACAAACTTCAGTCAAGATGTGGAGAGTGATTTGTTTTGGAACAAGACGACCGGGCCTTGCCGGAGAAGTCTCGCACAGTAAACAGATTGATTCGGTGTCAGTTTATTGCGCTGCCCACAATTTTCACAATATTTACTGGAAAACGTCAAGGTCGCCTACCTCCCATGTTGGTGTGAATGACGGGCTTGCTCCACACTCCACTGCCCCCCTTGGCGTTGGGTTGAACTTCAAATTCGTAGGGCGTGTTGGGCTTGAGGTTGTCCACGACCGTGTCACTGGTGGGGCAAGTTTGGTAGTTCCACTTCCTGCTCCGCTCACGGTAGCGCACCGTATAGTGTCTGAGGCAGAGGTAGTGCAAGCAGAAACATACAAATAGCTTTATAGACAAAACTATTATTCATTGTTTTATAATTGCAATGACTGTACTTTCAGAATGATATAACTCATTTGTTATGTCATCAAGGTGAAGGGTTGTCGTTTGCGCCTCTGCCTTGACAATTATGACGATTTAATATGATGATTATATGAACACTGAAGGAGAGAAATTTGCAGTGCACAATTTAAAATGCACAAATTTTTATTAGTGCAGAAATGAAGCATAGCATCCGGGTCAATATAATGCTTCTGGTGTTGTGGAAAACCTCTTATGTAGCAGTAGCAGAAATCCACCGGTTGTATCCAACAATTAGAATTTTATAATACATCCTTGTTCTGGCAATGAATTAAACTGCACCAATGTAGTATCCTGACCCTCGCTGATTGGGAATAGCTTATCTCTGCCAATTGGTGAGGTCACTTTCATCATGCAGCATCACTTGTCCGAGCAGCAAAGGCAAATCCATTTTCTTGTTGCCAGGCGGTATCGTGATTGGTGAGTGTGTGAACATGTGGCTGTGACCGAGTGTTCCCCAACTGAACCGCTGCTCATTACTGCAAGAGAAAGTTTCTGATCACTAGCTCAGGACACACAGATGAAACTAACATTAGAACATACTGAGGATTTGAGCTTGGAGTCAGAGCAGGGTGAGGTCAAGTTTTCCAGCATTTTTTTTCCACAACTGCTTTTATAAGCAGAATACAGGGGGATTTCAGAAAGTGAGAGAAAGTGTGTCAGATGTGCCGAGTGAATGTGACCCCAAATGGCCTACACACGGACATCCTCAATTGTTTAATGATATGAAAAGATGGCCCTTTTAGGGAAATACTATATACCTATAGTATAGGATATTTTAGGATATTTCCTATAGAATCCTTCTATATGAATCCTATTGAACTACAGGGATTTTAAAGTATTTGTTCTGAAGGGGGGTGTGGTTTATTAAGCCTATTTAACCAGATCTGTGTGCGTGTGTGTTTCGCTGTTGCATGCTTGTGTATAGGATCATGTGACCAGCATGTGTTACTCATCTGTCTTCTATTATGCAAAGTCAAACAAACGTCCATTTTGTGTATCTAATTTCAAAAAGATGGAAATGAATCTTCATGCTGTGGTTACACTTCTGGCTCGGCTGTGCATCCCTACCACGCTGTCGCTCCGCGGTGTTCTGGGGCTCTGGGAAACGAGCGTGACGGTGTGACTGTCGTGATTAAGGTCTTTCGCAAAACCCCCTCCAAACCTGCCGCGACCTTCACTCCGCAGCCACGGACTGCCTGCCGGGTCGGGTGTTGTTTTATGTACGGTTTGAAGGCATCAGGTGCGCTGACTCACCCGTCCTCCATGCAGTCGTTCATGATGTTGCCCTCGTAGGGCGTCTTCAGCAGAGTCCCCCAGGACAGTAGCACTGAGGTGGGGGTCACAGAACCAATCACCAGGTGCAGAGGCTTTTCCAGTTCCACTTTACCTGAAAGAAGAAGAACGGCATATTTCAGAAAGTTCATGTCCGTCTCAAAGCTCAACGTGTGGACGCTGTACACACGATTAACTTTTGGAATGGGTTTTATTACTAGGAATGCAACAGTGTCATACCCGTGCAGTGTTTCTTCACGTCATTGGCTGGGATGGGCTGGACAGCGATGAGGTATTTAGGTTCAGCATCTGAAAGAGGCCAAGCCACGGTTATTGGTTATTGGTCAATACCTCATCTGAAGGTAAAGACACCATTATCTCCCTCTCTGGAAATCCATTCTCTGTCAGACAGAGGGGAGATGTCCATGACCCGTAGATGAGACCGTATGTTCAGGTCAAAGGGCACTAGAGAGCATGGCCAGAGGGAAGAGAATGCACAAGGAACTGAGCTCCGATACACGTTTGCGTATGTGCGTCCAAACTGGGAGCAGTCCATCCTGAGGCTCCACAGATTCGCTGTCGTCCCTCAGAATTGAAGCCATGACTAAAAGGGTCGAAATGCAACACACATGTGTGGTGGCGCTCCGCACATCCTCTGGTCTGTCACGCTTGTCTCGTTCAACTTTTGAGTTCTAATATATCTTGTCACAGAAATGCACAGGTGGGGAATTTATTTACCGATCTCGGTCTCGTAGGGCTCTCCGTTCTCCGGCAGCTGGATGAACTGCTTGGAGAACATGCTGCTGCCGTAGCCCAGGATGTAGCCCTCCAGCTTGGTGTCGGCGTTGGGGCGCAGGAACTTCATCACGATAGTGTCGCCGGTGGCGTTGATACGCACCTTCATGTTCTGCCGTCTCACTGGGCAGTGGAGGAAAAGACCAAGGACAAATGGTTCACTTCAAAAAATCGATGCATTTTTGCTTTGCTCGTGAAACCCAATGAGGGGGTTTGGCAGGTACATCTGCAGGAACAATCCATCACAGATATGCATCCATGGCTCCATAACGCTCACAAAAAACGCTTCACGTCGTATCACTTCTTTGACCACACTCACCAGTACTAAAGCTGGGAATTTATAGTAAAAGCAGATCTTGATGGAAGGTTTGCTGATTGTTTAAACAGCCTTTTGGGGTTATTGAATTCCTTATAGTGGAGATTTTGTTAAGGCTGCATAACTGGAGGTGAAATCCCCATTAACAGGCATTACTGTGTATTAATTTACTAGGTGAGAACTCTACTTTCACGGACAGAAATAATATTAACACTAACACTTTCAAGCATCATATACAGTCTGTCTTCCCCCTTCTATGAGGTGTTAGTCGGCTCAAAACTAGCTTTGAATTGGACTTCCCACTGGTGTAACGCTGGATAGGAAAATAACTGGTGCAGACAACTCAAATTGAGTTGTCTGCACCGCATAAAAAAGCATTAAAAAATGAATGTGGATACGCACACATTCAGAAAGTCCAGGTAGGCAAACACACAAAAACATTATACCCCCTGCCAAGTGTCTGCGTGATCCCTGCCAGAACGAATGGCTTCAGAGCATCAGAACCCAAGTCCCAATAACCAGCACTCGGGGACAGAGGTGAAACGAGGACCCGTGCAATGGAGGTCGGGAGGTGGTAAGAGCCCTTCAGCCTCCCAGGGCGCTCAGCTATGACATGTTCATCTCGTGTTTACAGATGCACTATGTAAATATTAGTTTACTGTTACAGTTACATAGTGTTTAAGTGTATTTGAAGTATGCATTTTTAAATGGTTTAAATCGTTTATTATACATTTTAGTATACAACAAATAGCATTACTCTTCATTTGATTATCAATGCTTTCTGTATTTCTACATGTAATTTTGGCTTAGCGTGGTTGTGAAATGAAATAGTGGAACTTAGTTTCAGACAGTGCGCCAGCAGCTAGAGCCAAGAGTAGCCACAGAGAGATGGAGGAAGAGGGGGAAAGCCCTGGAGTTGAAAAACAGTCTGATGCTTCTCCAGATGTGTGTTTCCTGTCAAAAGTATGTTTGTTTTGTTTCTCTCTTCAACATTTCTTATAAAACAATAGTGGGACTATGATACATTTGGAAACTTCTGGCAACGCTTTTTAAACTCCATTACAAGCAAACACTGACTCGGTCCCATAACAACCACCCCTCTCAAAGCCCCCGCGCCGCTCGGGGACTGTTAGACTTATCAGTGTTTCCAGAGAGAAATGAAAAGGCATTTAGAAACAGATCCAGAAACAGATCCACCACCCCAATAATCAATCAGCTATAACGGAAAAAGTATCGACAGCCAGCTAAGCCGAAAGGATTGTTAAGTCGTGAAATCACCATTTCACACGTGTGCGTGCACGTGTTCACATAGGCTACGTTCACACTGCAGGCAAAGTGGCCCAAATCCGATTTTTTTGCTCATATGTGACACAGATCTGTTTGTTTTGTTTATAATAGTGTGAACAGCACAAATCACATGGAATCCGATCTTTTCAGTTCGGATTTGTGCCCCTTTCATATGTGATTCTAAATCAGATACAGGTCTGATTTTTTTGAAATGCGACCTCAGTCTGAACAGTTGAATCGGAATTGGTGAAGCTTTCACGTCACTAGACCAGCATTCGAGACAATTCTGGGCTGGTGGAAGTCACTCATCAATATGGACATGGAAGACAGCTGCAATGGAGGTAGTCAGTGGAGGGACAGGCGCCGACCCCTTGGGTGCTGGCTAGGGTGGCCATCCGTCCAGTTTTAACTCGGCCAGTCCGGTTTTGAAGTCTGGTTTTGTCAGCCTTGAGCCAGATGCTTATTTGTCCTCCTTTTGAGATCATCCCTATTTTATACTTTATCTAATGGTATATAACTAACTAACAAATAAATTAGTTAAGTAATTAATTAATTAATCAATCAGCTGGTAAATTGATAAATTGATTAATTGATTGCTTTGTTAATTGATTAATTAATTGAATAGACCCAAATCGTGTGTGTGTGTGTGTGTGTGTGTGTGTGTGTGTGTGTGTGTGTGTGTGTGTGTGTGTGTGTGTGTGTGTGTGTGTGTGTGTGTGCATGTGTCCTCTGAGGGAACGATTGCTGCACAATTTGTGCCCCTGTCTCCCTCTCCATGCGTAATGGAGACGTTGGAGAGGGAGCAATCGGGGTGATTGCGTCTCACGTGACTCTAAACAAAGAAAATAAAAACATTGTGTTTATTTTAGGCACCCACCAGCAGATAACATAATTTGGCACCTATGGTTAGACCTCATACTGTAAGTTTATGCAATGCATACTGTCCAAGCTTGAGGGGTCATATTGTAACCAGTCTGTGCTGGATAACATATCGAAAACAAATGGTCGAACGGGGTCGTGTTTACTTCCATACCACAGCGTGCTGCGCGTGACATCTTTGTTATTGTTCTTTCAGTTCAGGACCATGACCAGTTCACACTGGAATCTGATTTTGGCCACATTTAAAAATAATGTGAACAGCGAGTCCAAAAAATTGGATCTGAGCAATAAATCTGAATAAAGGTTCAAAACAGTGTAAACGTAGCCACAGACTTTTGTGCTATCTGTGTTATCATGTATCAGTTGTTTTTATTATTTGACAGCAAATGTTTGATCACATTACTAACCCTAACCCTCTTAATGCAGAAGACGTAACAATCGTGTGTGATTCTTCTCCATAAGAGCAGTCATCTATTCTCACTCCATCACGTGGCTGGAAGGTAAAGCCGCAGGAAGGAATGTTGGAGACCACCGGTCTGTTGGTGTTTAGTTTTACCCTGGGACTTAACCTTGTCAAAACGGTGCTGTTAGTCAAGAATAATGACTTCACAGAACATGTAACTAGAACTGACTCTACGGCTCAAACAATCAATCACACAAGGAGTCTTTAGTGCAATTAATTCTTCTAAGTTGCGTGTTTGGGCTTTGCTTATTTCCCGCTACGTCTTCTATCATTACTTTTAATTATTTGGAGGCTGGTTGCACATTGATGCTTTCAACAGCCGATGGTGTCATTTCTATTGAGGTCATCTTGGAGTGCTGAGTATATAATGAAATAGCCTGCGAATCAATCTGTTTACTCCGCAAAAGCATGATGATAGGGCTCCGAATAAATGTTACATGTAAAAGACTATTCCCATTCCTCTTTTGCGAATTGACGGTAGAATGTTGACAGCATTAGTCAAAGAGCGGTCTTTATCCTGCATAATGCATTATGCATCCTTCTTTACGGCGTGACAGAAATAGGACTAAAACAGCGATTATAGTACCAGCATACCGGCGGTCTGACAATAACAAGACAGATTAAACAACTTAATTCAATAAACATTGCATTTGCTCTATTTGGAAAACAGCAAAAAAAAATCTCAGGACCTCAAATAAATTAACTCACTGGAAGGACGAAATGGAAATACAAGCATACAAAATACAACAGAGTCCGGGAGAAGCCATCTTGGCTCATCAGAAGTAATGGATTGTCCTCCAGGAACAGGACAACGTTAATGGGGTTGTCAGAATGTGAGATGTGTGTGGAAGTGTGTTTTTTGGAGGGGGGGCACTTCATTTATGCACAGCATATGAGTGTGTTTGACAGGAGGAATCCTGCATCACAACGATGCCAAATGACATCAGAAGCCCTATGTGCACATGTGTGAGCCCGTTTGTATCGGTGTGCACGTACGCCGAGTAGATTGTCTCTGACAGTGTTTTTCCTCTGGAAATGGGGAGGACTGTCTGGAAGCAAGCGGTGCTCTGCAAATAAATACAAGTGATATCATTTTAAAACTATTAAGGTTTTGCGGACCAGTGAACTATAAATATCCTGGGCAAAAAAAGGCTTTGGAAGGAATAACAGAAAGGCTCACTTTGTTTTTAATTGCATCAGAGGGGAAAAGAGCTTTTACTTTTGTGTCAAGCTAGCTTAATGGGGCTGTCTTTTGGCCAATGTAAGTAACATCAATTATATTTGTGGTGTGGGGTTGGTGTGGTTTAAGCAGCCACACCTGTCTTGGGTCTCGGTAATTGGGCCAGGGATCAGAGGTGGCTGTACGCCTTTGCTCGTTAGAGCAATCGACGAGCAACAGGTAAATCACCCGTCCCCACACACACACAGACATGACATGTGACATGTGTCCATCTGCTCCCGGTTGTTACATCTCTGCCTCAGTCTCTGTGTCGGAGGGCCCTGAAAACGTCACTCGGGTGGCGTGTTGCAGGCGGAACTGCCACAATATTAAATATAAATTGAACACCACCTACTGTGTGGCTCTATAGACTAACAGTATTCAGCTTATAGTACACCCACACATGCACACTTATGCACACCTGCACAAGGCTTTGAGAGTGAGAGTGCAGCTCTGCCAGGTTGCTGTCCTGTGAGGGGATTGTTTTAGCTGCACAGTCGCTATAATTTCACTCAATGAAGTGTAAAAAAAACTCTATAAGCGTGACGCCAACACCAGAGGTGAAGGTAAAACCAGTGGGGAAGCCTTCCAGAATCCATTAGTGGAATAACAGAGCAGTTCTGCATCAGCCAACATAGGAAAACACGGCTTCCAGCCCAGGGTACCTGATATCCATTCTAGCCCAGCTGGGAGCCTCTCTCATCCATTGTTCCACTGGAACCACCCAACCTAAGGGAGGTTGGGTGTGTGGTGGTGGAGTTGGGGTGGGGGGGGCTTACCTTGAGCCCCAGCTGGAAGACGTCTCGCTCGGGATGAGACTTCCCCGTTCTCCTCTGCCTTGGCTGCATGGTTCCAGGCCGGTCCCTCCGCTCTCACACTATATCTCCCCACGTCAGAGTTGACTGCACAACAGCTGTTCTCTCTTCCCTCGTGGCGCTACTCCATCCCATGCTTCTCCCGTTCCTCCACTCAATCTCCCCCTGTCCTATGTCGGTCTCCTGCCATCTTTCCAACCTGCTAACCCTCTTTCAGCATTAGCCAAATCCCCCAAATCCATCGCCCCTGTCCTCCGCTACCTTGGGGCCATTTCTCTATCCCTCTCTTCCCTCTGCTTAGTTTTTACATACATGACACGGGGACAACTTTTGACTGGCACAACAATGTGCAACTTGGTAATAATTTGGTGAATAATTATTCTGAGGTGGCCCAAAAGGAAACGGAAATGTAAAAAAAAAACAAATCTCACATGTCAAAAACCAAACAAATAGCCAAACTCAAACAGTATTTAAAATCACTGCAATGCTGGTCCTGCTGCACAATATTTATTGATATCAAAACAGCAGCTGACTCAAGAAAGGAGCAGTATGGACCCCAGCCTGGTCTTCAAATCCAACACAGCAACACAATGGAAGCTGTTTGGAGCCAACTTTATAGTCTTTTTCACCACTTCCACTCCCTCTTTTCACGTCCATGCACTTTTATTTATTTTAACGTCTATAAAGTGAACTTTAACTCAAGAAAAGTACATAGCTGCAAAGTACAGCCAGAAATTGAGTGTGTGTGTGTGTGTGTGTGTGTGTGTGTGTGTGTGTGTGTGTGTGTGTGTGTGTGTGTGTGTGTGTGTGTGTGTGTGTATGTGTGTGTGTGTGTGTGTGTGTGTGTGTGTGTGTGTGTGTGTGTGTGTGTGTGTGTGTGTGTGTGTGTGTGCCTCACACAGCAGTAGGATAATGAGACAATATGGAAACGGCCGGTGGAAAATCTGGTGTTTTCCAGAGCTCTCGTGAGAATTCTAATCAGCAAGGAGACTTAATACAGTCTAATCCGAGTAATAAAGCAAACCCCCTTTTATAGTTGTTTTATGGCATGTTTGTAAAACAAAGCACTTGGAGGGAGAGAAAGGGGTTCAGGAGCAATACATTTGCAGTCACATTATAAATGGCAATGCAAAAATCTGCCAGAATGGGAGTGCTATATCTTCATATATTGTAAAGTGAGATCATTTTTGACAAATGAAAAAATGTCAAAATTCCCTTTGGGTTTCCGTAAATGCTCGATGGGCTCTACTATAAGTCTTAATGGAGACAATAAAAATCCACTTGCCACAAGCAATGAATGAGAGTAATTAATCGACTTCTAAACCAGACAAATTGCCCTCCTGCCAGGGCGATGTGGGCCCAGTTCTGGGAAAGCAGTCCCACCAGCTTGTCTAAAACCGTAACTCCTGACCCCTAACCCTGGAAGCTCTTTCATTAGACGCTGTGACCGGCAGCCGCGCTTGCTCGCATCATTTCAGGGAAGTGGTCATAACTCACACGGATCATAAAAAAAAGTGTTTGCAGAGCTCAAAATCCAAGTTTCCATCATTTTCACGTAAGGATGTGGCGGACAAACATTGAGCCCTGAATTGAACCTTAAGGAGTATTGTACCAAGCAGTGATTGGACAGAGATTGCTCGGTTTGCCAGGAAACACTTGCAAAACTGGGGGGGGGGGGGGGGGGGGGGGGGGGGTAGTGTTAAATCACGGGGGGGGCAAGAAGTGCAAAATCACTGCCATTTTTTGAGAAGGTTTAGAAAGAAAAGCTGTTCAGCAGGCATGCCACTGCACAGCTGTGACATCATGGACATTTCATTCATGGAAAAAAATGTACTTCACCCAACTAACCACAGCAGAATCATAACATCTGACATTCAAAATCACAGGTTCATCCTCATCGGCTGCACTGCATCTCATGCATCGCATGCAACAACACAATCCAATCCACCAAGGTGTTTTAGGTGCTAGCCTACACCTACCTCTGCTCCTGCGGGGGGCAGAAGGGCCGGCCAGCGCCGTCCCCGCGATGAGGACCCCGAAGAGAAGTAGAAGGACGGTGTGTGAGCGCTGCATCGTCATCGTCACCGCTGCTCTACTCGGCTTTGGAGCTGGTCTCAGGTGTAAAGCGTTGCGTGGCCTCGAGGGAGCTTGGGGTCAGTTCCCGAGGTCTCGGACAAACTTTACAGAAGGCAAAGGGTAAAGACTCGATGGTGCAGGGCTGTGGTGACCTTAACTAAAGAGCATGAGCACCAGGATGCTCCTCAAAGAGGCTGTGGGTGTCTGTGTGTGTGTGTGTGTGTGTGTGTGTGTGTGTGTGTGTGTGTGTGTGTGTGTGTGTGTGTGTGTGTGTGTGTGTGTGTGTGTGTGTGTATGTGTGTGTGTGTGTGTGTGTGTGGTGTGTGTGTGTGCGTGTGTGTTGTGTGGTTTGGCAATCTGCAGTGGCTGGACTACTTCACTGAGGCGGTGGCTCTCAGGACTAGTGCAGCTCACAGGACCGGGCTTGTGGATGCAGCGGGCTGCTCCGCCCCATCTATACCTCCATGGCAGAGGGAGGGGACAGCGAGAGGCAAGGCACACCCACTGCTTACGCTCCATTCCTCTCCCTCCTTCTTCTCCCACTCTCCTCTCTCCCTTTCTCATCTCAGTGTCCAGACCTCTCTCTCGCTCTCCCACTAGGGTTATTTTTTCGTCTTTTCTCTTTTTTTTTTTTCTTTTTTTTTCACTATCTTGAGCCGTCCGCACATGACAAGAATCAAGCTTTGTGTTCAACAAGAAGTGAGGTGCTAGCTGAGCGTCGGACCCGGAGGTTAGAGCCAGGCGATAAAATATAAAAATATATCCCATCAATCTCAGATAGACCAAACGGGCTGTCTAACAATCTTGTTGACGGAGGGGTGTGTCCCCATTACGCATGGCGATTGTTTCGTTTTGTAAGGAAACGGAGTGACACAAAATAATCAAAATCGCTGACACGCCATGGGCACCGTCAGAGAGGGAGTGATCGGGGCGCAGAGCCGGCCCTGCGGGGCCATCTTAGATCGGGGATTATACATAACACATTCAGAGCTGAAGCCCTGGACACCCACCCCTAACGACACCTCTGAGCATCATTATATTTGCGAGTGGATTGATTATAATCCATATCTAATTCAACATACCTTAGGTTCGTGTTTGTTCGTCTTTGCGACTGGTAAAATGATAGATCAGGACTGGCTGCACTTCAGCCTTGGCTGGGTCAAAGTTGAAACTATTTGAAGTTTGGATGTTGTAGCATATAACTTGAGAGGTGCTCTGCGCCGGGCCAGCATGGCAGCCAGGTTGGCTGTCAACGCTCTCTCTACAGGAAATGAAAGGCTCAACACTATGTCTAGCGTTTTGGCAATGACGCACGTGAAGGGTCTGTTCGTGTTGGTTGTCCCCACCAATACAATTTTCCATTCACAGAGAACGGGGGCCCACTTGATGATTTTCATCCAAACCTCTCTTTAATTCATTTTTAAACTGTTTCTCCCTTTCTGTCTTATTCTGACAGAAATGTGAGGTTTCTCATTGTAGATGCTGGATTTTATGATCTGTCAATCTATGGAGACTTTTTAAGATTGATACTGTAATAAACCTCATCACACTGCCAATCTGTGTGTTCATCACAATGCTTTATTCCCTTCTTTGCAGACTTGCGCAAACAGCCATACAAGTACATACACACAATTAAAAAAAACACACAGACACAGCACGCAACACAGAAAACACACGCAGTTGCGCCAAAACCCACACACACCTCCGCAGATTTTCCCCTGACTAAAGAACTAGTAAGGAAAGAAAGAACTACAAGAGTTTGGGATTTAATGTACTGAATGGGGAAATTATATCCTCATCTGTAAACACACACTCTGCCAATAGCGAGAAACACATTACTGTAGCTACACGTGCATCATCGAATGCTGAGGTCCTCCTCATGAGCACGTGCTGTTGGCTCCCTACCCTACACATGCCACGAACATGTCTTTAAAAAGGCATTGTGTCGCAGCAATACATGCTGATGCTGTTGCATCATGAAATTAATCAGAATTCCAAGTTATGACATCATTGTTTACCACCACTGGGTCCAGTCCGACTGTATGTGGGAATGTGCTGGAGCCAAGACTGGTCAAGGATAGCCGCGACTCTGCCAGAACATGGTCCTGCGGGACAAGGTATGAGTGATTTTATGAATGTACGCATGGTTGTGCATGTGCGTGCGTGCATGTGTTCAAAGAGGTCCACCCTTAAATACAGATGATTGTGTCCCACAAGGCAAAACACGTGACAGGAAACGTCGCTGCACCAGAACAACTTGTGGCCTTTGAGGAAGTCCCTCAACAATCAGCTCAATTCTGATCCCTGTAGGCCCATTATATCAAGTTCCATTCTCAAGAAATACATCACCCTTCGTTGCAGTCAAACAACATGATGAAGGCATTACCACATTAGTTGAGAAATGAGCAGGCGAGAAGTGTGGGATTCATGGGATGACGCTGCCAGCATGACTTACCAGCTGCACTAGGCTTCGCTGTTGTAATCGGGGGAAAGCACACAAGTCTCCCTGATTCAAATGAAGGTCTGATTGAGATCATTCCGATTGAGTCTGTCCTCCCTCACCTCTCTTTTTCACAGACTCTTTTCTTGCCGGTTGCCAGAGGGCTTCATAATGTGTGTAAGTGACTGAAATAAATCTTTGGACAATTATAGTCCGTTAACTCGCGAGACTCACTATTAAGTCCAGCTGCTTTCACAGCGAGACAAAATAAAAAAGGGACACCACTGTGTGAATATTCGTTTTATGTTTATTCATGCACTCATATTTTATATCTATCATAAGGAATTCTCAGAGAGGGCCAGTGTATAGGCATATTTTGAGAACTACACTGTAATTCAATGAGTCTTGGAAAATTGGTTCCTATCAAAAGTGGGTAAACAGTGCGCCATGGTAGTACGCCAAAGGCCTTAAATAACATACCATATACGGACAATCAAAGGTCAACTTTTTGGCCAAAAAAGACCAACCCCTTTCACGATGCTGGCCACAGGCATGCTTTTAAATGACTCCCCTCTCATTCCTGGTTCTCCCCTACCTTCTTTCAGCTCACCAAATCTATCTATCTATCTCTCTATCTATCTATCTATCTATCTATCTATCTATCTATCTATCTATCTATCTATCTATCTATCTATCTATCTATCTATCTATCTATCTATCTATCTATCTATCTATCTGTCTATCTATCTATCTATCTATCTATCTATCTATCTATCTGTCTATCTGTCTGTCTGTCTGTCTATCTATCTATCTATCTATCTATCTATCTATCTATCTATCTATCTATCTATCTATCTATCTATCTGTCTGTCTGTCTGTCTGTCTATCTATCTGTCTATCTGTCTGTCTGTCTGTCTATCTATCTATCTATCTATCTATCTATCTGTTATTTTCCCCTCAGCATGGCTTGTCTCCCTGTCCAGAGATGATGAAAGAACAACCAGGGAGAGAAGGCCATGCTCTCCCTGGTTCTCTTCCTATTCTTTCGTCCTCCCTAACCTCTGGTTTGTGTGAAGGACAAAGACAGAGAACAGCACCACTCCGACACACCGCGCTCACTCTGCTTTAGTCATCACCGATTGGTCGTTCCTATTCCTCCATTTTACGACCTTTCAACACATCATCGGCCCCACCTGCCAACAATTGCCAAGTGGCCAGAAAACTGTGCCGAATGGGGATGGGTATATACGATGAAGGAGGGGGGCGGGGGCTTAGGTGCTTACGCACTTGCACATCCATTTACGTGTTCAGGCAACTTGCAACGCATTTCAGCTGCCCGTAACTGTGGCAGTGTAGAGGAAACAAAAGACCATTCTTTCCTTGCTCCAAAGATTAATGGCCTAGCGGGCCTGGAGAAGGGTCCACTCTAATCAGGTGGGAAAACGCTTTGCAGCCCTCAATGACCCACATGGCAATGGCCACAACAGGATCAGCCAAGGCCTGGTTATATGGTTATATAGTATCCGGTATAATGTTGGATTTAAACGTTTTTAAGGTCATGACATTTTTTCGTAGGTGTAGAGAATTGGAAAAGGAGCGCAGCCTGTGGCCAAGAGCAGAAAAAGGTCCTTCGCCACTCAGCCGAGTTTGCGAGTTTCTCTACTTGGAACTGGTTTTGATTTTTGGAGTATGGAAAAAGAAAATAATCTCTTATTTTCCACCCACTTTTTCCAAAGGCTGTTTCATCTGCTGATGCCATGAATGGAATGGCTTATTAGGTTCCAGTGTTCCACACCAGGTGAGTGGACTTCTAGGACAGGGCCATCGGACTTATCAAAGAGGATATCGGATATGAAAGAGGTATTTTACACCGGGGGGGTTCTCTACCCCTGCGGGCATCAGGCCACTGGGCCAGGTTGCTCCTTTTACCATGTCACTGCTTTCATGCTCAAAACTTGTTTTCATCCCCGCATTCGTTTGAGGAGTGACTTCTGACCCAGCGCTGCCCTTGGAAATTTATTATGTGCCTGTCAGGCTGTCTCGTTTTCCCGCCAGATGAACATGTTTAGCTCTCCAATGGGCCGTCGGGTGGCTCTTTATACTGTAGCAAAGTGGAAAATATGATGTATGGAATGTTCCTCCAAATATTTACACTTTGTACAAAAGGCAAGAACCACACACAAATTTGTGCCAGCTCGCTTTCATACAATACTGAGGCACACATTTTAATACACTTGCACACACAAAAAAAGCACATTCATGGAAAGGCGTGCCCTTTTCCACATTGCACACACATGCATGCATGCATGCACACAAAATCACATTTAAGAAACATGCAGATGTTTCATTGGAATAGCTGTCATGTTGTTGACGCCAGTATTCAACTGAAAATTTCATAATCTCCTTAATAAGATGATTCGCTGTGATGTGTTACCGAAAGATGACTACATGAATAATTGAATCACTCTGTCACAGTTGAATCACACAATTACCACATCAAACTGGGCTTGCTCACACAACCGTCTACGCAAAACGGGAGATGAACATCTGTGCGTATCTGTACATCTTAGTGTACCTAAGTAAAGCGCATCTGTGTGAAGTATATGTATCTGTGTGATAATGCTGTTTATCTATGTAAAGCGTATCTAAGTGTTGAATGGTAGGGTTACACAACACTGAAACACTGGAAATGCTTTGGTTCAATGCAGCCATGTGCCAGAGATTCCCCCACTGGATCACATGATGGGGGTGCCAGCGCATACTACCACCAAGCCACAATACGGTGCCTGGTTTCCCCTTCCGCCGCAAAATAATACTGTAAAACGAACGTCACTCTGACTGGCGAGCCCCCTGTGAGAGACAGGCCGGTTTATTTTTGCCAACTACAATGATGAGATCAGCGAATCTTTACGGGAAAACTATAGGGGAACGGCGGCGTTAGGACGCAGGGAGAGGAGGGATTTGGACCGAAAAGAGAGAAGAGAGAAACGAGAGAGCAGAAAAGACAAATATAATTCACCAGCCCTCGGTGTTTTTCGGAGAGCAGCAGAGCGGAGCTCAATGTGTTTTCCATTGTGTGGCTGCATGCGCGAATGCGTATCTGTGTGTGTGTGTGTGTGTGTGTGTGTGTGTTTGTGTGTGTGTGTGTGTGTGTGTGCGTGTGTGTCTGTGTGCGTGTGCTTGCGTATTAGCCTTTGTGAGTAGTTTTTATGTGCATTTGAGTCAACCCTCTGCATGTGATTGCGCTTGTCGGGAGCAATCGCACATCTTAATGATAAATATCCATATTAACGAGAGGATCAGAGGATCCCCAACCCAGGGCTGATAGAGGAGGCGATCACAGACAAATCCAGAGGCTGTAAAATCACAGTCCGGCTCAGACACGTCGGTACACAAACGCACATGTTCCAATGCACATTGTAAAAGTCCCACTTCTTACACACCACCCGGCTACTGCACTCTTTGTCCCCCCACACAGGCAACCTTTTTCCAAGCTTCCTATTTGAAACAGAATAGGACATCATTTCGGAATATAAAACGAAAGGTCAAAGGGTCACGTTACCGACGCGGTCCGTGATTACAATTATAAGTTATTGTAGTTTTAACGTATTGTGGACTTTTGTTGAGGTTTTCAAGCGGGCCGTCCTGACGATCGCTAAACCAGCGATACTTTATGTAACGCGCGGCCAGTGAAATCATGCAGCAGATACGAAACACCATGAACTCATTTCCGAGCCACATTGGAAATCGCTCACCTGGACGTCAGCAACGAGGCGGGTTCGCCACCTTTTCTCTGCGGAACACACGGCCCCGGTCAGTTGCCGTCCACCCTGGAAACACACGGAAACCATTCAGAAGGAGAACGTGTTTGTACACTGTTTGCCTAGCTCCATAACTCCAAGTCGTCTCCATTATTGGGAAATTTGTTAACATTGCGTCACTTTTTTTTTTCCTGTGAAAGAATCTGTGTCCAAAAACAATGCTCACAGTTGTTGATGATGAGGGGAGGGATAAGAAAGAAAATGGGCTATCTGCACTCCGCTGAAAGAAGGATTACATGACAAAACGAGAACCATAAAGTGTCAAAAAAGGGTTCGTAAGGTAATGAAATACTGGTGGTGACAAAACAGGCTCGGATAATTAATATTTCTCTGCGGTCGCATCAGTGTAGCCCAGTCAAGATAACAAATTAGAGCCATCTCGAAAAACTCCAAAAATCTGTCACTTTACAAAAGAAATATAAATATCCACAGAGGAAAAAAAACAACGTATTTTAGCGAGAAAGGTGGCCAGACAGAAATAAATGATGGAGAGATAATTTCTGATTGAATTGGGTTTGTTTTCCTGGCCTGCGGCTACGGTCATATTAAGCCGTCTCTGGCCTCTGCGCCCCGCTTTGATCGTCTCTGTGATTAAGATAAATAAACCCGGGGATCAAAACGAGACAGGGCTCTGGAAGACTCAACGGAGGAAGACAGGAGAGATTTGGACGGAGGTATTCCGCGCGGCGGAAAGAGCGCTAGGTGAAAATGAAGGAGGCCAGTCCACCAGAAAGTGGAAAATAATCACTCGAGCTTCATCACGTCACGGTTCACTTGCCAAGCAGAGTGCCCGTGGAAGTCTCCGGTAAACTCTGACTCAAACTCAAACTCTCTAGTAAACCATATGGGCCGTCACATTTGCTCCTTTGGTTTGAGGAATATTGTGGCCGGGTGCCAAGCGAGATCGTGCAGTGGTAGACGACGTGTTAATGAGCAATATTCAATATTTAGGGACGACCTCACAAATTGAGCCAGCCGCTCCTCCTCAAACGGGAAGCGAGATTACATTGATTAAATTCCGATGAGCCGCTGCAGAGGGAAAGAAAGGTAAACCCTTCATCGATATAGCATTCCTGCTCGGGAGGAACAGGAGCGGAGCCAGAGAGAAGGGTTGAGCTGGACATTGGCAGGGGAGGAATGGTCTCTCTTTCTCTTTCTTAGATTTACTGTTTGCATAGAGTGGTAATAATACTTAATTCCCGCTGAAATTGACGCAGATGGAGTTCTCATTTTATGCTTTCTAGGCTAAGAGGTAGAAGTGTTGTTTTCTTCGCAGGGCTTCAGAAGGGATGGATACCGTCCACGCCTCTGGAAACTTCCTCGAGATGCGTGGGTTGGCTCAAAGTTAAAAAAAAAATTATAATCTTGTTGATCAAATCTGGACGGACTGCAGGTCAGTCCCTCCAGGAATTCAGGATTCTTGCGAATTAAATTGGAGGGGGAGAAAAAAAGTTTTCAAAGCGTATTTTTTAAAAGAGAGATTGAAATTGCCTCGCCTACAACCATTGGCCTCAGGTCTAGCAGGTTGGGATGTGGATGGGTTAAGCTGTGGATGGGTTTTGGGTGGCTTCAGTGCTGAAATTCTACTCCGCAGTCTCTGTAGCGCATAATAACAACAGCAGAAAATCATTACCCGGCATAACAATTTCCAGAATGTAAATGGAAGAATGGGATTAAGGAGCCTTTTTTTTTAAATGATTTTGCAGTCATTTATTAGAGCTATAGTCACAGCATCTGATCCCACTCTCGGACGCTGCCGATGATGGTGCAGAAAGATTCTCACTCCCGCGTAGCTGGACTCGGTTAGGACGATACAGTGTCATGGGACATGTGAGTGAAGTCCTTGAGTATCAAAGAAGAATAAGTACAGGATCAAGGATCAGGGTTCCACATATCAATGGGCCTCAGAACCCAGCCATCCGTCATCGGGGCTTTCATAGAAAGCTTCGCACCTCATGTACGGCGATCCCATGATGGTCATCTTTCAGTAAATCTGTCCCCGTTTGGGATGCAAAATGTATGAAATTGTGTCTGCACGCATTCTCAGGACTCAATGCAGATTGTTAAGGAAGAGTCTGATCTTAGGCTCCTACTCTCCTCCTACTTAATCTTAGGCATTTGGTCATGGAGATATCGACTGAAACTACAGCATATGAATTGGATTCATTATATTATATCCGTATGAATCCAAAAGGGGGTTAGGGCGGGAAGTCAGTGGTGTGCATAGGGGGGGAGAGAAAACAGTCCAAAGTGCCCTCTAGAGCAGCAATTCCCAAACTGGGTCTTGCAGCATCGAAGCCAAGTGTGTTTTTGAAAGCCAGCAGCACGGGGACAGGGCTGAGTCTGGAGGGGACTTGTAAATTGACGTGTATATTGATCTACATACTTTACTCAACACATCCCTTGTGGGATCCAGATCCTTTAAAGCAGATGTACCAGGTTGTGACTTCATCTTTAATAGTAACCCTCACGTCGAGAGAAACCAGTGAGGATCATCTGAGAGAAGCTGAAAACCAGCAGGACTGTGGTTTGATGGTCCTGAGTTTTCCATCCAAGCCACTGCTGAGGTTACTTTAATCAGGAGGAGGAGATGACCACACTTAGTACGACTTGGTGGCTCAAAGAGATAAGCCAGGGTATAAGGACTCGATGCCAAGTGAGCTTTGAAAGCGCCTGGAGAACAGGGGTGACGGTGTCCTGGTGGCATGATGGTGTTGTTCTCACACACCCACAATGCATCTGTGGATGCTGGGTGAGCTGGATCGGCTTCCCTCTCTGCCTTATTAGCTGGATCGCAACCACAAATCCCTGAAAAACTGTTAGTTTTTTTTATTTTAGTCCATGCCTATAACAGAACAGACCAAGTGTACGTATCGTGTCTGAATTCATTACACAAGATAAATCAACACAATACCCAAAATGGGTTTTAGATTTAAGTCTAAAACAGTCACAGGTTCAAATGCTGATTTTTCCATCCAAGTTGCTTACTTCACCACAAATGCTAAGCAGCCACACTAATGATTCGTATTCTTGCTGCTCACCAGCTGTGACATTTGTAATTCCTAATATTAGCACAGATGATTAATACAGGGCAGAATACATTAAGGATCAAATCAAGAAGAAAGAACATGAAAATGACATCAGAATGGACGAAATACTAATGATACCCAGCCCCTGCTCACAAAGGACGAGAACATGAAGATGGGAGAAAACTGAAAACCAGTGAGGATTCCTAGATGTTGCTCGACGGGGCACCTTTTGTCCGATTGCACTGCATACGCTCCAAAAAACAGAACAGTACCTGAAGGAATCTGAGGAATCTGAATGGATCAATGCCTGATAGATGCCTATCATGAATGTGATGAAAGTGCCGATGAACCTGCAACCACGTGCGGCTTGCAGGTGTTACTATTCATGGCGGAAATCTGGGTCAGATCTCTGATGATCATGCTAATGCCTGATGCATTTAATCACCTACAAATGAGTACGTTATCGTGTCATTTACCAGGAACAATTGTTGCATAATATCCCATATTATCAGCAAAACCTATCAGGCACTTCAATTTATGACGCATGAATGTCAATCTTAAATGGAGAGTTTTTTCAACCATTATATCTCACTACTATCTACAGTATCTATCCATCTATCTATCTATCTATCTATCTATCTATCTATCTATCTATCTATCTATCTATCTATCTATCTATCTATCTATCTATCTATCTATCTATCTATCTATCTATCTATCTATCTATCTATCCGTCCATCATATCCATCTATCACTCACAGGGGGATCAGTGTTTCCATGGGGCAAGGCGTCAGTGAGGGGATTGCACTTATGCAATGTAGCAGGATTCCCTGAAAAACACTAAGGAAGGATTGCTAAGAAAAACAGCTCCCCCATCTAATTGGACCTGGAGAATGGGGACCCTCTACCTCTCTTCCTTTATTATCCGCACCTGTGTTTCCCATTAAAATACTTTCCAGCCCGAGAAAATAGGATTTGAAACAGCCAGCCTCAGGTAGCACTTGCTCCGGCACTCGCCAGACAGCTGAGTTGAACTCTAAACCCCTGGTTCCATCACTGGGGCTGGAATAGGGCCGAGACATCTCCACCCCACTTACCCATGAAAGGTCCATTCTGTTCATTTGTGTTTTTTTGTACTTAAAGGGGACCTATTATGAAAAACACACTTTTTCAGCGCGTGTGCACATACATTTAGCTCGCTGATGAGCCTACTAACACACAAACTGTGAAATAAACGGTCTATTTCATAAAACATATGGTTAAGCCGTTCAGATTTGCCGCTCCTGCCTACGTCACTTGATGCCTCAGTAGAGTAACTCCACCCACAGCTGGAGAATAACAAGTGCCACTGGGAAATGCTCTGTTGGCTTACAGACCAGCACAAATCATTTAAAAGAAAGAGGATTTAATAACAACTGTCCGTGAAGATACCGCAGACGATGGAAATGCAAGTATTTTAAAAATAATTCTGCTATGTATTTCTTTCTAAATAAAAAAAGTATGCGGCAGATAGACTGTAGGCTGCTGCTAGCGATCCGCCGGGCGTTTGTCCAAACAAAACCATTAAAACAACACACAAATTGTATTTATTTGATTTGATTTTGCGTCATTTACATAAAACAAAAAATCCCCGCTTGCGGTGTCCCCCACAAGCTTGTGGCAGGGCAACGAAAGTCAGAACAAACTTTTAAATGAGGCCTTGTAGATCTTCACTAATGAGTGAAGATTCAGCAACTGGACTGCTTATTTCTCGCCGCAAATTTGTTCAAAAAACATATTTTGGTGGATTGATTTGGTAAACTTTCACTGATGATCAATGCAAGATACAAGGGAAAATACTACGGAACCCGAGAGTGAAGCACAAACCCGACTGGCTCGCAGAACTAGGGGCCTCAGGAGGGTGGTGCCACCCACTAAACAGAGTGTCCTGCAACAGGATGGTTTAGAGTCATGTTATAATATCTAGAATGCATAATCTGAGTGGTATTTTCAGCAAAAAAAAACTTAAAAAACATTTTTTGGGGACCTCAGAGATGAACAGTATATTAACTTGTTGAAAAGAAGCATAACAGGTCCCCTTCAAGACAAATAAATCTTAAAATGAAAATGCTTTCAAAGTATCAGCGTCATGTTTCAGGAGGTTGATAGTGCTTTCTGTTTTTATAATCAAGAGACAAAACGGTAAATAAAAGCTTGATTTTCAGCGCCTGTACCAAAAGAAACCAAAATTAATTAAACTAAATTAGCGTTCCAATTTGTCATTCCTAATGTCAATTTTATATGCGACACATCAGAACTTCAAGCTTCAATTTCAAACCAAACAGGCTGGAAGGGGTTGGAGGCCAGTCAGGGAAAAGAAAATGTTCCAAAATCGTTAGAAATGGCGAAACGACAACACTCACATTAGAATGACATGGCGGCAGGGAGCTCTGCTCAGCATCACCTCCTTGCTTTGAGGCCTTGACGTGTGTGTTCCACAGCGAGGCGCTGATTGCAAGAGGCCGTCGGAGGAGAACGCGGCGGAGAGACAACCAGGTCTAATTGTGAGCAGGTGACCTGCAAGGCCTCACGGTGGAAAAATCTGAAAAACTCTGTGGCTGTTTCCAACTGCCACAACCCCCCCACCCCTACCCCATACACACACACACACACACACACACACACACACACACACACACACACACACACACACACACACACACACACACACACACACACACACACACTCATCCACCCCCACTCGCTCCCCGACCAGCCCAGTTCATTATGAGAACCATTTTATTTTCCATAACATTCCTTCATCAATCCAGCGGGCTTCAAACACATATAACACACAATACAGAAATACACACACACATTATACACTTGATTCACACAAACACACACACACACACACATACACATACGCAGACACACACTGCAAGCGTACATGTTCACAAACACCCAAATCTTTTGTCTCGATTGCATTATATGCCTAATTGATGCCCAGCTCCGAGCACCGCTGAGTAAAATGTGTGATACAGCGCAAGGCGATGGCTCGACGATGGCAACGAACGATGTTTCCTCCACAGTGACCACAGAGTATTATTCAGACACACTGCACAAAAAATATATATATAAATAAATACACACACACACACACACACACACACACACACACACACACACACACACACACACACACACACACACACACACAAATAAATGCACAGATAAATGCACCTATAAAAAACAGAGTGCACTCACACACAAACAAACAAAAACTATTTCAGTACAGTTTAGCTTCAGGTTACAGGTTTGTATTTAAGCCACAATCATTTGATTACGCAGACACACACACCCACACACGCACACACACACACACACATACACACACGCAGCGTTTTAGAGGCCGAAGCGATTTGTTTGCTGAGAACCATCTGGGTTCCACATGTTTTGTCAGAAACAACTCTCCCTATTGGCCGAGAACCAAAGAATATCAGCTTTGCGCAGATAAGCGATTGGCCGACGGGCCTCAGCGCTTCCTGAAAAGAACCTAGAGCCCTGTGATCTGTGTAAGCCGTGACACACAGATGGATGCTTCATGCGAGCGCTGTTACATCGAGGGGGTGTATTTTGGGTTTTATGTTTGGCTCGCTTTCAAGAAATACATGTTCCGCACTGCGCAGCAACCCCACCATTGCTCTTACCACCACCACCACCATCGTGATAAGAGTGGTCTGTCGCTCCGCGCATCGACCCATCCAGATTGAAGATTTAAGTCACCTCCCCGCCAAGCCATTTTTTTCTTTCTTTTTTTTTTCAAACAAATTAATAGAAATTTAACAAACAACATTAGAGAAATACTGGAAAAGAATATTAAGGGCAGCGTCAGAAATAACCAAACCCATTTTGATTCCACCGGCAGATACCAGTGTTTTGATCAAGGTCACATGACATGCGTCGGTGGATCTTTTTGCAATACGTACAATATATCTCGGTCGAAATTCGGCGTTGTCAAAACCGTGTCATTTTTTAAATCAAATTCAACATCAGGAAGCTCCAGAGTAAATCAAATTTTCCTCTTGGCGAACGGAGACGCGTTTGATCCTCCATAAACTCCCCCCCCCCCCCCCCCGATTCCCTTCCAAGCACATGGCAAGATGTTATCACAGCTCTAATCAGTCCGCTCTGCTCGCGGATCCTCCGCAGCAAGGGCGCGGAGAGTCACAGAAAAAACATCGAAAAAGCTCAAAATTCGACGGAAGAGAAGCCTTGGACCAAAAATCATTTGAAAGACACAGAGATAGAAAGAAGACAAAAGCGGCCGGAGGATAAGGCTTCTCAAGATATAAGCGAGATTGAGAGGGGAAAAAATACGACTTAATTGGAGAATTGGATGCAGGGCAGGTCTTCACGACCAAAAGCAGGAAACTGGTTGATCCCGTCGCACTGCTCCCACTTTACTTTGGTTTTCCGCAGGACGGCACCATGTAACTAAAAACAACACCATGGTCGCCACAAATATACTGCAACGAGGAGCAGCAGGCGGAGGAGGAGGAGGAGGACCAAGAAAAACAAAGTGCGAAACAGGAACAGCGGGGAGAGGATTGTTTAAGCTTTCCTCCGCTTGAATGGCTCACCCCTCACAATTTCCTTTGTCTATCATAGTAGATTGCGATACGTCTACTCAACACTTTGGTTTGAAATGTGCATGCATATGTTACGAGCACTTTAAATAATCATTTGGAAGTCTCGTGAAACAGTATCCACAGTGAAAAGCTGTGGATTACAAATTGATCATTAATTTTTCATCAGTAAAAGTCCATACTGCTTTTGCTATATTGGACTACTTCAGTCAGACAATGTGTGTGTGTGTGTGTGTGTGTGTGCGTGTGTGCGTGCGTGCGTGCGTGATTTCTTCTCAAAACGGCTCCACTATTGCCGTTGGGGGAGGTTTATTATTTTACCAAGACCCCGGCGTCTCCGTGCTTTAAGTGCAGCGCCCGTATAGCGGATCACTTTTTAATTGAAGCAAAAGCTTACAGAAAGACAATCAACAGAAAAAAGCAGAAAGCAGAATGACGTCTGAGTTAGTTCCACTGCTTATTTATGGTGATAAAGTTGTTTCTGCTGAATAGAAAACCAATTTAGGGAAACTTTTCAAAAGTGTGGAGAACTTAAAAATGGAGCAGCTGTAGTATTGCATTTTAATAATAATAGAAATGAAACACAATCAATCAACATTCATTGGCTGATGATACTGTACCAGTGGTCATGATGATGTGAAAACCCCGGTGGAAATAAAATTTATGTTTGATAATTAGTCATTCATGCAGTGGTATATACAGAGTATGCCCACCTCTTATATAATAAGTCATACCCCCGCTCCTACAGCCCGGCAGCAAACGGTTATAAAAGTGTCGATACTGTCGTTGTTTCCAGCAGAAAACTCTCTGGAAGTCCTGGCTCCGGCTCGGTTCGACATTCCAGACGCTCCGTCTGCGTCTCACTCTCACACGAACGGACAAGCCGAGGTCGTCAGGGCCGGAGCATCTGCGCACCGTGTCCGTCTGCATCCATCCCTCCATCCATCCCTCCATCCCTCCATCTCTCCTTCTTCCCCGAGGAAGGAGGGATGGACACAGCACTCTCTCTCTCTATCGCTCTCTCTCTATCTCTCTCTCTCTTTCTCTCTCTCTCTCTTCAGATTCAAGATGTTTATTTATAACATACATATACATAACAGCATGCATACAGTATATGCAGTGAAATATCAATCTCTCTCTCTCCACACAAAATCTATAACAGAGCGTCAAGGAATATGAATATGCATTTACAGCCAAAGAGAAAACATAAACGTGTGAAGAGGGAAAAAAGGGAAGACGTGATTGATGAGCGGTGGAGAGGAGGACGTGGGCGTCGTGCTGCGAGGTGCAGGAGCTTCCTGGAGAAGTTTGACCTGAGAAGACCACGAGCCTGCTCCGGTGGACGGCTCAACGGCGGTGTAGATGAGTCAAAACTGAACAGCAGGAAGGGAGGCTCTGGGGGGAGAAAGCGGTGTTACCCAAGTTCTTGAGATGTTGTTTTTATTTACTTTATTTTACCTTTAGTTTAACCAGCAATCTAATTTCCCTCTGATGACCTGGCCTACAAATGAATGGGGGCAGAAGGCCACCTATGGAGAAACGGGCACAATTCCTGACGGAACTTAAAAAAAAAATGTTTGTGATGTGATATGAATTCTTTGCGAAGAACAAGTGTGACGTCCTTACGGCAAAGATTAAAGAAATGTATCTATATCCCTCTTGCTTATGACGTCTCTTGAAAATTTTTATTTTGGATCTTTCTGTTATGACCCTGAACAGCCTCTTGTTCTCTTTCCATAGTAACAACAACATTAAAAAGATGAAGAAGGCTGTTATGAAACAAAAACAAAAACAAAGAAATGGGTCCAAAGGATAAATGTGAGGTCACAAAAGCTGGACTGCAAAAGCGCAAGCTAAAAAAAACCAAAACAACAACAACCATGGTTCCACCCCCCTTTGGAGGAAGGGGGGTGGAAATGGGAAGGAAAGCGTCCCTCTTTTGTCTCACTTTTCCTTGTTGTCAAAGCAGAAACTCACCCATAACTCTGTGAGACAGCTGAGGCGAAACACTCCACATACTCGGTGTCTATGTTGCTTCTGCAATCCAGGAAGAATCTACCTGTTTCTTTCCACCGACCGCACAGCCTGGCTGTCGATAAACCGGAGGAGGCTTCCCCTGCTGCGTCCTTTCCCCGCCGGCGAGCCGTCTCCCCCCCTCACGTCACCGCTGGGACCCCCGCTGACAGCTGGGCTTGGCCGGGGAGGCGGCAGATTGTGTTTTTCACACTCTGGATGTCAGCGGAGTCCCAGCGGAGTTGTAAATAAGTCAGGGATTTAACGCTCCATCACACCCACATAATTGCCGAGGAGCCATATTAAAGCAACATTTCTTCTTTTTCTTTTTTAACAGAGGGGAAACTAATATTCATTTTACATTCTTTAAGTCTGCAAGGACAGACGTTTTATTGCATCAAAATAATTTATTTTGCAGGGTTTCTTTCTTTGCAGGGACGTGCCTGTGTCGCTGAATAAGTTTCTACAACAAAACAACAATCACCAAAACAGTGGGATTCTGCGATGCCAAGCACCCAACTGATCCCCGCTGATATATGGCTGACTGTAGCTGCGGTGGCCGCCAAGGAGCCTGGTCTGAATATATTCCTGATTAAAGAGGGATGATAACAAGAAGTGTTTCTGACTTCCAGCTGCAGCCGACGCTCCAGCTCCAAGGAAAGCACAGTCCTTATCTATGACTCCGTCTCTCTGTAGGAATACAAATCCCTGAGCATACCTGAACAATAGTAGTCGCAAACAAAACGTTGCAGGTAGGAACCGTATCCCAAACGTGATTGTGGTGCCTGTTAAATCTGTCGTGATAGATGATTGGATAAATGATTAGAAAATGTGTAATTGCTGTAGCTGAGTGGGATCCCGCCAGAGCCCCACGCTGTTGGACAGGGAACAGAAGGAGAGAGCTCTTTTAATCCCCGTGCCATGGATTTGTCAGGGTTTCCCCTGGCAAAACTGTTGAGGACAGGCCTTCATTAGAACCAACGGCATCCCACCCCTCCACCGTTCATCACATAACATCTGTACGGCATAAATCAGGGACGGGGGGAGGTTACCTCACCGACCACCGGGTCCTCAGAGTGACAGCGAGCGGAGCCCCTAGCAGAGACGCCGAGCCAAACATGGGATTTCAAGTGTCATTAAGTGCAATGAATCGATTTTAATTGCCAAACCGGTGAAATAATGTCAAGGGCGGTACGGGGGCTTGGCGCAAAAGGTGGAAGAGAGCTGGAGAACAGAGCAGCAAATTGACATCAACACCTCTATCCCCCTGGATATACCTCAAGAGAAACGCGGCATCTCAAGGACGTAAATCCATGTGGTTTAGACGCTACTGTACATGCTTTGTGTCATATGACTTGCTATAAGGCTTCTAAGCAATAAACAATTCATTTATGAGCTCTACCTCATCTCATCTGTTGCCCATGAAATATGCTAAGACTTATTTCTTCAAAGGCCTTGGTTCTGGCTTTAGTTGCCGCAGCCCAAACATGGGCAGACGTGAGCCAGCGGCAATGTCTGCGAGGGCAGTGGAACTTGAGGGAAAGCACCCTCAGACCAAAGTTGTCCCAGGAGCTGCTGAACCCGATCTGACCGTTAACCATGGACCAAACTGCCGATGGAGCACGTGGGCCAAAAGCGAGAACAGTCGTCAGGCCACGTGCCTTCGTTTCCCTCCCTCTCGATTTCTCCCTCTCTCTCTCTCTCCCCCTCTTTCCCTTACACATCTCCGCCTCTCGGGCAAACTGCACAGAAGAAACCACACTGGAGACATTAACAGGTCCACATCAGGCTTTAGTGAGAAAATAAATAGTGATAGGATGTAAAAAGAAACAACTGGAGGACAGAAACCGAAGGGAGAGGTGAGGAGCACTTTTAAAGGGGCGAAAGCTCGGGAAGAGAAAGGGGGGGAAAACGCGGCGACTTCAAATCGTGACCGATCCGAAACCCCTCGTAATCACATCTGGGTCTCGCCGCGTTTCTGTCTACAGCTGTGACACGGCCGTGACACTTAATTGGACAATAAACCGCTTCCATTGTCAAAGAAGACATTCCTCAGCGCTCTTACTGGAAACCCCTCCGAGTACTCCAATAAGAGAGGGCTTCCTGGACGACCAGTAAAGTCAAGTGTGTTTGGGAAAGTCGCCGCCTCGTGCCATCACGACGGCGAACGTGACATAAACACCTGGAATCGACCAGAAACTCTTCCTGGCGCTTGTCTTGACAGGGTCATCTGCGGAGATTATCATTGCGGGTCATCATTTTTTCCTACGCTGCACAGGTACCCATATTGGCTTCTACCCCCCCCCCCCCCCCCTAATTCCTGCGCGGCGTTCCCGATCCAACACGCGAGGGCCGGGGTTGTGCTTCAGCCCGACTTATCTGCTCCTAAATCAGGAACCGTTTTTCGACACCACAGGAGAGCCAGCCCGTTTACCAGGGAGCAAGCTGCAGAGATACCAAGTCCTCAAACAACACCCCTGTGGTATTGTTTGGTGTACTTTTAGTCATAGTCAGTGTAATTACACACTGATACTGAGTCAGTAAGAGAGAGAGAGAGATGGAAAGGTTGATTTAGGGAGAAAGACCTTTGACTTTGCTGATAGGGTGTCCCCGCTCAGTCGAGGAAACCTGGGCCTCCGGGCGCCAGTTTCCCGCTTGATTTGTTCGCCGTGTCTGTGTCAAAACGTTGGTCAAACCCCGGTCCTGCAGCCACGCAGAGAATTAATCAACTGCAGTTTGCTGGTGTTCTACAACCCACATCCATCATGAGGCTAATCCCATTCTAATAGCTTTTGGATCTCCTCCAAACACCACTGTTACCTCCAGCGGACACCCCAGCTGTTTCACATTTATACCCCCCGCCAAAAAAAAAAAAGGTATAAAACATCTCTTGGAGGCTTTGAGTCTTTGAAATAATATCCTGAATGTAGCACGTGGTGGACATTATAGTGTCTAGGCTTCAGATCATCACACAAAACCTGAGATTAGGTCACGGTTTTTATTCCCCGAGCGTGGAGGTAAAGTGACACAGCCCTCTAGTGGCTGCCCCGGAAAACAGATGGAACAAGGAAACCAGAGGGGAGGAGAGGAACGGAGGGAAGAGAAGAGGAGAAAAGAGAGGAAAGGAAAGGAGGGGATGGGGAGAGGAAAGGAAATGAGAAAATAGGATGGGAGGGGGAGTTGAGAAGAGAGGAGGGAGAAGAGAGGAGAAAAGAAGTGAAGAGAGGAGAGGAGAGGGGAGAAGAAAAGAGGAGAAGAGAAGAGAAGAGAAGAGGAAGGGGTGTCTCCGGTCATATGAGGTTCTTCGGGGCGGCCTCAGGGGGGTCTGGCTGAGCTCAGATCTACTAATTGAGAGTGCAGGTCGTGTTCGCGGGCGGTAGCCATGACGACAAACACAACAACAACACTTGTTTTGTGGATTAAAGCCTAATTTCATTAATGAGATGACAGCAGACACTAACAGACCCAACCAAAACAGAGGGATACACCGCGGAGATAGACACAGGCAGACTGTCCCAGGGTGAAGAAGGAGAGAGGAGAGAGAGGGATGACGTCTTTGAATTGCGATCAGTTGAATTTATTTTCTTGATCAAAGTGAGTCACCGCCGTTGTCGCTTCCAGGGACGACTCTCCAGAAAAACTCCTTTCATATCAAATATTTTTTCCTGAGCCTGGTAGTATAAGGGAACGCGCGTTCGTATATTATGTGGACAAGAAGCTGGCAGAGGTCCGGCAGCCGGAGCCAGATGCCCCTGCAGTGTGTACGTACGCACGGCAATTCACCCGGTGTGAATGAGCCGGTGCTTTTGACCATTTGTCTGTCCACTCATTATCATCCAGCACAAACACATGGCATCACAGAGGGAGCCACTGTATTCATAGTCGAGCTTCTTCCCTTGGTGCTTGCGTCTTCCAGCCCGGCCAATTCAGCGCGACGACGACGCGGCGGCGGTGACATCGCACTCCGCCGTCTGAGGCGGCCTGTCGCTTCTCATCCGTCACCGGCGCCCAGTGAAACGAGACTAAACACAGACGCCGCCCGATCGTCGGATCATCCGCAGTCAATTGCTTTTTTTTTTCTTTTTTTTTCTCTCTTCTTATTCGACCTGCCTGTTCCAATTAGCATCAAGGAGAATTAAGTCGCAAAATCAACGGGCCACCGGCGCACACTCTGATCTCACCAAACCACACCACAAACGCAGTCTCACTAAAAAGCCACGAGGAGCACTGAAATTACAAACCCTGGTCACCAATTTTTTTCCCCCCTTTTCTAGATCTCTTCACTCGCACGGTGACAGTAGTGCAAAAAAAGCGTTTCTGTTCTACAGTGTGCGTATCGTGTCGTGCGTACCGGTAGGTGTCGAATTAAGCGGCCGGCTCCCGGTAAAGAGTGAACGTGTGACGCAGGGTGATTACTGGCACGCCCTCGCTTGGAAGCTGCCATGGACACGAGCTCGCCTAATCCATCCTGGTTAAGACTAATCGGGTTTTTGGATTAGCTCGAGTCGCGAAACACCTGGTGGAGTGGCACAGAAAAAAGCCGGCGTAGGAACCGCTCGAAAAATATCTCCCACTCGCTCTCACCTCAGAGTCCTGAACGGCGACAGTAGCCGGAATGTTGTATAAAAACTAATTTTATTGGTGGCAGTTGTTGACACAGTTGCATGGTGGTGTTACATAGTTAAAATAATAAAACATCCAGTAGTACAAAAAAGAAATGCATCCTTGTACATTAAAACATCTCTTATTACGATGCAGTTGGTACAGATAACTTATTCACTCTATGTATACATGTTTATATACAGTATATTACAGAATATATCCAGGTGGAGGTGGGTTGAGGACAGTTAATGGAGATGAAAATGAGCAATATAAAAAACAAAAGGAGGACAGATAGTGAAGGCATTTCCCTTGCATAGGATTGCAGAGGAGCAGAAGGAGGACGAGGACCTGTGCACGCGAGGGTCGAGTCAAGACACGGGGTCAAGCGACGCGCCGAGGACGGCGTGGAAATCTCAGAATCACTGGATGTTGACTGACGCGGAGTACATTTTATTTTATTATTATTTGTTTTTTGTTAAACAAAAAAAAAAAGGATCCAAATCTTGTTTATCCCAGGACAGATGCTCTCTTCAACTTACTTATCCAAAAATCTCATGTTGTTTACCAACTTAGATTTTCTGGGTTTTCGTTCCTCATTTAATGTTTTCGGTCCTGATACATATTACATTTGTAAGTCGACCACTTGATCAAATCCCTGGGCTGTTTTCCCAAGAAAAAGTTTTCCACCCGAAAATGTGTTTTTACTTACTTCTGGATCCCAGGGCTGGAGAGGGCTCTTTGCGCTTTCTTCCTCTTCCTCCTCCTCCTCCTCCTCCTCATCCTCCTCCTCCTTCTCCTCCTCCTATCCCAATTTGTTTTCTCACTCTCTTACAACTCTCAGACCCTACGTTTTGCAAGCAAACTCCAACGTTTCTGATAAAGGGTGTCTTAAAAAGGCAGAGGTATCACCTTCCTGTCATAAATATCAAGTGGAATCACCTTTTAAGGGTTCTGATTCCGGAAAGGTTTTTGCAGCAATGCGAGAGAGAGAAAGAGAAAGAGTTGATGTTGTCAATAGCCAATAATCAATATTAGCCGGTAGCACCAATGACCAGAAACGGTAGCAGCCTTCTTCATTAACCCCGCCCCCGCCCCGGTCGGAAAAAAAGGTATTGCATTGAGAAGCCCAAAGCCGATATGGTCCGATCTGAAGAGCACATGTTAAGACCTCTAGAGAAAGAGTGGACACATCAAAAGCAGAGAAAACAGCTAAATTCACAGCTTGACTAACCCACATCCCAGCATTTACACCTATTCAATAATAGTAATAAGAAATAAGAAATAAGAAAAACAGACATGATAGTAAAAGCAGACATCGTAGACAGCACGGTGATTGTTATTCCCTGTCAACATTTCAAGGAACGCGAAGGGGAGGGGAAAAAAAAAAAAAAAAAAAAAAAGAGTTTGGTTTCGCCCAAAAGGAGTCGAGACTCGTCGAGCGGACCGGAGGGGGTTAAAAACGTAACATCGTATCCCTGTTGAGCTGAAGCTCACCCGGTTGAGAGAAGGCACTGAGGGAGGAAGGAGGGAAGAGCGGAACGTAACGTTCTCATGGCGGGTCGCAGGGCGGACGCGTGGATGAGGAAGGGCCAGGAACTGCTGCAACGGGGAACCACATCACAGGGGTGAGCGCAGGGGTGGGTGCGTCCATCTTGTACCTGCCAAAGGAAATAACAATTATCCAGGTGAATGGACGGCCTCCGCCTTTCGGAAAGTCAATCTTGGGCGACAAAGGCCCGGGCCATTGGCTCTCTACTTCACTTTTGTGCGACTAAGGCTTGCTCATCTGCGGTTTGTCCCAGACAAAAATGTACATTTCAAACAGAGTAGAAGGAAATACGGTACATTCTGGAACGGGAACTTTGAGAACTTTGAAGGTACCTTGCTTCGCACGTGGACCAAGTGGAGGGACTTTCATGTCTGTGCAGAGGTGCTCTCTCTACGTGTATCCACGGTGCTAGAACACATTATGGACAAACACACACAAACACACACACACACACAAACACACACACACAAAGCCTCGGTTAGACTTAGCGGCGCAGACGTGGCGGTGTCACTTGGTCATGCCAACTCGAATCACCCCAATGACCCCCCCGTAACTGCCTGAACTGTGCGGCGCGGCACGGGTCCGTCAGCCGCCATGCGCCAGCCTAATCGGGTCAGTCCCGCTGAAGCTAGACAGACAGCTATTGACCGCCATGAGCGCTGTCTGTGTCTTCTAATGTTTCCTGTCTCACCATGTCAGCCTCAGGCCTGCTGAGTGTTTGGAAATGGGATATCTGTCTCCGCACTGGTTTGGCACAGCCCGTTGTTCCTTGTTGCCTCCAACTCTCAACAAACCATTCTCGCTTTCTTTCCAGCACGCCCCCTTTTCTCTATCTCGGACTATCCTTTTCCCCGGTCGATTTTTGGTTTGAAGGCCGTCCAGTCGGTTATCTTATTCGGGTATGGGCAGGAAGCTCACGTTTGATGCTGCCGGACGAAGTCTGCGAACTGCCGGTCCTTGGCGTAGAGCTCAATGATGTGTATTCTGTCCTGGATTTCCTGCAAAAGGACAAGAAAACAAGCAAAGGAAATGACCATACCGACACCACTCACAGAAAGATATATCGAATAAGTTCAACAAGTTCAACAAATATATAATAATATTTATAAGCTTGTGAGGTCTGAGGGTCAACAAATAAACCACCAGCTGGGAAAAATTAGGTGTGTTTCTATGTGTCTGTAAACTTTTAGGCAAACCACTTAGCCCCACTACCCCCAATTCTTCCAGTAATAACATGAAACAAAGTAGAAGTAGCATAGGAAGCCCCCCCCCAAAAAAAACTAAATCGACAAGGTACTTTAATGTGTAAGAATTGCTTATGTAAAGTTATGTAAATGGTCAGCAATACAGACACACACACACACACACACACACACACACACACACACACACACACACAGACACACACACACACACACACACACACACACACACACACACAGACACACACCTCTTTGGTCAGTTCGCTGTTCTCATAAATGTGTCGTATCTCCTCGCTGCTGAAGTCGGTGGAGGCCTCTGCGCTGGCGCTGCTGTAGACCGGCGCCTCCGGGTAGCGGCGGTAGTAGTGGCTGTAGCCGGTGGTGGCCTCGCTCTCGTACATGGGGTTGTACTTGGTCGCCCTCTCCAAGGACGGAACACTCTCCGCTCGCCTGCGGCAGACCACACAGCGACAAGTCAGCGGAGCAGAGGACGGCCGGTGGACACGCGATACAACCGCGGGCGACGTCAGAGAAACCCCGTGGATGGGGAGTCGGCGACGCCGCGCGGGCCATGTGGCGTTGGCTGGATAAGAGGAGCCGCCTCTGGGCGCCGACTAATTTCATTAAAGATGTGGTTGCGCTAAGGCCGTAAGCGTTTGTTAACCTTTATTACCTCGGATGATTTCCTTTTGCTTACACCGGCCAGAGAGAGGAACTCACACCATCAGGAAGCCTGTTGTGTTGAGAGCTCAGGCTGCGTGGATAGAGATCAACACCATAGCTGACGGGTTAATCACCTTGTGGGCAGCGCAAGCCTCTCTCAGAGAACCGAGGCCTGGAGACCCGCCAAAGCGGGACGGCGTTCAGGGGACGCGATACCGGGCTCCGTGCGTATTTTCGCGTGCACGGACGTGCGGGCGGGCACGTCAAAGGCACAAGATTAGGGAGCGGAGGAGGGCGGCTTTGAAGATATGCTGCGCTATAGGAGAGGCGACGGCGCTGCGGCCCCGTTTTGGCCGACTGCTGGGGGATGCTGTCACAGGATGTGTCTCGGCTAATTCTACCCCTCCGTCCCTGAGAAAATACCCAGAGCGCCTCGCCTGTAATCTAAAGCTGTCTGTGCAAAAACGCAGAAACTGTGCAGATGTTCAGCTGAAAATCTCATTGCTAATGTCATTGTTCATTTGAAAACCTTTAAAAAGTAAGACCTTGAATGTAAATATACAGTAACGCAAATGAAGACTCTGGGATAGAGATTATGCAAAGGAAGTTTCCGAGGAAGGAAATTTCAAGTCTCACAACTGAAAACTGAAACTACTAATTACTCCTAAAACTACTTTCATATGATTAAATACTTCATAAGAATGAGTTTAAAGGGTCGTTATTAGTGATTCAGTGAGTGAGTACTTAAAAGGTTTGTGTTTCAACCAGGAAGCTTTTCAGTGGAACCGGCTCCATGAGGCCGAGGAGTCTGGGTGGAGGTCTCACCGTATGGGGTCCTCGGCCTCGTCCTTGTCGTACTGGTCCCGTAGCGTTCTCGCCAGGAAGAAGATGACCCCCGATGCCACCAGCAGGAACCCGGCGACGGAGGCGATCGCTATGCCGACCACCAGCGGCTCGGACACGTACTCCTCACAGTGCTCCCCCCGGTACCACCAGTTCTCCCCGACGCGACACCTAGAGCCCCGGTGGAAGTTATCAGAACCAGAGACAACATTCCTCTTGATTGTACCGTATTGTACCGACTACTTTTTGATTTTATTGAAATGACATCCATCTCGTTTTGGGATGAAATTCAGAAATTAATTTCCATTCCCCACAGAGGGTGTTAATGTCTTTGGACGGTGTGGAGTAAACAACGGCATCTGGAGCTGCCTGCTTATTTTATGATGTGATGCTGAGTGTGAACCAGCGGGTCCAGCGCTCGTCTTGGCGCACGCTAATGTTTATGTGCCTGTTGATAATTATTTCAGCTAAAAAACTGCGCTGCCCGAGGAGCGGCTGGAGAATCGTTTTCCTTGATTCGATGTGTCGACACTCCGACATACGAGCGCAGATTTAGGCATTCCGCGAACAAGTGCAAATGGTTATCCAAACGCACACTCACGTGCATTCTCCACCGTGGCTGCACAAGCATGTGTGCACTCGCTGAAAACAAGGTGCAGGAATGCGCCTTAAAGGGTACAAATGCTCAGCTGGAATCTATTAAGTTATCTGAATACGCACGTGGGGCCATTGGTACGATTATTTATTTTTTTTGCACATAATACACTAAGAAAAGCAATGAGTCAGTTTTTTGTTTTTTTTGGGCAATCCTGATGTGACCTTTTCTATACCTTTAAAGACAAGAGATTGTATATGTGTACAACATTAAACCAACAAAGCCCCTGGCTGTTGCGGGTATTTATACCGACAACAGCTTGGGGCTTTAGACAAAAAAAGAATCCAAATTTCTGCCTTTTGACTTTTTTTCAAGGCAGATCTATAAAAATGGACCACCACTGTACATTTGTACAGACTCACTTTTATGAGTCTGTACGCACAAAAGAAAACAGATTTCTAAGTCAAAAAGCATTCGTCAATTATGTTTTGGCAGAGGTGAAAATGAAATGAAATGTGCCAGCTGGGTATAGTTGTAATGAAGCCTGAGTTAATGTGTGATGTGTCAGAAGAACACATTGACTTACAAAGTAAAACACAGACACCAGGCATGTGCAGGGGGGGATACCGAGGGTGCCCGAGAACTTGCCCCTTTGCCCCTTGATAACCCATGGGCCCCATAGTGGCCTTTTCATCCTGTGCGTTTTTGTGCCCCAGATGCGCACCATCGCAGACGCCCGTGATCTGCGGTCCGCTGTGCACCTTTTTTGAGCACCTGCCCCTCTTAACATCTCTGCGCAGGACTTACAAACACACACACACACACACACACACAGACACATACACACCAACACCCACACACCCACCTGCAGATTGCGCCCTGGCCGGGGATGATGTCGCACTTGCCATCGTTGAGGCAGAAGTCTGTCTTCAGGTCGCAGATGCTCTGGCAGGGCAGACCGTCCACGCTGAAGTACCCGGCATTACACACACACTCGGCCTCACCCGACCACCGGTTCACCTTACACTCTGCATACTCGTTACATGCCTGGAACTTACAGGGGTCTGCCTGGTCACCTGGAAATGGAGAAAAAAGGGTTCCCGTTAAAAATTCCTCTGAAAGGGAGTTTATCACTATTCTCCAATCAGTATCAAAATTGTTTTTTACATCAATATAACAGACATGAACAATTGAGACCATCGGGGAGAATCTGGCTCTGAATTGGATCTCTCTGCAATGATATCAAATGTTCCAAATGCTTGCCACCTGTTCGGTTTCCCTCCAAATGACAGAGCAATTCATGGCCAAAAGAGCCACAACTACATAGCAACAACTGATACATTAACAAACTGCTACACATCTTGCACAGAGCTGTTTTTCCCACTTTCCACCGTCCGCTAACTCCTGCCTTCAAGACAAATCGATGCCACCAGAATGCCAAAGTATCTCTTAGTCTCTTCATCTTTGACGAGGGACAATGGAGCTAATGGGAAATGCAGTCAATATTCCATGAAGTTCCACCATTCTTTCTCTTCATAAGCTCCTCATGACGGTTTCATCAAATGTCAATGCATTAAACTCCATCGTATCAGTTAAAATGTTTGAGGATTACAAACACACATGGAGAGCGGCTTTTTATGATATTTTCAACCATTTGGGAAAACACGTTCTCCCCTTAACACACAGGATCCATGGTGGATATCCATGGTGGCATGCTACAATTAGTGTGTCTGGGCTCAGACAGATTATGACAGCTCAGTTATTAAACACAAGTATGAATCATTGACAAACCGCTGCCCATCTGATACACTCATGCACAGTCAAGGGATTAATACCTTGGTGGGAGCATTCAAGGAACTCTGTGCCATGACATTTTCCAACACTTGATGGGTATAAATGCTCCCGTTTGAATCATCAATCATCAGCAAAAACTACTGGCAATTGCGTTGAAAGAACCCTGGTTCATTAAAATAAGACTATTCGGCAGGCACGTGGAGACAGGCACATTTTGCCGCTCTTAGCAATCTGTCGACGAGGTAAGGGGTAAGAGAGTGAGTGAGAAACCGTTCCCATTACGCACAGTGTTTTGTTTGGTTCCTAAAGGAAACAGAGCGGCACAGCGGTGCGCCTGTGATCTGTGCTCCGCTGTGCGGATCGCGCACCTCAATGCCCATTCGCGCTTAAAAAATAAACGCGCCTGAACCAAAGGGAGACCATGGGGCAAAGGGGCGGGTGCTCTGGCAGGTTGGCCGCATCCTATAACAATGTCAGGGAAAAATGCATGTATTTTTTACTTCCAGAAACCTTGCCACCCAACGTAATTTTTGCTACCTTCCCACTCGATTGCAGCGCAAGAACAGGACACACACCTGATTCGACGTCCAGCGAGTACTTATCAATGGCCAGGTTCATGGTCTGGTAGGCTGTGTTACAGAAGTCTTCCAGGATCAGATAGACGGCCGTGGTGACGCCGTGAGGCACCGGCTTGCCGAACTTCATTCTGCTGTTGACCACGATGCTTCCATTCCTGAAGTTAAGGATCTCCAAGTTCTGGAAGTTACTCAGGTTGGACTGCAGATAGGGAACAAGCTGTGGAACGGAGGATAGGATCGAAGGATGTAAAAACATCATGTAACTCATAAGGAAAATACAAAGTCCATGCAGTGATGTGAGGTGGTGTCATTTACCAGTTCCAGGAAGCGTTGCTCCAAGGCCTTGTACTCTGGGGAGCTTTTATTGAAGAGGTCCTCTGAGAAGATCATGTTGGTCACCCTCAGGCTGAAGAACACCATCAGCGCTCGCCTGGGATTCATGGGCATGGCAATGCTGGCCTGATCCATGCCGTGAACCACGCCCGACGGGAATTCGCTGCTGCCTTCCTCTGTGTGGTTCGTCACTCCGTAACCGTAGTGGATCACATCGTAGCCGGGGTCTCTGTCCGTGACTTCAGCCAAGCCCAGATCCGTGGTGTGGAGCTGCAGTGAAACACAAAGTGCTTGGTAGTATCTAGTTGGAAGTAACTGGAGGAAGAAGTAAAAGGTTATACAGGATATCTAATTGGCTCCAACAACCCTGGGTCACAATGTAAATAGTAAAATGATGGCGTTGCTAAGATAGCTTATTCATTCTTATATTTGATTTTGGTTTTTATTTTAACAGCCTGGAAATGGAGAAAAAGTACACTTGCTTTGCTTTATTATGAGATTGTATGTACTTATGTTTTCTGTATAATTGCTGGATCAATGTATGTATCTAATTGTGTATGTTGATAGTGTCTTATAATTTATTCATAGAAAATTTCATTTACTACTATAATGTAGTAGGGGGATTGTTTTTTTTCACCTCCATCGTGATTGATAGGTCCATGTCAGGCTGCTCTTCCACAGTGGGCACAATGTCAGAGATACGAGTGAAAGGTGACTCCCTCTCTGGAGACAGAGTGGTTGGTTGGGCGGGGCTTTGGGAATCTGTGAGTGGTGGCTCCGGCACATTTTTGTCAACCAATAAGACCTCGTCCAGTGAAAGGTCCTCCTCTAAGATCCCCGGGACTTCCTGGGCACCTTCCTCTACAACATCAGGTACGGCCTCCTCCTGCGCTTCTTCCTTCTCCTGCGCCATCACGTCCTCCGCCATACCCACCTCGACCACCGGCTTCTCTTGCTTTCCTACCTCTTCATTTTCTACCACCACATCAATGTCTGGCTCGTCCTCTTCAGGGGGAGCCTCCTCAACGGCAGGTGGAACCTCTGGGACATTGAGGTCTTCTACCAGGACCTCGAGTGAATCTTCGCTGGATGGAGGCAGATCTACCTCTGCTGGCTCAGGCTCTGAGGCTTCACTGGCGTCCCCCGTATTTGGGGTCGCAGCCACAACTTCGGGGGCAGGAATGACCTGAGCAGGCAAGTCTTCCTCTTCAATGGTTTCTATCATGACGGTAGCGATCTCCAGCGTCGGTGGAATCTCCTCCGCAACGAGAACAGCTTCATCTTTGTCCACCACTGGCACTTCTGAAGCCAATGCATCGTCAACAGTGGGCTGTTCTCCCGTCCCAATGTCTTCTCCTGTGGGAACATTTTCAGCGATGGCGTTCTCCTCTGGTGCTTCTTCTTTGCTACCGAGTACGCCATCCTCTGTGTCAGTGTTCTCTAAAGAGGTTTCTTCGTCTACTGTAAATAGTTCATCTTCCAGGTGCTCTGTGCCTGCACCGGACGCTTCCGTTTCTATTGGTGGCTCCGGAAGCGTGACCACATCCAGCTCCTCAGGGGAGGCAGGCTCGGCAGGGAGTTCTTCTGGTGGGGGGCTCTCTGTGTTGGGAATTGGCACAACATCTCCCAGTATAAGGCCTTCCTCCTCAATACCTAGAATAAGACAGTGTCAAAGACTTTCATTGCGTGCATAAATCATAATCTCAGGAAAACGGGTTTGCAGGTGCAGGTGCGTAGAGAAAGTGTATGTTTGTGTGTATGTTGTGTGTGTGTGTGTGTGTGTGTGTGTGTATGTGTGTGTGTTTGCAAATGTATATTTTAATCCCACCTTCAGCGATGGGCGCCGTCGTGGGAGCGGGAGCTGGAGATTCGGTTGCACTCTCCTCCAGAATTATAACGTCACTTTCCCCCGCCGTCATTTCTGCATCTTCAGCAGGTTCAAAAAGAAGGTCTTCCCAATCAGCGTCTGTGTCCTCAGAGTCCCCTTCCAGAGCATGAACGTCTGCTGTCTCATTAGCCAGGATATTGGCCTGCATCAACAGATTTAAGTTTATATATACTAAAATGTGCAGGCTCCATGTTCAACCAAGTCCACATGGAATAACAATGTGACCCAATATTATATGCCACAGTAGCCGTTTGCCCTTGCCTTGTTAATCAATTCCTGACAAGTAGTTTGCCAAACCTTCCGACTTCTTGTAATGACTCAAATTAATCACGCTGGGGGCTGAGTTGTAAAGTGAACTAGCAGACCTCGTTAGAACTCTAACTGTGATTACCAGCAAAGGGCAAACTCAGCCCTCTAGACAGAACAAATATAGATGTGAAATGATCTGGACGGATTAAAGGCTCCAGTATGCAGAGAGGCAGATACTCGTCTCTGCTCTCGACTTTCTGTGTTGCGCTGTAACCCTTGCGCCAGAATAGCAGTGGATTATTATAGCAAATGCCAAACTAATCCCCAAAGCCTTTCTTTATCCTTTACCTGTACTGGTGAGCTCATCCCTCTACCTGTACTGGTAAACTGGGGATAACTGCACCTCACCAATCACCTATTTCCTACCAGCACTGTGATATAGTACGACCTCAAACTAACAAAGTACTAACAAAATCTAAACCAATAGCCAAACCAAAACCAAACAGAGCAAAAAAAAAAAAAAGCAAAACCATAGCTGATTTTATTCATCATATTAGTGAGGATCAAATTCAAGGATCATACTGAAAGGCTGGATTCCTGATTATGAATGTTGCCATGGAGATGACCTGTGACTTACCGGATGTACATTAATGATATGGGCTGACTCCGAGGATTTAGGTGCTGTGGAACAGTTTGAGATACAAACATTAGTACAATGTGACACACTGCAGACCCCTATTCTAAACAGTACAATATGTCCGACTGGCTCCAGGATCCTTCTATTTTATCAGCTATAATAGACTAGAGAGCGTTTAAACTGCCAGACTACCTCGGCCAGTCAGCAGCAGTGACAGTTGTCCTGCTGACTGTGCATTTACCTTAGGGGAACCCCACCAATCAGCACTCCGATCTGGCCCCAACATCTGCCACTGTGGGCCAAAACTATTACTGCATTACCACCAAAGCTGAAGGATGACGCCAAGCTGTGCCTGTAAGTCTCTGGGCTGACATGCCAAGCGACCATATGAGATTGTTTAGCCCTCCTATCACATGTCCGGGCCCATAACTAATGTGGGCTTCAGATGGCATTCATCTTCAGAGTGGCTCGCTAATCCAGTAAACTAATGGCACCCATTCTCTCGAAAACAAATTCAGAGGAGGAGAAATCGTACAGATGGAGGGAATGGTATAGTCATTATTACCGCCTCCACTTTGTTCCGTGTGCTGGAAAAGTTCCCTGGCCAGAAGTTGGAGCCAGCTAACCTACTTACTGTCTGGCAAAATCGAGCAAATATTGTGATTGGTATGTGCTGTAGGTGTGTGTGTGTGTGTGTGTGTGTGTGTGCGTGTGTGTGTGTGTGTGTGTGTGCGTGTGTGTGTGTGCGTGTGCGTGTGCGTGCGTGCATGTGTGCATGCGTACATGCGTGCGTATACCGTATGCGTCTGTGTGTTAGAGAGAGAGAGAGATGAGAGACGCATTTAAAGACATGTGAGTGACGGCGACAAAGATGACAGGTAGGAGTGATGCCTCCATCGCGGTGACGGCCGTGCGTTAAAAGCAAAGCAGCACAATTCACTGCATGTGAGCGAAGGCGACAGATTAGCTGAGGCGAAAAAGGTGAGGGCCTGAATTCCTCGAACCCTCTTGGCTGAGTTCTATTACAAAGGCTTTCTAATGATGAGGATTTAACTGCCACGCTGAATAAATACACAGTCCCTATAACTGATGACTGTGTAATTTGTTCATTAAAAATGGCCCACTTTCCAGCTTAAATGTCCTCTAAATATGGTGTCCTCCCTGACGAGCGCGCAGACGAATAACAAACAGATGAGACGATCGTGACCGTGGAATGTTTTGTCAAGCGGGTGAGAGCGTGTCGTAATATCGCGGTCAGACTCCACACATCTCCATTCGATGTGACGTTTTGGAATCTCGCGCTGAATTTGCACGCGGATTAAAAAGACAGAAAACGATGACGGGGGCATGGCTGTGATCCGGGGAGAGCGCGGGGGTGGGAGACAAAAACTCGCAGCCGTTCTCTCACCCCCGAACCCGTCCTCCTTGTGAAGAGCTTCGGTGACGTAGCTCCTGACTTCGCCCGGGCCGTACACCATCGTGGGGGGCTCCGCCACCCCCCGGTAGGAGGTCTCCACCCGGTTGGACTGCAGAGTCAGGTAGTTCAGCTGGTCGTGGCTCACGCCCGTCCCATCCACCACCACCGTGACGGTGTAGTCCACTACCACGCCGTCCAGCCTGGACACACACACACACACACACACACACACACACAGACACACAGACACAGCACAGATTAAGGTAGAAGTTGCGATGGAAGAAAAAAACTGATTTCCTTAAATATCACCATTTCATTCCGTACTGTTCTTGAATCGCAACATTGACCGCCCAATTGATAACCACAGTGTATTTGTGTTAGTGCTACATTAAACTTGATTCATGATGCAAATTATCCTTATAAGCACGCCTCATCATGAATGCATTATCTGATCTTTGTCCTTGTTCTCCAGTTCAAAAGGTTGAACAAAAATTCCAATGCATTTTGCTATGGACCACAACACCAAGTGAATCAGAACAATTGCAGATTTCCAATACTGATTATAATACAAAATAATGACAGTATTAAATGAAGGGTGCATACAGAGAGTGCTTTTTCACAACTGCCAAACCCACATTTACTCCTGGGTGCTGCCCAGTACAACAAGTCCTTTGCTACTGGCCGCTGAACAGCCCAGCTGGAGCCTGTGGCCAGTTTGGTTCTGCTATGGTGCTCATGGGCACTTTGGCGGCGAAAGGAGGGGGTTCCTCGTTCACGTTCCACACACATAGAGCTCCCTGATGTGCATTGCAGTGCAGTACAGTACAATTTGTGCGTTTTTTACATTTCAATCACTACTATTAATGTATTTCATCAAAGCACATTAACCATGAACCACTTTTTAGTGTCTTCTCGATGCATGCGATTACTTGGAGGATTATAATTGCTCGGGCGTCACTTAGATTTAAGATCCAATGTGCAAAAAAAGTTGTAGAGCTCTCACAGATGACTGATGTCTTGCCTGATTTACTCCAGCCTGGACCGCAGTGCGCCATCCCAGTCCAAAACATCCCAGTCAGCACTGTGATCAATATCATAATAATAAACATCGGAGCTCTACAAGAGACTCCAGGCTTCGGAAAAAGCCATATATCAGACTTCATTTGACTACTGGGAGTCCTCCACTCTGACCTAGTTTGTGTGGCTCTGGCGACGGGCTCGGCACATACCGGCCCTATAATTGGCACCGATTTGGAAGCTAAAATAATTTCTCTCATATAGCTAGACACACACACACACACACATAGAGACAAACGCATGTATGTTCAGATTTACCCCCCGCTGCACGCTGGGCTCCACGCTGGGATCACTACCTGGAGCATAAGTGAGTCCAGATGTGAATTTCGGCACTACTGTCTGCCTGCATGTGCACGGTTATGGAGGTAGAATGCGGTTGACAAGAAAATGAGGGAGAACATTAACAATGTGCCGAGCGTGAAATCCCTCCAAGTTCCTATTTAATTTAATTTAATACAAGGATGATGACAATGCAGCTATTCACCAAATATATTTATGCCTACATTAAGTATTGTAGCAGCTACACTGCCGCTGATCCCCTGTCGCAGCCTTTTTGTTACTTTTACCGTCTGTCGGATTTTGTAAAACAGTTCACCGATCAACACCAAGTCAGATTCCTCTTACATGAAATTATACTCGGTCGAATAAAACCTATTCTGATCCTTCCCACTCCTCTCGCCTCTCCTTCTCGTTCTCTCCCCCAGGATCTCTCTTTGCCACTGCCCTTCACCTTTGCTCCCTCTCCGTCCTCTTCCCTCCCTTTTCCTCGTCGTCTCTCTCCTCCCCTCGTCCAGAGGATGATCGGTCACAAAGCCCCAATAATCGCCTCTGTAGGCGAAGCACCTGCTCGCCCTGAAACGGCCTGATCCAACTTAGCAGGTGAGCGACCGCGCTAAGGCAATTACCGCGGACACCCACCGTCACCCCGGCACACGTGCCCACACCTGCACGTAAAACAAAGCGTGAGGTGAGCACGAGAGCACGCACACACACACACACACACACACACACACACACACACACACACACACCACGCCCACACACACGCATCTGCAGACGAAGGCATGCAGGTGACGGGCAAGGGGAGCGTTTGGTAGGAAACCTATCGCCGAGGTGTGCGTGCTTATCTGTACAACGCCAGGACAAGAAGGACGGAAAGCAGAAAGGTCTACCATCCCAACAAGCACCCAAGCTCTACTACTCACCCTCCGCCATCTTTCTGAGGCCTGCAACAGACGCGGAGAAAAACACAATTTAGAGATATGCGTGAAAACAACACCCTGGGTCTCTTATTGCTTATATAATATACCGGTGGTTCACATTAAAAGCGCCGGTTCTCTGTGTTCTGCCAAAGGCCCAGAGCTGCATCATCACTGACCTGAAGTCCACCACAGTGACGCTCTTGAAGCCGGGCAGCTCCTCCATAGCACCCGCGATCTGGAACCAGAAAACAGCTTTGTATTAAGCCCCGTCATAAACACCGGGAGGTGATTTTTTTTTTTTTACAACAAATAAAAATGAAAATAAAAATTTTAGGGGAATTAACAATAAACCGGTTTGGCAGAATGGGCACAATCTCTGGTTCCAACTGTGCTAAGCTTATTTAAAAGTAGCCGCGGGAATTGGCATTTCTCGCACAGTGGTTCGGCACAGGGGTTCGGCACTCGGACCTGCCAAGACCAGACCGCCTCTTTGAGATAGTCTGGCTCCTCGCTACTGGCGGGAGCTACTCACTTGGAAACAGCGCAAAATTGTTGCGCTGATGACACACTGACCCACTTTATCATCTCCAGGTCAGGAAGAGTACCCAGATCTGGCATCCTCCTCCTCCTGCTATCTCCCTGTCCTCCTTTCTCCCCCACCTCCAATTATCCAAACCCATTCTGTCCAAACCCTGTCTTCCCCTCTGCTGCCGCTTCATTACCCACTGTACAATACAGGAGGAATATGCCATGAGTGTGTGTGTGTGTGTGTGTGTGTGTGTGTGTGTGTGTGTGTGTGTGTGTGTGTGTGCGTGTGTGTGTGTGTGTGTGTGTGAGAGTGCGTACGTGCATGCGTGCGTGCGTGCGCGCGTGCGTGTGTGCGTGTGGTTTAAGGAGTATTTTGTGAAGGCATCCAGACTTCAGATACCTGGAAGATCTCAAAAGAGAATTTACAAGGAGGTCAGAGATTTGGAAACAAGCTTTTCACCATTCAGCTCAACATGTGCGCGCACGCTCACACAAACACACACACACACACACACACGTACTGCATAATAAATTGTTTTGTTGTGTGTGTGTGCTTCTTCCCTACAGTCATATGTCAACATCTCTGCCAAGACAGAGTGAAAAAACTAAAATATACAGGATGATATATTGCATTTTCCAAGACCTGGAAAATCACTAAAGCTGTTGTCCACAGTTACTTACTTAGATATATGGTTGAATGTGTGAGTGTGTGCTATCATGTGCGTACATGTGTGAGATTCAAGTATACACATCATAAAGCAATGCTTTAGGCACACGGCAAGGCATACAATGCAACTGGTTTTGAATCAAACTGCTGCCACTGCCGCTGCTGCTTCTGCAGCTGCTGCTGCTGCTGATCTGGGGCCAGCTGTTAGAGCCAGCAACGCATCCATCACAGACCATCAAGGAGGAGATAGGATGAGGCTGAGCAGGCACGTGCAGGGGGGAGGGCACCCGAGCACCTGCTCCTTTGCCCCTTGATGTCCATGGTGCCCTTTTTTTTATCAGCCGTGTTTTGTTTTGTTTTTTTTGGCGTGAATGGGCATTGAGAATTAATTGGAAACAGCTGTATTATAGATGGACTAAAAGAGGGATCCGCAACACAACAGACCCTTGTTTTAGTCTTTTCTCCCAGAAGGCAAAGGGAAGGCGAGAGTGTTTTTTTTGTGTGTTCCATTTATAAAATCTGAATATCAATTGTCTTTGGATAAAATAGAATAATATAAGCCCAAATTATAGCCATATTTAAGCAAGCGCCGCTGTTTAGTTTTAGTGGGGGCAATTTGGTGGGGACAATATCCCCTTCCCCGACATAATCTTTTGTAATCATGGTAGGAGAATAACGTAGCAAATAAGAGTTTTAATGAGTCGCATATTCCAGAATAAATTCATTTATTTAGCGGGTGGGAAAAAAGGAGAAGAGAAAGATCAGACGACGAGCAGGTAGCGGATTTATTTTCTGGGCAAGATATGAATTCATGAGGTGCGTGTGAGTGCGTAGCACATTGGTCGAGTCCAAATGAGTCTTTATCGGCGGAACTGGTGTCGGAAGCTCACATCAAAGTCAAATTACCAATAACAGTCAAATGATATATAGTATATATACAGTGTATATAGGTTGTGCTGGAGAATTTTTAAATCTTCTTCCATTTGCCCTTTCTTTCACTTTGAGCACCTGCTCCTCTTAAGGTCTCTGAATGGGCCTGAGGCTAGAGTGGGGGATGAGAAGACCCTAAGCCAGATGGAGAGAGAGAGAGAGAGAGAGAGAGAGAGAGAGAGAGAGAGAGAGAGGGAGAGAGAGAGACCAACCTCCTCAGTGACCCGTCTCCTGAGCGCTTGGTACTGCAGGCTGGCCGGGTCGCTCAGCTCCTTGCTGTAGTCCTCTCCGCTCAGCATGATGCTCATTTCCACCACCTGCTCCAGCAGCGGGGGCGTCGGAGGCTCCACCGCTATGTTGTTGTCCAGCTGCAGAAAGTTAAATACCCTTGATTAAGGGGGCTAATTAAGGAATCAAGAAATGTCCATTCCATTGATTTATATCTAAAATATGGCCTTTTGAAGAAGCCCTTTAAGACTGCACTGTGATTAAGGGCTTCGTAAATGAACTTGACCTGACTTCATTGTTAAATTCATATGTATAAATATAGCGTCTGATCTCCACCATGAATTGGCCGTCTTAATAAACCTTTTTCACGGCAGAGTTCCGTGGACCTTTGAGACATTTTTGTTTTGCTTCACAACATTTGGTTGAACTTCCTGAGCATCCCTAGACCTTTCCTGTTATTTGGAATTATTCACTGCTTACTCTTTACACAATCTTTGTGCATGTCAAACAAAGACTGCAATCAAGATAGTTTCAACAAATGCGTCTGTTTCCTTTTGCATGTGAGCGTGCGCGTGTGTGTGTGTGTGCGTGTGTGTGTGTGTGTGTGTGTGTGTGTTTCCCTGAACTCACTGTGCTGGTGTCTGTCACCACAACAGCCTCCTCCAGTTCCTCTTCATCCTCATCCTCCTCCGCCGCCTCCTCCCTCTCTGCGTCATCCTCTCCTCCAGCTGGAGCTCCGGCTAGAATATCGGGTGCAGGTGCAAAAAGGGGATTTATCACTGTTATTCGCGAGTGAACTGCAACGGAGCTAAAACTTTTGGCTAACGCCAGACGGTTCCTCGCAGCTATTCATTTTTGGATTACACCGTTCTGACCCTGACGACTCTCCAAAGCTCTACCTTTTCACTGGCCTGGAGCCGGCGCGCTCGGCACACACACAGAGACACCTTAACATAAAGAAAATTAAAAAAAAAAAAAAAGGAAGGAGGCCATACGTTGGGCGTGTGGAGAGAAACTGACCTTCAGTAGGACTCTCTGCCCCCGCTGGTTCCTCTGGCGTTGGTGTGCTGTGGAACAAGCACACGTTTACTCAGCAGAGTGGTTTGGTTGCAATTAGCCAATGAGTGCAAATAGTACTGAAATAGTTTGAGGGGTAGAGTATTCAATATGGGGGTCACTGGATAGAAAACACAGAGCTTGGTGTCAAAGTCCAAATCAAACAAAGAGTGTTTTAAATTAACGTGTGATTGTGGATATACAGTGGTTATCTGAACAGGTGAAATGTTGGAGAGTCTGGACAACCTCACCTGCACATGTGCTGCCAGGACCTGGTGGGCTCACTGTGAACGTAGGAGGAGACGAAGAGAGAAAAAGAAGAGCCAATGGGAACGATGACACACATTTACACCAGAAATCCTGTCATAAATTGGGATAAAATTGCATGGGGTGGAATGGCGGCTTTACCTTTTTGCCGCCTGCAACAACATTCTCTGCAAATGTGAAAAAAACGCACATTTAGAGGCATTGAGATGTACAGTGTTTCATGCTATACCCAGGAGCAGCCCCTTGAGCACAAAAACAAAAAACATCACTCACTTTTTTGACAAAAGCCTGGTGCTCCTGCGATTGGCTGAAAAAGCTGCCCATGCCCTGCGCCGTCACCGCACCCTCCTGGCATCGGTTCATCCAGCTCTGGTACTCCTCCTGCTCGGGCAGGCGGTCCCAGAAGATCTTGAACGCCTCCCATACCGTCTCCTGGCACACTGGTCCAAACACCAGAGGAAGACGTGTGTCAATTTACAGCCAGCAAACCAAACTCGTCATAGAGTCCGATTCCGCCTTTTCCCAAAAGTTGGATTCTAGTTGGAAAAGGCTGACGCTCACCAACGGAGACAAAACAAAATAAACTTCTGGTTCCTTCCTGAGTCATCTTTCCTAGCGTTCAACGGCACAGAAAGAACTGGTCAGAGTCACAACAAACATACGATGAAGACGATATTTATATCACAACGTTTTGGCGTTGGGCTTTCAAAACAACATGTTGCTCCCGCAGTTCGGAGGAACACGGAGCTCCCACTCATCCTCCTTTGCCGCGCCACCGCTGCGGCATGCCTTCCATGAGTCAGCCGAGTCGGCACCCAGCCAGAGTCTGCACACAGACGTTATGCTCCCACCTTCCTCACTAATCGACTTATCAACGATAGGAATTCATTGTGAGCTCTCCCCATTGATACACCCTAAACCCAAAGATCTAAGCCTTCCACTCCTAACCATCGACCATATACATGTCAAATATTTGACCGCCATCTTTTAGGGCGGTGAGGACACATTGGCTTATCGCACTTAACCTGTTTACTCCCTTGACTTGTTAACTCACTGATCTAATTGTCGGTTGACCAGACAGATTTCAAAGGGCTTTAAACCTTCATTGACTTATGATGTGCATCAGCTTAGGGGTGTGGTGTGTAGACAGGCTTAACTTTGGCCAACTTTATTGTGGAAAACGAATGAACCAACAGTTGGTGGCCATGCAAAGCAAATCCGTGGGGACGTTGGACAAAGATAGCGGCGCCAGACTGCTGGGAAGCGGAATTAGGAAAGGAAAGTTAAAAGGATTTCGGAATCCGGGGGGCTTGTGTCCTATCTCTCAAAGGAAAGGGTGCGGCTGCTATCCACAATAAATTCACCGTTGATCAAACGGAGTTTGACTCCACCGGGTGCATACCTCTCAGGTGAAAGTAGCTGAGGTGGTTTGCGGCGACCTGCTGCGCCGTCTCTTGGCCACAGAGTTTTACTCCGCTGGGGAAGAGGGTGTTGCGTTTCTTGCGAGCCAGGGCTCCGTGGGCTTGGTGGGCCGCTTTCGGCTCAGACAAGCCGGCCACGTCGGGCTGGTTCACGGTCGGACCCGGCCGCTCTCGCTCGGGGTCTCCCAGGGAGGAACCTTCGAATGCCGCGCCTGTCGTCGACAACAAATAAAGTTACCGACACCGCCTCACGGCGGTCGTAGTCAAGTCCCAGGCGTCGGCAGATACTTACTTGTCCTCGTGTCCAAAATGACGATCACCAGACCAAAGACGACAGCGCACCAAACACCGGTCCACGATGAGATCGACATGTTAAATCCCTTCTATTTATTTTAAAATCCACAGCCTTGAAAAGGGTCCAGGAGGTAGGTATTTCCTATTGTTGTCGCCCTCTTGCAAGTTTGCATAGTTCAGAATCCTCCAGGCAGGACAGAACGGCGGGACCACGCGGACAGAAACAATGTTTGTATTTACATGGCGTCAGCCCCTAGTTCCTCGGCTCGAGGCGGGATGGAGTGTGTCCTGGTGCTGAGGGAACAGCTCCTGGCTCAGGTAGCAGATGGCACTTTTTTTTGCTTTGCTCTCTAATCCTGTTTGTCTTAAGCCCTGGACAACAACTTGCCAGTAGCATAATAAATTAGTGGAGTAATACTGGGAAAGGGGGGGGGGGGGGGGGTGCTTAGTGTGGAAATGTGGACGGGGGGGTGGGGGCTAAAGGCAAGGTGAGATAACTGGAGCAGAGGAATGCATTATTCAAATGCATTTATTGTTGAGAAATGGTCTTTTCCCATGGCCCCTGCTAGAAAGTGCAACATTAGACCGTCACTGAGCAGGCACGGGCCTGGAGTTTCATTCTGGGGACTTTCAGCGCCACAGAACCATGCGAGGTGGACACTGAGGGGAGTCCATTTCTGTATATTTCCTACATTCCACTGGAAGATAAAGACAATGTTTCTGTTCCCAATCTAACTCCCCAACACACATGCACACACACACCATCACCTCGTCAGAGCTTGTTTTATAACAGACAAACAAATCTAAAAATAAACAGCTATTAACGCACATGAACATTGTTTTGCACCCCACAGTACAAACACAAAAAACAGCACATCTCCATCTCCATCCCGCATCTATGTGTCTTGTCTAGCGGCTCGAAGATCATAATCTGAGGGGCGCGGCTGAAATCCGCTCAGTGTATATCCAGTGTGTATACCCCTCACTCTCCCTCTGAGATGTATCCTGTTTTTCAACAGTAAGAGCGACCATGTCATTTTACTAAGCAGCTCGTTTCTGTGCTAGATCCTTCTGATTCCCCAAATGATCTTCCTATGGCTCTTTTTTTTCTGTAATTTATTTCCATTCACATTTCTTTTCTCCATTGACCTTTTCTAATAGTCAGAGTCCAAATCCCATTTGAAATGAAATGACTTTCTGAGGATGCATTCTGTGTAATCCAATCCAAGCTTTAATTAAAGCAGCGTTTACTAGATTTGGCTTTTCGTTCCACCATTGCAAGATCAGGCACAAACACAAGTTAAACAGGAAGAGCGACTGTGACACTGGCCAAGATCTGGACGGAAGTTACATAAGAGGAGCAATTAAAGGAGGAGAGGGGGAGGAAAGGTCGTATGGTGTCTGGAGTTCAGACGGTCGACTACGGCAGGGAATTGATTTTAAATGTCGTTATATGAGTCTGTCAAAGGTGGGTCTAGCACAAAAAAAAAAAATGAAAGTAATGTCACTTTCGATATATATATATATATATATATATATATATATATTATATTCAGTATTATTAAAAATGGTCTTCCAAATAACAGACTAAATAAGGGGACAAAAGTGAGCCGAGCAGTTACCCAAGTACTAGTTATCTAAGTCAAATCTGTTTTAATATCTTAAACCTTAAACCACAATGCCCCACAGGGCAAATAGGTGATTTAGTGTGGGAAGAGTTATCCAAAGTGTTTTCTAAATCAATGTGGTAGTCGCACCAGAAACACAGTGTCGATCCGATCAGTTCCAAGTCAGAGACAATGTGAGTTTGAAGGGGCCATTCCGCGGTGTCTCAATTTGCGCCGGCGCCGGCTACATATAAAAGGTCTAACCTGGTTGAGGAAGTTTCCCTCTTGTCGGTAGGATTCCAGGACCCACATTTTGCACTTGTCCCCAAACCCCCAACTATCTAGCTCTTTAAAAGAGGGATTCAAAACACTATCAATATTTGATCTCATCAATAGGGCTTCTTAAATGTTGAAATTGTCCAAAACCTCATTGAAGTACGGTAGGAATGCTCTCCACAGACCATTGCTCCAGATTTGTATAGCTATTGAATACTAAAAATATATAATATTAAGATATTATGCACTACATGATCAAATGTGACAAAACATCCAAATTAGATTCAACTAATTGTCATCGCAGAGTACAAGTACTGATGCAACGAAACGCATTGCTGTCGTAACTGTTTTGGGAAGGCTTTCCACTAGGCTTTGGAACACGGCGCAGGGATTTGCTCCCATTCAGACACAAGAGCACCAGTCAGATTGGGCACCGATGTCGGGCGATGGGGCCTGGCTTGCAGTCGGCTAAACCCAGTAACTACCCACTCGCATCTGCCAAACCCAGATTCATCCATCAGATGACGCCAGACGGTAAAGTGTGATTCATCATTCCAGAGAACGTGTTTCCACTGCCCCGGAGTCCAATGGCACCTTTACACTAACCCCCGCCGACGCTTGGCATTGCGCACGGTGATCTTAGGCTCGGTGCGCAGCTGCTCGGCGGGAGGAACGCGGTTCACGAAGCTCCCGACAAACAGTTCTTGTGCCAATGTTGCTTCCAGAGGCAGCTTGGACCTCGGTAGCGGGTGTTGCAACTGAGGAGGCACGCGCCAGCGCTGGATGATCCCGTTCCGTCACATCTGTACCGCTTCGTGGTTGAGCGGTTGTTGCTCCCAGGCGGTCCAACGTCACGATATTGATGAGTTACGTAAGTCATTTTCTAACTTACGGTTGACCGGCAGCAGGTCTAGCAGGGAAGAGATTTGATACGCTGCTTTGGTTGGAAAGGTGGCATCCTATGACAGTGCCACATCGAAAGTCACTGAGCTCTTTGGTACCACACATCCTACTGCAAATGTTTGTTTATGGAGATTGCGCGACTGATTCTATGCACCTTTTCTGCTATGTAGTCTACACAGACTGTAAACAAATATTCAACCCCACAAAGCCTGGAGAGCCAAGTTTCTTGTTTGTGCGTACAGTGGTTGGCAATGCAATACTTCATCTCAGACCAGACTGTTGACAGCCAGAGAAGACAGAAATCACATCATACATATCATATTAGATAGAAGTAAATAACCAAGATAACAGACCTTTGGTGAAAGTAACATGTGATTGACCACAATTACCTCATGGTGCATTAACCTGTGTTGACGCTCCACTCTTAGCTCAAAACTTAATAAGAACCAATCCCTGTTAAATGCTGATTTACTGTCCCACTTATATGAAAAAACCTTTTATTAATAAACTTATTATAGAGGTAAAAATGAATACATTTTCATGAAAACAGGTGGCACAACATTATAAAGTATGTTCAGCGAGTTCATATTTGGTATTAGAACATTCACACTCGGTATTAGGAGCATAGTTTGAAGAAACTTCAGCAGTTGGTGCACGAACAACATCTTCAGATAGATCTCATTCTTTTTCCAAGCATTTTTTACCAGTTCTAAATAGGAATTGTTGACCATAAATCAACAAACCATGTTCTTGGCAGTACCCTCTTTGCTGTACATTTAGCTTAAAACGAGTAAACAGTGCTACTAAAGTGACCATGAGGACTTCTCTTTAAATGAACAAAAAAATAATAATATAAATATTTATGGAACTTGTCTGATCATTATAGGGTAGTTACTGTGTTGCTCAAACTTCCTGCCCCAAAGGATGCTTTACTTCAATTCTTCAATTTTACTGTATTTTTTTGTCTTGTCCATTTTTGTACACATAATTGTTTTAACTGTTAAGTCTTGTTATGCTTTGGTAATGTAAAGCATGCTTGTCATGCCAAAAAAGCAAAATTTTAATTGAATTTAGGGGGGTCAAACGGGGTCAGCGGAGGACAGCAGCAGACCTGTTAGACAGTCCAGTCCGTAAATACACCTGATCAGACCATGTAACGCTGTACGAGACAGTTTTAGGATTAGGAGCCTTAAGACTGATACATCAATAAATAGAAAAAGGATTGGAGCAAGTTTGGGGCCGCACGGCACATAACCTCCCAATTTTAGTCTGAGCCTCGTAAACCGAAACACCGGCTGCAGATATACAAGGTGGAAAAGACAGACAAAAAAATAAATAAATAAAGTTTTGGACTCGTTCACGATGAATGTCCACAAAAATGTCAGAGCAAAGAAACACAAGTCGATCTAAAAATTTTAATATAACTCCAAAAATCTATAGTTCGTAGTCGGTCAGTGGTGCGTACATTCTCCGGAACTGTGTATAAAAAAAACTGTCAGAGAGAGATGCTCCTGGACAGAGCGGTAAACAGCTCTACCAAACAGAGGTGCGGCGGTTGTGTCTGGCTTAAGGGAACTCTGGAGAAGATTCTGGAAAGTGGGATTTCCCCCAAATGTAGATCTGATAAAAATGTACCTCATCCCTTTTCTGTCCCTTTCTTTGCAGTGAAACACCTCTATGTGTTATCAAGACATTCAGGTAAGTTTATAGGACATTGTTAAAACAAAACTTTTTTTTTTTTTTACACATGGCTACAATTGTGCAGATGTTGTACCCCCTGGACACTAGCAACATAGGAACTTCCTTTTAAACAAAAGTTGATCTAACCTAGAGCATTTTACCCCCTTGTTTGATTTGGATTGACATTAGCAGGCCTTTCGATATCCATGTGGATTCTTTTAGGGTTCGTAATCTTAGTTTATTCCACAGGAATCCAAGAACGGCCCGGGGTGGGCGGTGAGCACGAAAGAAAAGACGGAAAACTCGAAATTGAAAGGAGATAGCAGCCAAACGCAGATGACCTGGAGGCTGCTGGTCCATCGTCCGTCTTTGTGTCAGGGCCAGATTAAACAAGGGGAGACATTTAATCCCACTAAATTGAGCTTCACTTCACTACATCCACTGAGTTCACACCTTCACATAAATCTTTATTCATCATGTTTCTGCGGCTGAAATCGTCCATCGATAGCCCTAAAAACTGAACCTGGAAAACCTCTGAGAACTAAGTCAATGTCTTCACAACACTGTTTTAAAGTAACACTGACTTGTTGTTGCATTGCGACATAGTTCCTTTGTCCCATTCGAACCCGAATGAAGTCCATGACGTGACAACGGATTTTTTTTTTTTTTAAGAAATATGCTCAGTTGATACTGAAATGTGTTTTTTTTTTTTTTGAACTCAGTATGAGCCGTGTTCTTGGCGAGGGCTACGGCGAAAGCGAGTTCTTCCCGTTTTAGCGTGTCTGCTGTCGATGGAGGTAAAGAATCAGATCGCGGATCTCGTCGCGTTTCCGCCGCACCTGCTGCCGCGGGAACCAGCGCTCGAGACGCAGCGGGAGCTCGAAGTGCAGCACGGGGTCCTGGGAGAGAGAGAGAGCGAAACAGCAGTTTTTGTAGGTTTTTTGGTTTTTTTTTCGGACGACCGAAAACTAAACCCGGCTCACTTTGCCGCGTCCCTTTTTACCTTCAGGAAGCTCTCGACGTACTGCAGCAGGTAGACGCCGCAGTCGGTGCAGTTATCCTGCAACGGCACTCGACAGTGGGAGCTCTTCATCTGCTCGGCGCTGAAGTCCCTGGTGGAGGAGCGGCGGACCTCCCACTCCGACTGCAGGTACCTGAGGGGCAGCGAGGGGACGTCAGCCGCCTCCGACACACAGGGGGACACGCTCACGGGCGGAGAAAAGGACGATCGGTACTTACTCTCGCAGGAGCTTGAAGATCCGCTCGTGGAGGGAGAGCTTGAGGGAGTCCATGATGAGGATGCAGGGCCTGCATGGAGGAGAGTCAGGATTAATGACTTGACTGGATATATATCTGGGGTTTTTTTTAACAATGAATTCCTAACCCTAAGCACTCAACACTACTTAATGATTTATGAGGCCATTTCCATTTACATTCAGCGGAGACAAAAATCCACAGCGGAGAACGTTGAAAGGAAACAAATTTTGTTGTTGCAAGCCTCAGGAGAGTCCATGCAAGAGAGAGTGGTTGAAAATGGAACCATGACAGTGTTAAGTTCTGTACTTTCCGGGCTCCAGCTGTGCATTTAGAGTTCTCTGTGGGCCCGCAACGGGTGTTCTGACAGCGCCACGCAGCGAACTTTCCTTTTTTCCCCCCTTTCACACGAAGATTATGACCCTCGGTGGAACCGCTGTTTGGAACTGGAATAATCTACTATTGTTGGGGCTTAACAGCTTTGCGAGGTGGAGAAAATAAGGGATAAAAAGAATAACATTGAATAAAAAGTGAAGTAAAGATAAAAAGATATATTATAATTGTTATGATCCTTAATAACAAATATATAAAAACAGCCCCCCAAAAAAGACAAAACAGAAATAGTCAAATATATAATTAATAATTAAATGAATAATAATGAATAATGAATAATTGTTTTTACAGATTATACAAAATGTAGTATAATGCACAGGATAAATTATTGTAATGGATATATAGTGTATAAATTATAAATATGAATCATTACTTTGTAATAACTATCTCATTACAGTATGTATTAGAACCAATTTATGACCTTGGAAATGTGAATGAATCTTGATATAAAGATAATCCCTGAATTTCAGAGATGTTTGAGGGAGTTGTATTTAGAATTGATTTATTATGATCAGATCTCATATTTTACATATCACCATATAGAGTAATACAATATCATGAACCTCAGCTCATTTTGAATTATCATGTATATCATGATAATACAGTCTATATTATCCGGCTGTATACATCACTACACAAAGCCGTCTACTCTATTGACTGGTACTCACCTCTTGCACACAGTATCGCTCTCACAAGTCTGTTCTGTGCAGGTCTACAAAAAAAAATAATCAAAAAAATGGCCTTGAAATTAGGAAAATAGGAGAATAAACAAGGATCGTCAATTGTTAGTGCAGAGGAAAGAGCATTTCTACCAGTGGTCCGGGTGGGGGCTCGGCTGTCGAATCCTCCGGAGCTTTTTCTGAAACACAAATGAGGAAGAAAAAAAAGAAAAACAGAAAAGAAAAAAAGAAATAAGACAAACACTCTCTCTGTTCGGACCAATAAAAAGCAGCCTGTGCTGCTGATCTAATCCTATCTTATCCAGAGTCAGACACGTCCAGAAACTGATAGGGATGAAATGACACCGAGACTGGTGTTGGGGTCAGCCTGATAAATATCAGTTAGAAGCAACACCTCCAATAATAAGAAATACAACTCCAGGAGCGACTTCTGCTTTCTGCTTTAGACACATGATAACTATGCAGAATACTTCAAACCAGTAAAAGAAATTATAATGATTAAAAAAATAAAAGTAAAATAAGATAACTTTGGTGAAAAGAACAATTCTCCCTGAACACTGTATGTGTTTTATCATTATTCCCTGAGCCCCAACCAGCTAAACTTCTAACTTCTAAATCTAAACTACTCCGTGATAGCGATGGAGTGTCGAAAGTCATATCAACAGATGCATAAACTTTAGGATTCAGACAGTAAGGCCAAGCTTGACACACGTACCAGTCGCTGCATCCGAAGTGGAAGTGGCACCGGTGGTGATGGTGGGCGGAAGTGTTGTCGGAGCGTCGGATATAGCACCGTTGATCTTCTCGGGCTCCTCTGCCTCCTCCGGCACCCGGGCGTGGCTCGACCCTCCATCCCACCTTCTCCTCTGGGGGTCTAGGCCCGTGCGGCTCAGAAGGCAGGGCTCCTCCAGGCCGGGGAAGCAGATGACGACTAGATACCAATGAGCCCTGAAGCAGACGGGGTAAAACCCTTACAAACTTGAGTATTGGTACTTATAAGTGCCGTTCCTTTGGGCATGTCACTCACTCCTGATTGACCGGCACAAACAGGAAGTCCTTGTTGAAGATGTCCACGTGGCGTGTCCACGTCTTCACGCGCTGGTGCCGTCGCTGCCTCTGACTGCTGGAGAGCACAGAACGGAAACAAAATAAAAGATGGCCAAAAAAAAAGAATAATTGAAAAAATAAACGTTTTCAACCCTACAGCATTCTGCAAATCAAGGTGCACGTACGAGGCGCTGGTGGTGTCCTCGCTGGCGTTGTCCCGGCGCGTCAGCTGCTTGTAGAAGAAGCTGCTGAAGACATGCGAGCGCTCGGCCACAGCGGCGGGAGCGTTCTGCAGCAGGTACCTGAGAAAGGGAGCGCCCGCTGGGTCAGTCAACTCCAATTCATGGGGGCTCAACGCACAGGCCCGTTGGGGGCATCCGGCCCACAAGACAATGTGGACCAATGCAGGCATCGGCACATGTTTATCAAATATTGTTAAATCAGGGCCCGCAAATCAACTTCAACATCACAGCGCTTAATTAATCCACGCAATTTTACTTGATTTTTGGGGACTTTTCAAGATGTTTTATGATGACTATGATTATTATGTCTATTGTAAGAGACATTGCATAGTAGTGTTCATCGCAGCCGCAATGGGAGAATACAGACCAAGGTCATTTTACTTTGAGAGCCTGCTCTAATGGATTCACTGGGTTCGGCTCACTTGAGGTAGAAGTCAATGATGACATCATTGAGATATCGGCCGCTGTCGAGGCACCGCAGATCCTCCATGGTCACAGTGATGCGTCCTTTCGACGGCGGCGGAGGAAACTGGATGAGCCTAAGAAGAGGAAAATGAGAAAAAAAAAACCTTAATCAAGAACGTTGTACTATGCAGGTTTTCAACATGAGGGTGGTCCCGGCTGACTCGCCTGCGTGCCAGGCTGTCGTGTTTAAACTTGGTCCAGCTGGAGTCTGGGAGCAACAGCTCCACTGAGTAGGATTCTCCTGTTCTGCGATGGCGCAGGATGGGTAAGGGACTGGCCTCCACGCCGCTCTCCTGTGGGAAGACATTTGCATAGAACTCCTGATTTTAAAATACATGTCAATTAGTTAGTTAAGCCAAAATTGTCACGTATATCTAACGTACGGCTGTGACGGTACGATTTTTTTTGTCAGTCAGTGTGCATTACAATAACAGGATAAAATAGATAGTTTACAAAAATGCACAGGGCTAACATTTCAATGAGGAATTATAAACTTATTTTTATATGTGTAAATCGTCTGTGTCAGCTCTCTGTGCACCCTGAATACAGAGAGCCGCGCAGCGTTCCTCCAAATGAAACAACTAAAAACAGTGGTTGTTGTAGTTGTAGTTGTTTATTTGGAGGAACCGGGACAGGGCACGGAGCCGTTCCTCCGTGCGCTCCGTTCGCATTGAACCGTGCGCTCCGTTCGCATTGAACAGCCGAATCCAATGAGACTGACAAAAATTCTGAGTGGGGTACAACCCTAGAAATTATTTGTAATAATCGGGGACGCATAAAACCCCCGTATGTTTAATGGACTGTCCCTCCCCTTTGCTTGTGACGAGCGGAGCAACTGAAAAGTTTCTCCGGAAGCCCTTGAACATAGAACGGAAAACAGTCAATGATGATAATAAACAATGATTATTGTGTTTATATTACATATCACACACCGTATGCATTCCTGTAACTTTCCCCAGCAAAAAAATTAAATACAAAAAAATATATAAACATATGTTATTATTTGCAGCGATGACTGTAATGAACTGGACCCTGCGGTGACGCCATGTGACCACGGTAATGCGGTTATCGTCATAGCCCTAATCCAACGGATAACTACAAATCACTGAATACTATCCGCTTCAATTCCAGATAACCTGCGGAGGAAGGTAGAGCACATAAGAATTTTAGATATAGCTGCATGCTGCAATACACGGGGTCCAGTTCAGCCGTGTTACGTACGTATTTCAGTTTTCCGGGTTCTCTGAAACGCAGGACGAGATCAGCTCCTCCCGGTATGCGGTCTGCACAGTGCAACTCTCCGAATGCAAATGACCACCCCGAGACGGAAAGTGGACTTACACAACGTCGGTTCATGATGTCACAAGTGGAAGTTCCCAACAACACGGTTCCATTCAAACGGATTAAAAACTGCGCGTCCCTCAGAGGCATTTCCTCAAATTATTTATATTTTGGGACTAAAAACGGACGCGATTCAGACCCGTTGCTCTGGAGCTGCAAGCTAACTCTATGTGTGAGGCCATAAACATGGAATATGTGATTATAATATTATTATAATGATTATTCAATGCGTTTCAGTATTTTGCGGTGTTTATCCTGATGATGATGAAAGTAGCTCAGGCATTTAATTGGCACCGAAATCGAAAAATCGATTTCGAACTTCAAAATTACAAGCAGACCCGCCAGTAAACAAATGCAGTGTGAGCTGGGGGTGTGGACTACGGCTCCTGTGACTCCGAACCGACATTCACAAAATTTGGTTGGGAGTTGGGAGAGCTGCGGTGGCCTCCGCAGAGGTGTCCATTGTGTCGCATCCCTCAACACACACTGCACCTGCCCACCTGGCACTAGGGCTGCAGGAACTCAATTCTAATAGAATTTGAAGATTTGAAAAAATAATAACAATAAAGTTCAATATAAGTTCATCCAGTTCGTTGCACAGTGAACGCACATCAGAGAAAAATGTTCCCGGTAGCGGTGTGCCACGTCCGTGGAGACACGAGCGTACCGCGGCGTTTCCCTCTCCTCCGGCGTTTCACTGTGTGTACAAGGGAGAGTGCACCTTTGACCAGAATGTCCAGAAATTCCACAGATGTGGCGATCAAAGTGGGAAATAAACCTGACCATCACGGGACAGAATGTTCTCTAGTGCAACCACCGCCTCGCAAGAACACATGGCAACGTTTTTTTCAGGGGTGCTCAGCCCCACAGCAGAGCAGAAGCAGGAAACTGAGTAAACTAAATAAATCTACAGTATTTATTTGCCTTGGAGAAAAGATCACTCTGATTGGAGCTGCATAACCCTGCCTAAAGAGGGCATAATATGTGTGAAGAAGGGGTGTCGAGGTGTCGGTGTCTAGACTTTTAAATATCAATATATGGTAGAAGAATAAAAAATAAAACGTGTGCATTAGGAGTGTTTCCGCACTCATACTGTACCACCCACACTAGGGATATTCCCAACAACTAATTCCCCTGACGTTTAAACGGAAGTTTAAAGGGGGCCTATTATGCAAAACTAACTTTTTCAGTGCTTGTGCACATACATTAGGGTCTCTGATGGTCCTACTACTAACTACACACAAACTGTGAAATAAGACAACACAGTCAGGTTTTTGTGAGCCGTCTGTTTCAGAAAACATGTGGTGAAATGAGCCGTTCAGCTTTGCTGCCCTGATACATGTCAGCCCTATTGTTAAGAATTTTGCGATTGTACATTAACAGAAAAAATACAACAAATTAATAATTTCAACTAACATGTATTCATTCATTCTTTTTTTATTATCGTTATGAAGCGTTATTACAGTCAGTTTTTGTTATTGTTCCAGATAGCGAAGACACTGGTCAGTCACAATATAAAAAAAAAATCTATTTATATATATATATATAACTTCACAACGTAACTCCACAAGTTGCCTGTGCGTTGTTTGGGGATGATGATGGACCCTGAGTATTGCTGCCTGCAGCTATAATTTTATTTTATTTTCAGGCGTAGAAATGGCGCCTGTCGAAATGTTTACTTCGACAGGCAAAAGTCGAAATAAACATTTAAATTATGCCTTGTAGATCTACTATGAGTGAAGATTCAGCAACTGGATTACTTATTTTAGACCAGTTGACTAGTCTGATGGTATCCGTGTTGACTAGTGAGGGTTGGTAATCGACTAGTCGACTAAGGCGCACATCCCTAGTAAACACACCGTCCTCGTCCGATCCACCACTCACTCTCCATTGCTGTCGTACTTCACTGAGAACCCAATATGTTCCCATGAGGCTAATTTAAAAGAAGCAGGCGGGTCCCAGCTCCTGTGTGTCACTCATTTGCACTCGCCATAGTGTGACTGACAGACGATCATTCCGTGTGGAACTCATGCTTGTGAAATTTGGTTCCGCATTACGTTCAATCTTCACACTCCTTATGACTGCATTCTGCATTATAATTATTTTCAAATAAAATGATTTTCTTTATGAAAACAAGATTTGGTCTTTAGTGTCTTTTTCCAAAAATGTATCTTACATAAGGCTGTGACAGTATGCAATTTTTTCTTACCCTGGTGAAAGCAACGTATATATTTTTTTGTCAGTGGACATTATAATAACAGGATAACATTTCAATGAGGAATTATAAATAAGCGGCATGGTTCTCCGTGCACTCCGATCCCGATGAGCCGTGCCCCGTTCATAGTCTCATTGAACAGCCAAATCCGATTAGACTGACACAATTTGGGTACATCCCGAGAAATAATTAATAATAATCGGACACACAAAAAAGAAATCCCCCCCCCATTTCATAGTCTCCAGTAACTTCCACCAGCAGAAAAATCAAATAGAAAATAAATAAATATATATACAGATGTGGACAAATTTGTTGGTGCCCTTACAGCTCATTGACACAATGCTTCACTCCTCCTGAAGAATTTTCTCATGCATGCCTTGGGTATGTCAGAGTCAAGCAAAGAAACTGTAAAAAGAGATTGATTTTTGCTAAAGAGATCAATTTATATTCTAAAATAGCATGGACAAAAATGATGGGACGCTTAACCTAATATTTTGTTGGACAACCTTTAGAGGCAATCACTGCAATCAAGCGCTTTCTGTAGCTCTCAATGAGACTTCTGCACCTGTCAACAGGTAGTTTGGCCCACTCTACCTGAGCAAACTGCTCCAGCTGTCTCAGGTTTGGAAGGGTGCCTTCTCCAGACTGCATGTTTCAGCTCTTTCCATAGATGTTCGATAGGATTCAGATCAGGGAAGGCCACTTCAGAATAGTCCAATCTTTTGTTGTTATCCATTCTTGGGTGCTTTTAGCTGTGTGTTTTTGGTCATTATCCTGTTGGAGGACCCATGACCTCGTGCGACTAAGAGAGCTTTCAATGCACCCCGTGCCAGACGCAGCAAAGCAGCCCCAAAACATAATCAAGCCTCCTCCATGTTTCACAGTAGGTATGGTGTTCTTTTCCTTGAAAGCGTCATTTTTTTAATCTGTGAACATAGAGCTGATGTGACTTTCCAAGAAGCTCCAGTTTTGAACAAGAAGCTCATCTGTCCAAAGGATATTCTCCCTGAAGCATTGTGGCTTGTCAAATTGTCATTGTAGCAAATTCCAGTCTGGATTTTTTATGTTTCTCTTTCAAAAGTGGAGACCTCCTGGGTTTTCTTCCATGGAGCCCACTGTCACTCAAAGAGCGACGGATGGTGCGATCAGACACTGATGTACCTTGATCTTGGGAGTTCAGCTTGTATCTCTTTGGAAGTTGTCCTTGGCTCTTTTTCTACCACTCGCACTATCCTTCTGTTCAATCTGGCGTCCAGGAAGGTTGGCCACAGTCCCATGGACCTTAAACTTCTAAATAATATTTTCAACTGTCACAGGAACATCAAGCTGCTTGGAGATGGTGGTTTGAAATATCACTATAATCCAATTATTTATAATCTTTTCTAAGGGGTACCAACAAATCTGTCCAGGCCATTTTAGAATATAATTGTTCTCTTGAGCAATTATTTATCTATTTTTTTACAGTGTCTTTGCTATACTCTATGACATACCAAAGGCATGCAGGAAAATTGCTTTTGATTTCGTCACTTTTCAGGAGGAATGAAGCATTATATATATATATATATATATATATATATATATACACACATACATACATATATACACACACACACACACACACACACACACACACACACACACACACACACACACACACACACACACACACACACACACACATACACACACACACACACACACACTTGTTGGGATGATTAATAAGCTCAATACCACGGTGATGTCACATAACCCCGGTAATGCAGTCATTGTCACAGCCAGGGGGGTTGTTTTATAATCAGGGCCGTCTTATATTTAGGTCCATAAGGCACTTCAAAAAGTTACATTTAAGGCCCCTACTAACCTGAGCAGAGGTCTCAGCGTTTTCCTCTTTCAGCTTGGCCCCATCTGAGACGGGCGGAGACTCTGTGCCTCTCTTCGGCGTCTGCGGCTTTGGTGCTGGCTCCATCTGCGGATCGGTCGGCTTGACGTGCAAGTCTGCCTCTCTCTCCGATTCTGATTGTGAATCGCTCTGTTCCTGGTCCAGGTCCAGTTCCGGGTCCGGGTCCAGTTCCGGGTCTGGATCCAGGTCCGAGTCAGGCTGCAGGCGGCGGCAGTCCTGGCCCAGCAGGGAGAGCAGCTGTGGGTCCAGCCCGGACCACCTGATCAAGGCTAGACTGCGGTCTATGGGGATAGCTGAGGAGTGGATGTCCTCCAGCTCGCTCAGGACGTCCACACCGGAGGCCACGGCGGGTTTCTGGTCGGTCAAGTTGTTGAAGCAGGCGATGTCCAGGCAGGAGCGCAGGAAGGCCATCTCCACGCCCTCCAGAGGACCTTGCAGACTCACCAGGACGAAGGGGCTCACCTGCACCGCTGCAATGCAAACGACAGCACAAAATTGAAAAAAACGTAAGCATAGAACTTCAGTCTGACATAAAGGTAAACGCCGACAGCCCGTCGGGAGCACCTGTACATTTCCCGTGGCCTGGGAGTAATTTTACTTCATTTCGAACTCAAGTTCTTACTATGCCTTGAGCTGTCTCTAGACAGCTCCACTGGAAAAAGCCCCTTTAAACCAACCAAGTCTCAATTTGGCCTTAACAGGCTGTGGGCCACTATGGCCACTCGGGAACCCATCATATGGCCCGCCCCCCAGGTATATATTCTTGGTCACCGCCTGTCATACTTCTTTGCTTATTCTGCTCTCCGCTGTTGGAAGCAAGCCTTCTTTTCGGAAATTGAAAAAGGAAAATTAAGGAATGATTATGTCGGCTGCGGACTTGAAGACGTCAGGGCTGTGGCGCGCACATGACCCGCAGGGATACTCGTCCGCTGTCTGGGCCATGCACTCACGGAGGCGGCACTGTCGTTCTTTTGCGTCGACTGCTAGAGTCTGCCGCTGGAACTAATCCGCCAACGGGCCGACATCTTCGGTTCCCTCCCCAGTCGCCCCCATGCTGCAGAAAGGCCTACGAGCGACTTGGGGGCGGGGGATTGGCTCTCCCGTCCTCGGTCATTGTTTCGAGGCCACCCTCCCCCGCCTCTCTGGATCTTCCTAAGCATCCTTGCCAGGTTGATCAGGAGGAGTGGGCCGCACACCAGGAGTTGCGGGACTTTCAAGCAGCCCAGTGGGGCTCCAAGGTGGAGGAGAGGAAGGAGAAGAGCCAGGTGGGGAGTCACATGGTGTTGTTCACAAACCGTCCCAGGGGCCTTTTCAGCAGGAGCTGCTGCGCCTCCTGGAGCGGGCTGTGGCGAAGCTGGGGATCCTGTGGGCAGACCCCGAGCCCACAGCTCCCTCCATGCTGGGCTTATTTTACAGGGGGCTGCATCTCGGCCTCCCCAACCGCATCACCTCCCGGCGCTGGAGGATTTCACCAAGGAGGTAAGGCCGTCTTGGGGCGCTCCTCAGAAGATGCGCTCCCCTATCCCTGGACACTGAGCCGGAGTTGGGATACCTGGCTATGCCCCCCCCCCCCGGAGGAATTGGTAGCTTCCCACCTGTGCTCCTCCCTGAAGTCCTACAAGGCAAAGGGTTTTCGGTTGAAGAGGTGTGCGGTGCTGCTTCTTGGTCTACCCCACACACGTTTACCAGATTCTACGGTCTCGACATGATGGCATCAGCACTGGCACAGGCTGTTTTGACAGCGGCCAGGTGTTAGCCGGCGTACAGAGTTACGCTGTGCGGTTGAGAGTGGTTACGGTCAAGTGATACAAGCTCAGCTGCATGTGGAATCCCCACCCACAAGCAAGGCGGTGGGGCAAAAACACTAGCACACACACACACACACACACACACACACACACACACACACACACACACACACACACACACACACACACACACACACACACACACACGAGTGAACATTGTATTTGGACTTACTTACATTGTTGTAGCTTAAGTTCAATTTCAGTGAACGTGTGTGTAAAGCTTTGTGATACTTTTGATATGTTTGATACTTGAATATAAATATAATAATTTGAACATTGGAGCAAACTAACTTATTTTCTTTAGGAAAAAGTGTAGGCTAATTGTTTTGTGTGTCTCGCCTTGCACAAATGTACAATGATTGGTGTACTTCAAGTGAGTTTTTGAGGGTGCACCCATAGCTATAGCACACCTTGAAAACTCAGTATTCAGATGGGATACTTGGTCAGTTTGTTCTTGTAACCTGGATAACTTTCCTCCCAGATGAACATAGTGGCCAAATTTATAATTAGTGGTACACGGTGCATCAACAAATGTGGTTAGCCTACTAAATTAGTGGTCTGGTGGTTTGCGCGTACAGGGTGGCCTGGGATGGAGTCAAATTCCTGGCCTGAATTATTGTTTCAGTCGGCCCCTGCTTAAAGGCGCACATTTTTTATGCCTGTCAAACGTGATTAATGTCAGTGTATTAATAGCAACTCAGGCTTCACATGTAAGCGTTCAAAAAATGTTCAAATAAATCCGTGTTTGTCAAATATCTTTAGCACACAGGAAAATACGGGGAATGTCACAACTCCATCTACCAGAGTGTACGCTAGTATCAGAGAATTAATTTTAACAGCTTTTAAGACCGTTTTAAGATAAGTTTAACAAAAACCAAGATTGTTTTTGGAAAAATCTCTCTGATTCAATGAGGTAATTATGATATATTTGGTACAGGAGTTGATTCTATGATCTTTAGTGCAAAAGAACTTTCTGCTGAACTCATTTTGACTCTTCAGACTGTTGTTGAATGACTTTCAAGGCCTAATATTTTTTAAACGAATTTAAGAATTTAAGACCTCCTGAGACATTTCGAGGACCCGCAGACACCTTGATGTGCGGTACGTGTCCAAACAGTTTTTACATTATGTGTGCTCACCACTGAGTGTGTCTCTGCGCTCTTTCCCTGAAAGCTCGCGGAGGAAGGTCCGCACGGCCTGCGCCTGAGCGTCGGACACCAGGAGCAGGATGAGAGTGGCGGGGTGGAGGTGCTCGTCGCGGTCGTAGTGTAGTCCCCGAGCCTCCAGCTCGTACTTTTCCCACACGCTGTATCTCCTCAGCTCTCTGAGCTCCAGGGAAAAGGACATCTGCACCAGGCTGGTGGCGTCTGACACCAAAGAGAGACGGAGTTAACAGTGACGTTACAGATGACACACCGCTGTTATATCCACCTGCGTTATGATACATTGGACGAGGGCTTGGTTTCAAAATGAACAAATAAATTGGCTTTTATTCCATTTCTGAATCGAGACAATTGTAAGATCAATACTTTCTTTAAGGTTATGCAGCCAGTTCCCATTTCAACCAAACACTACTATAGTCACAAATGAATGGCCAAATCAAATTGCTGTATTAGAACGAATTTGTTCAATTAAACATTTTTGTACTGCACATTAGATGGTATACTGAAAAGTTGGCAGCAATTCTAAATGTTTCAATTATGTATAAAATGTCGATATATCAACTTGTCAATATCGAATCGACTGACCTGAAATTTAATTACACCCCAAATATTTTTTCTTTAAATATGAAAGAAGGCCACCTGGATTTGGATTCAGTATTTCTTTCTTACAATGTCAGAACATTCCCATTATAAATTACTTTCTATAAATAAACTTTTATTTATGACTTTCTAAGTAGATTGTGTTTTATTGGGTACAACCACTTATACCGGTTTACAAAAATTGGAAGTAAAGGTCCCATGTGCCGTTTGAGTGAGCACTTATTTAGAATCCGAGTCGGGCTGGCTTAGAGGGAATTACTGTTATACTCTGGTTTAGCGCATTTTACAATATACTGTATTACAAGTCTAAAAGTACGAGTACAAGCCTTATTTCCATGAATAGAAAAGCATGTTTTTTTCCTCCGTAGATCAGAGGTCGTCCACTAAGCCCCTTACTGTCGCTCCCTGAAGATGGCTTCCAGGAGGTCAAAGATTAACGGGGAGGGACAGCTCGGAGGGGCTAATCCACATACACCTAACACACCCAGACGGCCGGGCCAAATACACGGTAGTCATCTCCAAAACATCGCAAGGCTATTGATGGGTCAAAAAAAAAAAGGTCCCGATATTTCATTTTGCCTAACCGCCCAGCCCTAAAGTAAGTTATATGAACACAGCGTCTAATAACAACAACTAATAGTACCACTTTCTGAGGATTGACAGCATTACCTATTAGTGGCAAGATGAGTCTTTGTCCGTTTATCTGTAAAGGGGAGAGAAAGTGTCTTACAGCTCTTATCCTGTACCCATTTAACACCAGCAACACTGCGATTTAAATCTGTGTTGATGGAGAGTTTGTCAAATTGATATATATTGATCTAGAAATGCTACTAATATGTAATGAACAATGCTTCACAATAGCTTTATTTACTTATAACTTTTTTACTTAGATAGTGTAAATACTGGGCTGAACTAGTGTATCTCACAAAATACATGTTGACGAATATCATAATTGTCAGAATGTCTAGAAATGTTACCATGATGTCTCCGTTAGCCTCCGCCCTGTAGCTGGCGTAGTGCAACGTGTAGAAAGGCATGGTGATGCACGAGTAGTCTGGAGTGGAGATGGAGCACAAGCCGAGGTCTGGCGCAAAGTCACCTGGCGAGTCGTCCAGCACCACCGGTATTACCTGCAACACGCACGCACACACGCAGGCACGCAGGCGCACACACACGCAGGCACACACACACACACTGCATTAGTCATTATTATCGTGTAAAACAGTTCAGGTTGAGTTTTAACTCTTGTTGGGCCACGCCCCTATCGGATGGGATGGGATGGATTCCTTTCTTCTTTCTGTACACTGAGAACACAAAGTGGGTACTCGAAGACCCTCGGTTACTCAACAGTACTTTTCCCGAGTGTATGCAACCCCCAACAAAAGGCGTATCGTATTATTCACCCCACCTGCGAGTCAGTATCCTCCGAGGCGTCTTCCCGCGGAGGCGTTGCCTGGGGGTCCGCCTCCACCATGCAGACCAGCGAAGGGCTGGACGGGCTACGGGGCGGGGAAGGTTTGTCCGCTTCACTTTCGTCGCTGGACAACACAACTGAAATAAAAGGACATTTTTTCGTGGAAATGTACGCAAAGTGTTTTTAGGGCAAAGATCAAACTTGGGCTTCCAAATTTGAGCCAAGGTCAGCGGTGATCCTCGCAGACAGACGGGAGAGAGCCCAAGGGGAACACGGCGAGCAACACACACACACACACACACACACACACACACACACACACACACACACACACACACACACACACACACACACACACACACACACACACACACACACACACACACACACACACACACATCTTTTAATGGCATTTTACTGGTCTTGCATATGGATGGAGAGCTCATATACTCACTGGGTGTCGACAGCCTGGCGTCGTCCTGGCTACCGGCCGCACTCTGTTGAGGTCTAATCGCAGTCTCTCCGACACCCGGCGACGGCTGGCTGGCGCTCAGGCTCCCACCACCGGCCGAATCACCCTGGTCTCCCCCCATGGCAACCTGCGTGAGCCCATGGTCCTCGGCGTTGCCCCTAGCGGCGCCGTCCGCAACAGGTCGTTTAGCGGGATCGGATTCCGCGTCGCTCTTACCTTCCCCGGGGAGGCGGAGCACGCTCCTCCTGCGGCTCTTGGGCGAGGGCGCCCCTTTGGAGGGGCTGGTTAGGGTGTCGCTCGCCCTCTTCTGCTTAGACGAGAGAGAGAGGGGAGGGGACTTTCTTCGGTGTTCTTTTGGTTTGGAAAGAGCTTCGATATGGAAATGAAAAGCGGTTCAAGATCAGGGTCAGACAACCAATTTTTTATTTTTTTTTTAACCACGGTCAAGAATGAAATCCTGTGTGTGACCTGCGGTTAAAGGCTTCGCTCTAAACATTTAACACAATTGTTTGAAAACAAATGCTGAGGTTCAAAATGTCATAATACAATTCATTAGCAACTGAATGATGACCTTCAAGGGGCTACTCTGGAGCATTTTGTTTGGGATATTTTCACGCTGTTCATTGATATTCCTTTTTGTCATGTCACTACATGCTACGGGATCTCTTTGCCGTAGTAGTCGCCCACTGAACAATCAACATGCTTTTTTTGAGACCATTCAGAGCTGGGACCTTTGCGATACCCACCGTGGCTCGTTCTGCTTCAAATCCGGGATCCGTTACTCTGCCCTCGCTGCTTCCTTCAGAGACTCGGCCCGAGGCCCCTGCGGGCGCCAGGCTCACTGACAACCCGTCGCCGTCTGTGCCACACTCCAGCCGCGGTGCTGAAAACCAGTGTGATACTAGCCTCGGCAAAGTAGCACATGGAATGGAAAAACACACATTCAAGGTGTGAGGGCAGAATATTGAGGGTATATTCAACTGCTATTTGTTTCCACGGCGCTATAAAAGTCCGGGGACGAGGCCAGGAGTATAAGTGAACCTCTCCAACTAGACGGACCATTACAGAATGGGGGGGTGGGGTTGGCCTTAACAGAAGCTGTAGAGAAGGGAGACGACAGGAGAGGGGATACACATCCACTGGGCAAAATTATTCTGTTGTTACCAAAACTAGCCTGGAAAATCCCTACCATCACTAGTGTGTGTGTGTGTGTGTGTGGGTGGGTGGGTGTGTGTGTGTGCGTCTTTGTGCCTGTGTCTATACATATATGTATGTGTGTGTACACGTGTGTACAAACTTGGTGCCTCTGAGTGCCCGTAGTCCTCTCCAATGATCACCTCCCTGACTTCTTGGTCAGATTCCTCCTCCGACCTGCTCCTGTGACTTAATCTGCGAAGACGGAAAAACCATCAGGAAGAACTCCCCGCGCCACGCGGTCACACGTAGCGCGGAATTTTGCTCGCTGCTTATTTTTTTTTATACATCCTAAAAAGTACTTAATTACAAAATGGCCCAAACAAAAATGGCCCATTAAAACAAAAAACACTATGTGATGAGAACGGCCATCGCTGGGGTTGTAAATCCCTCATTGTGGCACGACTTCAGTCGAATGATCTGCCTTTTTTTTTTCTGCCTGGAAAATAGGGAGCACCAGGGGGCACTGGAGGCCAAACAAGAAGGTCATTTCTCTTCAAAACATTTAAACCCAGCAGCAGAAATACCTCCAGTAAAAGAAAATACCTCCTAGGGCATTTATGGCTACATTGAGACATTTTTCACAGGCGATGTGTATGTTGAAGATTAAAAGCTCTATTCGGTGAGTAAGGCATATGGAACATCACATATGAAGAATATAGTAGGAAAGAAAGGTAGCTCCCCCCTTTAAATTCCCGAACAAATAAAACGGAAAATAAAGATATATGCAATTTTTTTTTTTATGCGAGCACAAGGTTAAACATTAAACACTTTTTGCTGCCGTTCCGGACCTTGTGGTTGGGCCAGTCGGCCTCTGGTTGTGTTTGGGAGCAGCGCTGCCGTTCTTCTGGGCCAAGCCCTCTCTCCTGGCCTCCCTCTGATCCGACCTTCTGTCCGTCCGTCTGCTCTTCTGCCTGGGCGGGGATCCCTCTCTCCTCTGGCCGTTCTGCTTGGGCGAGGCGGCCGCCCGTCCGCCATTTTCCATGAGCCGACTCTGGCTAGTCCTGTCCAGATAGGCGCGGCCCAGCTCCGTCTTCAGGACATCTTCGAGGCGCAGGCGGGGGAAACTACAGAGCGCAGCAAGGGTAGAGACGCTGGTTTCATTTCTTCATTTCACGACTCGTCTTCATCGTGGAGCAATAAGAAACTTATGCGACCAAAAGTACAAAATTACATCAGCTGGACAAACATGGAGATATTATATGAAACTGCAAGGATACACGGCGGCAGATAAGCCCTGGGCAAATATGTGTGATCGTGATAAGTTCAAGCGGGAAAATTGGTGGCGACTTATTTGTTATCGCAAAGCAGGGGCATGTAGACTACACAGAAAAGACTAGATGGTCTGTTGGCTGCCAGTAGGTCCTAGGTTCAAACTCGACTGGGGTCAGGGTTCGCTATTTGGGGCCTTTTGGTGGAAGGTTTGCATGCTCGTGTTCTCTGGTCGTCCACTGTGTTCTTAATAGTTTGGATGGGCCACATACAAAGCGCAAATTTCCTCCCACTCATTTGTGGGTGATATGCTCATTGGTAGTTTTTTTATCCATTAAAAAATAATCCCTACTCTAACTCAACTAGTGCAATTGCCCTATTTTATGTGTCTTAAATACTGATCATCCTTATATAAAGAAATCAATAGTCAATTGAAAAAGTTTATGGTAACTCTCCCTCCGCCTTGATGTAGATTCTGGAACTTCTTGGCACTTTAAACACAGAACATGTAAAATAGTGAATACTAAGAGTTAGAGCTCCATCTTGTGGACATTTGGGAAACCGCAATCAATGGTCGAAACGGTGCAATTTGCAATTAATGATAGACCGATTCAATGGAAGTAATACAACTATATAATGTCAATTATTATGACTAATATTAAGTTCAATTTTAATGTAATCCGTTGTAATGTTTTAGGGACGACTGCTCAAGGTCTCTTCAAACATGGGGAGAACAGACAAAGGAGAACAGGAAAAATCCAGACAAGACGCTCAAGAGACCAGGTTATCTGGTCTCTGCATTTATTTCTCATAGATATCTGAATTTCATCTGAGAAGCAGAATCTCAGAGACAGATAACCGTGAGGTGAATGCTAAGGTGAGTGAGAAAAGGGATTAGACTCAATAGCCATTATAACCTGTTATTTTCCCCACATACGCTTGACCAAACTGTCAATTGTCAGTGACATAGAATTATTATGATCTCAGCACCTCCGCAGTACTCCATGTTTACATTGTGTTTGGCAATGTTTCTGCCTGCTCTTGTGGTATCGCCTCACTTAGCTTTCTTTATGTAGAAAGCCATATAAATAAATAAATAAATAAATAGATTAATTAATTAATTAATTAATTAATTAATTAATTAATTGGTTGATTGATTTGTTAATACATAGAAAAATGAATATTCTGATACATAAATATATGAATAAATAACCAAACAAATAATCAAACAAATATCAATCTCTGTATGTCTGTCCGTCTGTCTGTATGTACTGTATGCATGCATGTCCCTTGATTATCTCGACAACCGCTTATCCGATCTACTTCACAATTGGCAGGTGTATTGCTGGGCACCCAAGGACATGCAGTGTCGAAGCTGGTGCTATTTGGACACGCGACATGTGTAATATTAATAAACTTTCAATAAACAGCGAACAGCGAGCAGGTGGGGGGTGAGACTTCAGGCTTCAGACTTCAGACTTTAAGCGGCAGTTTCATCTTCCATTGTGGAACGCAGGACTGAATCACTGACATTTTGTTAAACTGTGCCTTTACAATAATGAATGGGCATGTACTAGTAATAATCATTTTCCTCCTACAGCACTAACACTATTGATAAGCAATCAAAAAATATAATTTTTTGATTGCTTATATATTTATAATATTTTTATATATATTTATAAATATATTTTCATAGTTGATAGATGGAGCGTAAAATGCATCAATATATCAATTTTCTGAGGGTTCTAGCATGGAGGTTTGTATATCTAAATTAGATGAACCAACAAAAAGTAGAAGCATCTGAGCATGAAATGCTTCTCAAACAGACCCAGGCCCTCAAACCTCATTGCACCAATAAATAATCAAAGTTTTAAATGAGGCAGACTACATTTAAGTGAATTCCTCTAATATTTACTACAGTGATAAGAGTCTCAATTTAGTCTATTGAATATTGAAGAGTATAAGCCCTCGGTCTAAAAGGTTAAGTGAACGAAGGGAATACATGCAATGGTTTTGTGACTAAATTCCAAAAATAATGGGAATATGATTGTTTACAGAGAAAACTATGGTAACTCTTCACCATAGTTCTCAATGCAATCCTTGATCTATACAAGTATGGATCAAAAATAAAAACGACCTCTCTTATAAGACCTAAATCTCTAATTTAAAAAAAAATTATAATGAAAAGGGGTCAGTGTTTCCCTGAGTTTGGGTGGACAAGCAGGTTGCAAAATTACAGAAAGCCTCAAATGATGCCATGTCCAATTAGAGGGAGCATCTGCAGGTCGTGCAATTCAATTCAATCTTTAGTGTCCACCAAAGAGAATTTCATTTGCAGACAGCAACAATAAATAGTGGATTAAATCCTTTATAGCCGGGGCCTGTTTTACTGCCAAGCACTGGGGAGTTCTAATTTCGGCCGATCTTTGAAGCACATTTGATTGAGCTAACGCTTGATTTGAGCTAAAAAAATAATACAAATAAATTGAGTCTGGAAAGATTTTTACATTTGTTTATAATGGTTCATCAAAGAATATGTTTTAACATGAAACATTCATGTACAGTGTTTTAGAAAGAAATAAAAACCTTATCGGGTCACATTATTGACATGCTGACATAAGAGGCTAATCAGTAATCAGCTTTCCCAACACTGTTCACTGTTTTTAAGTGATTTGATTTTTTCTTTTATGCCACATTTCTGAACCATGACACAGTTGAATATTTGGAAAATGATGTAAAAAAAAAAAATATATATATATATATGAAAAGAAATACTAGAAATGTATTTTTCAGGCCTACCTGCTGTGAGCCTCGTTGGGATCAAACCACGGCGTTCCATTTCTGTGCGGGGAATCAGGATATCTGGTTTTATATCCTGCAACCTTGGTCAGGTGAAACTGTTTTGGGGGAGGGAGACAGTGGTGGGGATTCCTCCGTTATGGCTCTATTAGCGCTGCAATGAGCACATCTTTTCTACTTGTTTGGAGGGATTTCCTTACCTGAGCCTCTAACTTCCCATGATCCGACGAGGGACGTTTCCGGGAGAGTTTGAGTGGGTTCCCCATCTAAAACAAAGAAAGGAAACCGTTACCGCGTTAATGTAAATAAAAATACATTTATAGCCATAAAAGTGGATAACTGGAAACTTTGTAAAACTCAAGATATTTTGATGTTAAGAGACATAATCTGTTTCTGAACAGTAAATGATCAATAATGTTATGAAGCTGCTTCGAGTAAAAAGGAATGCATTCACAGATTGGGTTTATACGTACCAAGTTATCGTTGTCAGCAAGATGCGAGACGGTTTTGGATTTTCTGTGGGCCATCATGCTCCAAGTTTGGGTTGGACAAAGTCCTTAACAAACTGCGACACATGAAATAAATAATATACAATTATTATTTTGCATTTTTCTTCAAAGTCAGAGAGTAACCTCCATTCGCCTGGATTTTCTAATGGATATGGAATTTCTATGACTCATTACACCAGAAAAATTATTATTACAATTAATGTTGCAACATGGCCATTAACTAATAAAATATAATAGTCATATTGTATGGATAGATAGTCTTGAGGCGTCTAATTAGAGGAAAGCAACAAGTTGCACAGGCGAAATCTTATACGATCAATCCGGGGTTTCCAAAGCTATCCCCGAGTTCAATTTAATACTATTTGAGACCTTTTTCAGACAAATTCTAACGAAAATAAAGACTTCATCCAATCATCGTCTCTTATTCAATAAAGGTAGTGGGTACAGGGTAGGGGTACGTGTTGGGTAATGATGGGGTAGGTTATGAACTAGATGGTTCTGTGTAGCAGGTACGTATGAAGGTAAGCGTTAGGCTCAGCGGCAAACTTGGGCTTTTACATCAGGAGGTGGAGGGGAATAAAATCATATATGAATCACCCTATGTATATGTGACAAATAATCTCTTGAACTTAACTTGGAACTTGAACAAGTGAATGATGAAATGGACCTCAAACTCCAATGTATGACTAATTACTGACTTTTACGGCCTAATATTTGTTGAAAGACACTTTTGAAGAACCTGCCGCCACCCTGCACCGGCTGGCTTTCGGGTTTCGCCGTTGGAAACCGGGATCAAGTTGATTTTGACTGTGGCGGCCCTTTCTTGTACACGTTCACAACTGAAACGCCATCCCATTCCTCTATTTTCCGGCCACAAAAGTAAAGACGCGTTATTGTGCTCGTTTCGCTCGCACATGGGGTTGTATTGTGGTTTTGTTTGGTGTTTTCTCACTGGAACAGTAATCACATTTTAACAAAGCCTCGGCTGTTACACTAAATGGGATCATAGCCATGTTTCTATCTGGAGTTATTTTTTTTGGGGGGGGGGGTTAATCGCATATTAACTTTTTTTTATTTTAACCTTGTTGTTTTTTTTTTATTATTGCCCGTCGTTTGGACGCGGGCTGCCTGTCTGGTTTGCGGCTAACCCATTAAGCTAAGCCGCTAAGCGTGGAAGGCAGCACGGTGCCTGTTTCCTATGCCGAACCGAATGCTGGTGACGGCCGGGTCAGCCGGCGCCCTTTCACTCCGCTAAGCGGCGGAACGACACCCGAGTCAACTTCATCCGAGCGACACGCCACGGCAGCGGCGCGGCTGGTTGCCTGCGTTACAACGGACTAGCCGACGGATCGCAGTGGCTCCAGCTCCATCGCTCGCGGGCTCACCTCGCACAGCTCCCTGCCGACCGGGAGTGTCTTCGATCAGAGACGATCCACGGGAGGACATAGATATGAAAAAGAAGTCGCTGTTTTCCGGTTCCGGTACCCGTTCCCACCAGCACCGCGGAATCATAATAAACACACGTTTATTGTTGTCGGTGGGTTTTTTTTTTTTTGTTTTTTTTTTTCCCCACACACACACACACACACACACACACACACACACACACACGCACACACACTTCCTGGTTTATTTTGAACTTCCGGTGACGCCGGAAATGAACTCTCTTTGTGGGACAACGATGCGAGGCGCGCGAGTGGGGAAGCGCAAATCCCAAGTCAATGCTGCGTTCAGCTGAGGCGGGAGCTCGGAGACCTCCGACCTCCAACTGGGAAGAGCGAGGGAGGAACGGCCGCTTATGTGGGAATTTCGGGCCAGGCCGAAATTCCCGAGGACAAGGCCGACGTCACAGTGCAGTGACCGGGCAGAGCGTCGACGGTGAAACTGTTAGTCCCTTTGCATTGTTTTGTTTGTTTGTTTTGTTTTGTTGTTGTTGTCTTTTTTTTTTGGAAAAGGGCGTCTGACGCCAAACTAAAGTACTCTGTGGTTTAAGTTGCTGTGTAGATGATTGTATATTTCGCATGCTTTGTCAAACAATCACAAATCTGCAGCGAGCGTCCATGTTTTCCCGAACGGGGGGAATGGAACACTGTTTATAGCGCTACGGATTTGGAATTTCCGATTTACCATGTGTAATGGAACGCAGCATTAGTTCATTAGTAGTAAATATGTATATTATATATAATAATACTTATATATTTATAACTATATATCCCGAGACGGGCAAAAACACATTGAAATGTATCCAGATACAAATTACAAACGTATGCCCTTTAAATGTATCAAAACGAATGACTTGTGTGAGCAATCCTATTTAATTAAAATTCACGTGACTTGTATTTCAAAACACAAAACTGCATAAAGTAACGTGCCATTTACTGTCGTTATCCCTGTCACCGAGGGAACCAAGCAAGCCCAAAACAATGTCTCGCATGAATAAAAAATATTATTCACTATCCATAAAACCTTTAACCTTTTCCTTTCCCTTATATAAATGACCATGTGTTTTAATCGGTCCTTTCCTTCAGTTGTTTTTGGGCAGAACTAGTATTTCTTGCATCACACGCCCCCAACTTGTTTTCTCAAGCCACGTTAAATAATATTTTAATTATTTTGCTTTATTCTGTAATTTTACATTTGCACGTAGGTTTCTAATGACCTAGAGAGTAGATGCGGGTCGTGTGGTCGCGAGTAATCAAATAGGGCGTACAACTTCAGTTGGTCAGGCGTCAAGTCCACCACAGCCACCACCCCTTCCGCCCCCATGAGGAGACATGGGGAGGTAATGGCCCAATTGGTGTTTTCTAAGTTTGCAATGAAAGCGTCATGGTAAACAAGATCTGGGGTCCGGGTGTAGTTTAGGGTGACGTGGTATGGGTCTTTCGGTGGGACGGAAAGTATTCCCCCTTTTTCAAGTGTCTCTGGGCATACTCCGCCCTAGTATCCATCGGCTTTGGGGGTTCGGGGGTTCGGGTTGAGTGTCTGGCGACAGAATCATCTGAGCTGCCACTGTAAGGCCGTTAGGCCCACACGTCATGACCTTCCCATCCGGGAACTTGACTCTGGTGCCAGATGGGAGACACGTCACTTCCGCGCCTGTTTTACACAGAATGTCTCTGGCCAGTAAGTTAACTGGACAGTGGGGGGAGTACAGGTACTCATGCTTGAATACCTGGTTCCCTAACTGAGTCTGTAATGGTTGAGTGAGTGGCATCGCAGTTGGTGTACCCGAGAACCCCACCACTGGAACCCGTCGCTTGGAAAACTGGAGACGTGGGACTTCACAGGTAAGGGTAGAATACCGTGCTCCCGTGTCCACCATGAATGGTAGCTGTGTGGATTCTACAGTCATTGGGAGTAGGGGCTCTGCCAGTCCCTCCTCCGGGGGACCCCCCTGGGCACCCCTATTCCTGCCAGCCGGGCTGCTGCCACATGTGGGGAGCCGCCCGTGGGTTGGGGGCTTGGTGCGGCGGTGATCCCTGCTGCGCTGCAGGGGGTGGTCCTCTGTGGTCTGGGGCTTGGGACTGCCATGGTACCGGGCAGTTGCGAGCCCAATGTCCGTTATCCCCACAGTTGTAACATCCCTGTGGTTGAGGATTGGAAGAAAATCCCCCTCTCCCTCATCCAACGTATCCCCCACGACCACGTCTATTCGGATTAAAATTAAATCCCCGTCCCCTTCCATAGTAGGTTGGCTGCTGTGGTGGAGGACCCCAGCTCGCCTGTGGGGGACGAGGACAGTATGGGCCTTGGTACATCTGTACTCCTCCTCTCGTGGGATCCCCCCACGCAGGGTCAGGTGGGGCATATGGTGGGGGGCTGCTCCTCGCACGTTATTTTGTGTCATTTATGGGCCACGTTACACGCGAGTTGTAAACCGTGACAGATTGGCATTCCTTTTTCCGATTTTCACAGGCTGTTTTTGTCTTTATTTTTACGAAACTTTTATTATCTTTGTGATCTTTTTTTCGCTCGGGCCAAATCATCAACTGCTTGTTTATGTACAGATTATACGCCACAAATTAGAAAATTTATACACGTGATCAACAGACAATGTATGGTCGCAATGCCCTATTTTGGGACCTAATCGGCAAGCTTCTACAGATTCTTAGGGAAAACTGCGGCCGACTACTGGGGGTTACATCCCAGTCCCACAAATAGTTTTAATACATGTCTGTCTATTTTACCACCACCCCACTGTTATCCCACACAGACTTTTCCTTTTATTCCTCCGGTGATTTATTTAATAGAAATAATTGCTCGAGGAATTTCGAGAAAATTTATAGATATACATGAACAATACACAAATCTCTTCACACCTCTCTAGCTGCGGTGTACTCACACACACAAAATCCCTATCACAAATGCACAGACTCTCTCAAACACAGATTCTCTCAAACACACACACGCCCGCAGTCTCTCACACACACGCACACACACGCGCACGGTACCTCTCTTTACACACACATGCGGTACCTCTCTTCAACCACACACGTGGTACCTCGTTGCGCACACACTCACTCACACAGCCGGCAATACTATTTTACTCTAAGTCACGTGAATTGGGCCTTTAACCCTTTAGTATTTGGTATCTCTAAGAACGGGCCTTTAACCCCTAAATGCTTGGCTTCTTTACTAAAAATAATGTCAGGCCTTTAACCCTTAAATGCTTGGCTTACCTAACTATGACAGACTGTCTCATTTACCTAAAATTTATACCTGTCTCATTTACCTAATTATGACAACCTGGTTTATTGAATCATTTCACCCGTTCACCTGGCGTCATTTACCTAACTATGACAGTCCTGTACAGACTGTCTCATTTACCTAAAATTGAACGATGCCGTTCCTATAATTTTATGCCATTTTTGATTCTGCCTTTTATTTCAAACATCTGCTCCTTATCCGGACATCGATAATTTGATATAGTCAATATGCACAGTTCTGTTAAAAAGGTTTGTGCTTACCTTGTTTTTATGAGGCACCTCGGTGTCTGGACAGGTCTGGATGTTGTTGAGGGAACTTCCAATGTCCCCGTGACTTTCTTTTCTTTATCGTTCGAGGAAAACAAATTGTAATTATGTCATTGTCGTCACTTACAATATTATTAATTTGTACTTGACCTCTGATTTAAACTCCTTCCCATCACGTCGGGGTCACCAAGTTGTTGGAGAAAACCTGTTTTGATCAATTACTCAATTTTTTTGATCAATTCAAGTATGATAACAAATACCTTCGAGGTTCTCCGCATGCTTGTTGAAGGGTAGGAGCGTCAATCAGGGGACGTACCACGACTTTAGGAGTTAGTTATTTATTGTCAGGCAGAATCAAAAAGTACAAGATATAGAGCCTCTGGGTCCGCACTTTGCTTCCCTTACAGAGCTATGTAGCAGGGTCAGTTCGCGAAGTCTGAGCGCCGCTCCTTCTTCCCTGGACCCTTATATAGTCCTATCTACGTGCAGACCCACATGAACAACACGCACGCAAGCGGCTACGTGTAGGAACAACATGTGCGCGACTGTTCACAAAAGACATATGGATCACAAAGAACTGTTTTCAACCAGAGGGGCCATATTATTTTAACAACAGCAAATTGTAATTTTTTATACTTAAAAAAAAAAAACACAAATTCCTTTTTTTTCTTCATATTTTTTTAATGTCATTTGTTGATATAATGGCTGCAGCAAAGACATCAGGCTTGCTCGGCCCCTGGTGAGAGGGGTTGGTGAGTAAGTCATCAAACACTGCAGGCCATGCACGGTAGAATGTGACCATGGCACCGATTACTTTCTGCCCGTTACACTGGATAATGGGACATAACAAACTAATGCAGCACTAATCAAAAAATAGTTATTAGCTTACACAAGAACATTTTAGGGAGATTATCGTATTTATTGCAATTTGAAAATGTAATCTAGAAAAACCTACAAATTCAAGGGTGTGTATTTTTCTTATAACAATTGTCTCTTAACCCATTCTCCAGTGTGACCTTTAACCTCAGGAACCGCCATTCTGTACAGCTGTGTCTGAAGACATCCCTGGGCCTGTAGTTTGATTGGCATGTGGTTTAGAGGTTGTTATGGTTGCAGGGTAGTTGGCTTTGGACCCGCAACCATTCCGCCTTTCAGCTAGTTAGAAAACACAGGTCAACAGCATGTATAGCACTCAAAGACAAGCAGGTCTTACACGCAAATACTTCTTTAATCCCAGGGCTTTACAGTTTGCCCCATAGCACCATGGCCAGGCCTCATAAATAGAAAGACCACTCATCAATGTAATGTGACTTAAAATTCCATGGGATAAGAAAGTTTTACAAAGGGTGCATCAACCGGTTTCTGTCAATTATACTATGGAGGCATCTTCACGTGATAAATTACTCAAGACAGGTGAGAACCATTGCACTCAAGGCTCAAAGCAAAAACGGCAATTTGTTTTTCCAAATGGCCATTTAGGGCCATTAATGTTCGTCAAAGCTTGATGAACATTCATTGTGAAACACTTATTTCGATGATGCATTCCTTTTTAAATGGGTTGTCGGGGACTGTCAGTCATGGACAGTTGTCTTTGGGAAGGAATGTATTTACCTTTAGCCCCACATGGTGTTATAATGGGATTCTCCTGTGGCTCTCCCTCAGCGATGGATGCCCGGATCCTCCTCACCACGTAGATGGTGGCTGGAAAAGAACATAAATAAAATTATAGAAAGAAAACACATGTTCACAACACTAGAGGTGAACAATGGATTAGAAGTTTCTGGCAGAGGTACAGTAGACTGTAATGGGTGACGGGTCTTACGTTCTCTTTTCTTCTAGGTCGTTGATGTAGAACAATGGTGTGGGTTCGTAATCAGATATAAATAAAAACCTACCTTTGATTATCAGTCACACCATGGCTTGTTTGGTTTTCTTCCTGGTGAGATCTCAGGTTTATACTGTAGTGAACACAAAGCACGTGCACCCAGTTATGGAAGCACAGATAATGACATAATCCTCCAAGGGGCACTCTGCTAATCTCCCTGCAAATGTGTCACAGAAAACGACACTGAACAGGAGATATGCAGCGAATACACACTTGCAATAATGTTAAAAATAAATTAAACCTGTTAAAATGTACAAATAACATTTGTAACTATATGAACAAAATAGGGAACATGTTTCAAAACTCCATTTCTGGCTCTGAAATACATTTTTTATTTCAAATCCTGTACTAAATGAACAGTATCCGAGATGTCTGAGCCTCAGTGGTGTTAAAGTCGCTTACATCCAAGAACAAAAACGCATCATCTGTTTGATAATTTATTTTGCAATTCACAGAGCGTCATTTTAGTTTTCCAATCTGAACACAAAGTCTGATCCGTATTGATTCTGAGGGTAAATCAGACAATTATCATTTAGACCAGATTGCAGCCGAAAGAAACAGACATTGCACAAGTCTTCTCACATTGACAAATACAGCAGTGTTATACAGGTATATTTATATTTTCAATATATACACATAGATTTTAATTTAACTTAAAATTGTTTTTCATACAACAATACAAGCACAAAAACCAAACACACACACACATACACACACAGGCCACATAGTTTTCATTCTGTAAGAAAATCACAATAGTCCACCTTTTTTTCCCCCCACAAAACAAAACAAAAACAAAACAGGGGAAAAGGAATAAGTGTGGCTAGTGAGATGTGAATGATATGAGTAGTGGCGTTGAAGGATGACGGTAAATCTACACGAGAACGGTTCACTGTACAGATGTCTAGGAGCAAGGCAGCACCTCCATGCACAGGTTGGGGAATAACAGTAAAGTCTGTACGTAGTAGCTAAACCATCAAGCGCAAACTGAGTCTTAAGCAAGGTCAAAGGCTGAAGACTCCTGCGATTTATCTATGTGGTGCCTTCATATTTGAACTGTTTTTGACTGATATTAATGGGATTATCCCCATCAACCCCACTCTAAAGGAAAAAGAAAAACAAAGAAAAAAACAAAACGATGACATCCACAGACTCGCAGAGAAAAAAAACAAAACCCGAGAAACATTCACAAGAGGGATCTAAGCGGACGGACGGCCGGAGGGGATGGTGCTAGGCGCTCAGTCCATCCTAATCTTCTGGTTGGTCATCCTGTAGATGATGCTGTCGTAGCCGGGGTCCATGTTCCACAGGTTGTAGGAAGTGACGATGACGGCGAGGGCCAGCACGATCATCAGCCACAGCACAATGTTGAAGATCACAGAGTAGTTGAAGTTGTACTTATAGGCCAGGTTGTAGGGGCTGTCCGGGTTGCTCTGCAGGACGCACGGGGAAAAAAAACATTGAAAAGCATTTCACAACAGACGGGAGGGGAAAAGTGACGGCTGCTTTGATATTAAAAATAAAAGTACATGTAATCAGACTCACAATCTGCTTGGACTCCAGGATGGAACGGGACTTCCTGGTCAGCGGCGCCTCAAAGCTTTTCACAGTGACAACCTCCACCACTGCGCTGTTGCCATAGAGACCGTACACATCCTCTGCAAACTGCATAGCAATATAAACAGTTGAAAAATATAATAATAATAATAATAATAATAATAATAAAAAAAGGTAGCACATAGGGGTGGGAATCTTTGGGAATCTCACGATTCGAATTAAAATAGACTCTCGGTTCGTCACGATTCTGGATTAGATAATTTTCCTATTTGACTACAGTAGATAGTTTGTTTTCTGGTTTGTCAGTTACAATATTGTGGTAGTTAGTATTTGTCAACCTATATGAATACCTTTTTATGAGAATGAAGCAGTAATTTAAAGATAACAAAAAAAAAGAAAATCAAAAAAGGCTTCTGTTCAGTTACCAACAATGTTGCAGCTAATCATTTTGTAATTCAATGTAGAAAAATAAAAAAAAAAACAATAGTTTGAAATATTAGTTTTAAGCAATTATTTCATTATTATTTTATATTTATCACATATTCAATGATTAAAATTGATAATTTACTTACATGTATAACAATTATTGATAGTATAACTCTTTGATAACTAAATAGAGAAATTAAACAGTTTAAAACATGAAGTAGGGGGAAAAGCTATGTTTCTTGATACATGTTTATTTAGTTGTGACGGCACTAGCGGTCTGTTCTTCCCAGGCTGTTTGCTTGCCTGGCTTCCTGGTTGCTGTCCGTGTGGAGCCCCTTGATTGACCCAGGTAAAATTATTATTTTATTTGTTCATTTTTGTTTGGAATGTCGCCAAATCCAGATCAACGTGAAACTCTGTTAATTTGTGTTTTAACAACCTTCTTGATAATCATTTTGAGTTAAATGCCTAAACACTGAGAAAAGCCTGCACTGTCCCTTTAAGAGTAAAAGTTGTCACTACACATGATGTAATTTCTCTGCTGTGCTCAGTCCGCCCTAGACAGAGAGAAGGTATATGCCCTGCTCTGTGTGGTAATGAAAGAGAAGATTGTTGTTTTATTGTATATTGTTTTAATGTGGCACTATGTAGTTAAATATATTAATTTTAATTTTGTGAGCATGCAGTTTAGGCTTGGGTGATTGTGCGAAATTCCAATCACCGACCGCTGATACAAGACTTTATCGGGGGAGCACGCTTCTGGGCGGTGGGGTTCACGCACGCATAGAACAAAATGTAATGTGGCAAATGCGGTTTCCCCGTTCCAGAAGTGCAGGATTTATTATTTATTATTATTTAAGTATTCAAACAAAACATCCAGTTTTTCCTAAATTAAGTCCCATAGCAACAGAAAGCAACGGGGAGACGTGCGTCCCGACAGTGGGGACGCACAGGTTTTTTTTGGAACAGTACGGTGTAAGGATTTGGACAGTCCCTTAACTCAGGTGTGTTTACATTTTTTGTTTAAACTGCACGTACACTGTTTCGATTATCACATTTTTCCTGGTGGATAAAAAATGAAAAGAAACGTCTCTCATCAATGTCAATTGCAATCGATGGAGTAAATCAATCGGCCCGAGTCTAATGCAGTTCAATTGTCATGTCATGAACAACATAAATGGACTTTTCACAAGTGTTTGTCGAGACATGAGCACCGTGAGTTACCGCACTGGGTGACACTTTAACGCTAGTGACGCCACTGCTTAGGAGAACATCAAACCACATTATCACAATAAAAACTACATTTAAAAAATGATTTTTGGAATTTGAAAATCGATTTTGAATCTTAGAAGACGGACTCGCGATTCTTACGTGAACCGATGTTTTTCTAGTATCACATCGGTTCAAAATGGTGGTTCAAACTTGTTTTTCCATGCACTTGGCCTGGTCTTCACCTTGTTCAGGACAGAGGAGAGGATGGCGGTGGCGTCACGGTACTGGGGGGAGTCCTGGCCGTAGCGGCGGCTCAGTTCCTCCAGGCCGGAAAGCTCCAGGGAGTAAAGGTCCGGGGAATGGTCCTTGGCCAGATGCCGGTGTCTCTGCAGCTGCAGGTGGGTCGAGACACTAAATTAGGGACTCCCTCTAATAATGGCTCAAGCTGAACAACAATGGTGATTTATTGAGGACTTACCAGGGCTGTGATGTCGTGCAAAACCTGAACCTCAGACAGGAAGAGCAGATCAGCCTGTGAAGAAAAGAAAGGGTGGATGGAAGAGAGAAACAGACCCCAAACCAGGTCACTGTTAACTAAACCAGGGGTTCTCAAACTTTTTTCAACCATGGACCCCTTACATGAGAGAAAATAAACCAAGGACCCCCTCACATATGTCCCAAAAAAAGCAATTTGATATATGGCGTATTTCTCACACTTCCACACACCATTTCAAAATACAGAACATAAAAACAATGTATAAAATGTCGAAAAGGAGATAATTATATACTTATATTCCATAAAAAATATTACATTTCTAAAACTTAAAAGATGCTCCTTTCAAAAACTTCAAACGACACAACAAATAAACTAATAATAAAAAAATGTTGAAAGTGTGGAAAATTAAAGTTTTTGAATTATTTCACGGACCCCCTGGCTAAGTGCCGCAGACTCCACTTTGAGAATCACTGAACTAAACTAATACCCAGATATTGCAGCAATCAAAATTTTTGAAGCAGCAAACACGCCAATATATTATCAATGCCTTTCTGATTTACAATACTATAGTTTAATGCCACAAAAAATCTAACAGATTCATTGGTGGCTGAATACCAGAAACAACAAACAAAGACAGACCTCTGCATTGCGGCTCAGGGAGTTGAGGGGCAGGGAGCCGAGCACGGATCCGTCCTGGGAAAGACGAGCGCGGATCTGCTGCAGGGTGACCGGCAGCTCCTCGAACACCGCGTTGGCCTTGCCGAGCATATACAGCCTCTGAGATGAATGGGTAAAAGGAAGAATTATTCAAAACATGATATATAGGAAAAGACTGTCGGAGAGATTTATGTGACATTTTAGAAGGGAAACATCTGGTTACAAATGTTTTCAAGGCGCGCGCTCTTCCAGAAATGTTTAACATGGTGGTGTGCGTGTTTTGTCCTCATTACAGTATCGGACCGTTCATCTTGGCGGCTCCACTCAAGCACAAAGTGAAAAGTCTCTTCGTGGAGCTAGACTGGAACAATGCGAGTCTGTGACTAATGCGAAAGACATGCAACCTTTAATGAGGCTGGACACAACACAGTCCTTTGCAGTGGCAAACTCCATTACCATCCTGCACATGGACAGGATATTGAGACGTAGCTACGGTCTGGAGAGTGTCTGCGTCATGTAGCTTCAGGTGACACCTTTGCCATATGTATATTAGGCATGCGCATGATCTATATTTCATACCACAATGATTATTATACAAGGTGCAGCTCATATTTAAAATCAGGTGTATGCAGATAGCCATTACACTCTGTTCAGATTTTGTTACCTCTTCACTGGGGGCCAGCTGCAACACCACAGGAGTGTCCTCAGCAAACAAAGAGTGGACTGTCTCTGCAACACTATCCAGGGTGAAGGGCACGGGCTGAGAGGATCAACAACAACTTCAAGGTTAATTACACATCATTTCAAGTCTATTCCTATTTCAATTTCACTGTCGGTATACTACTGCTTCAATATCTAATTTTGAAGAAGGAAAAACAATGAAATACAATGACTATGGTATTGTGAAAAACTGAGTGTCTTAAAAGCCCTTCCAGTATGCCTCCAAACTTCGCCACACCCTTATTCCCACTCTGCAGCACACTTTGACAAGTTTTTGGGACCTACATTTTCCATGGGGTAGGAGGCCACACTCTGAGGCAGATCCAGGCTGTCGACCCCCCTCACCACCACCAGCACATTGGCCCTGGGACGCTGGAACAACAGACCAGCCTGGAGACCTGGCCAGGCCAAGTCCTGGACAAATAAACATAATGTTGTGTTTTCTTTGACGCGGTCTAAAAGCTTACAGAGAATTGTATAAATATGTTGGCTCATTTTTGGAAACTGTTTGAAATACAATAATAAATGTGTTACTAATTTATGACCAAAAATGGTATTAGAAAAACAACAGTACCTCCTGAACAGAGAAGCCCATGGTGAGGGCCACCAGGTCAGGGACCTTTTCTCCAGAAATTGGCCAATCTCCTTTCTGGAAGGACACATACTCAGGAGCCTGCAACACTGTTAGGCTGTCCCCCCGGACGCCTGAAGAAAAAAAAAAAAAAAGGAAGTGTAGACTGGTCAGATGGAAGATGGCCTTTCGAATTCATTTTTCTTTGGAGCGAGTGGTACTAAAAAAGGGAAGGGGATGACTTCACACGCCTTTAAATAAGAACATGGATAACTAATGTTGAATTATTACAATAAAATACATACTGGATCAGAATTTTACAACATTGTTTATCAGCTTTCAGTTATCATTTCTTCTTCTTCTTGCGCCAAAATAAAATTACATTTTTTTTTTTTTTTTTTAATCGTTTAGTGCCGGCAACATTTTATATTCCTATCTAGTCTATATACTGTAGATTTTCATACCCAAGATGCCACAAACCACAGTCAGTTTCCTTACAATGGCATTTTCAAAGTATAAGCATGTCATGTCACGTTCCCAATGATGTCCTGTCCTTATATAAACAACCTTCAACTGTGCAATGTTGTTGGCCATTTGTAAATTACACTCAAACAAGCCAAATTACCCCCGCCAAAGGTTTTACAAAAAAATATCCTAAGTCTCGTGTCCCACGAATGGATGTTCAAACTATAAGGGGTGTGCTTCTTTTCTTTGAACCACATCCATAAGAAAGAGCAGCGTGACCAGGTTAACATCCTCCTCCGTTCTCTATTTTGTAACAAATCTCCTCCAAAGCCGTGTTGGTCTGATACACACAGCTTTTTTGAGCTGACACACTGGACATAGAAGCAAGACAACAACTGGAACGATTCCCCCCCCCCGACATCAATGACCCTTAAATGTATGAGGCAACAGAGCTCATTTGATAAGATGGGGGGGGGGGTCTCTGGGACGCCAATCTGAGAGGTTTACTATAGTTACATCGATATGATATGATCAAAACAGCCATTATCGTACATTATCTCGCGGTGCTAGCGTCTTGTCAACGAAAGAACGGAGAAGTATAAGAAGTATAAATCGTTTTTCCGGCCTCTTTTAGGACCGCTGGACCCCACATTGAGAACCACTACACTCACGCACGAATGGAGGAACCAACCAACCCGTGATGAAGTGAAGAGGGAGTACGCGGTGGAATCCCGGTCACATGACGATCCACCCCCCGTGTGAGTCACGCCGCACTTCAACTTAATACAATTCATTTGTTAACGATGATTCGATCGTTGGTCGTGGTTCATCCGTGACCTTTAGCCGCCGCACTGCACTGCACGGGGTGAAGCTAACCGTAAAGTAGCCTTTCCGCACCGGTTTCCGTGCGAATCAACGGCGCAGCGACGCTAGCCGGGGTTTAGCGCGCAGCCACGGCGGCGGGCAGCCGTCATTCGTGCGTCTGCTACACGCGGAATTTTGAGCCCCCCGGAACCAAATTCGCTGCCGACGCGCGGGTCTCTCGCTCCGCGGGCTCACCCAGGGCGAGGCAGGAGACGAGCAGGGCGGCGAGCGCGGCCTCCATCCCTCGACGGTTGTTCGGCGACATCTTCTCTTCTCCGCGTCCCGCACCGGCAGCGCTCGCGTCAGCTGACCCGGACGTCACGAGGAAACCGCAAAGGCTCATGGGTGCCATGCTGCGTTCAAACGCGCGGGGGGGGGGAGGAAAGATGGCAACGAGCGAGGTGCCGCGTAGGAAGGTAACAATACTGTCTCGCGTCCGCGTCAGTATTTTGCGCCCCGACTTTCGCCCCGTGATGTGACCCTGTGCTCTGTAGCCAATGGAATTCCATTTAAGTCGCTCATACATATATGCAAGGGTATAACTTATGCAAATCGAACTAAACTCACGCGTTTGTCGTCCCCGTGCCGCCGTGGATTAATAAAGTCGTCGATTATCTGTAAACTGGCCTTCGTGCTTATATATTGAAATAATACCGACGTGTTTTTATTTCCCCTCTGCGATTATGTTAAGCCCCATGTAGACGGGCGTAAAAAGGTGTCTGGTGATATTCGATAAAGACATCGACAAAAACGGGTTCGGTCGAGTTGAAACAGTGGGAGCGCTCTTCCGAATGGCCGGGCGCGAGCAGGTCGTGCAGTCGGTATTTCCCATGCGACTTGAACGCAGCCGTTGGCCTTTTCTTCCCCGTCAGAATATTGAATCACTCAAAACGTTATGTCTGAACTCAATTTTGCAAACCGTGGATGCAACCCTACCTAAGATATTTAGAATTTCCTTTGTCAGCACAATAACATATGTGCGGACTGGAAAATATTTCTCTCTCGTTAATTTTTTTCTTCTTTTTTTTTTCTCCTATTAAGCTTAAATGTACAAGGCACCCGTCAAGGTTTAAGCCGGCGGCTGTGACGGAATAAAAACCAGAGCTGCTGATGGTTTTCAACAAAGACAAGTGACGAAACAAGTGACTCCTGGTTGACTATGGCACAGTATGGGGGCTTCTGTGGGCAGTGTATTCATGATGTCCCCCTTTCAGGCCAACTCTGAAAGGAAAAACATTAAGCCCAAGGCCAAGGGCCAAATTAAATGCTTCGGAATCGGAAGATCGGAGAACAATGGACAAATAGAAATTGGCTTTGCCATACCTACGGCGTTTTTGCAGGTGATATAATGGAGTTAAATATCAAACTACGCCCTTTGAACGTCAGATGACAAAAAAAACCCCAAAAAACATTCATCGCATTGTAATCAATTGAACATTATGATAAATATATAATCTATAGATCTAATGGCTCTTGGTATCAAACTTTTGTATTACAGATATTCTATGATGCAAATAACCTGGTATAGGTTCATTCCAAAATAAAAATCTATTTGAATCAGTCACATGAGCACATCCACTATATAAATAATTAAAAAAAAAAAAAGCATTTAATTGGAAAGTAGACAATGATGAAAAGCAACTGAGATTCAAGAGGTTATTTGTCACATACATATACATACGGTCCTACATATATGCAGTGAAATGTCAACCAGCCAGTTCATAACCACTTGACGTAAACTCGGTGTAAAGTAGATAGGTGGCTATCGGGTGATTAAATTCACTGTTCCTGCTCTGTAGGAAATTAATCTGACCCACCTGTAACTCAGGCCATTGGCAAACCAATACAGCATCTAATTTAGCAGACTGACTATCCCATGACCTTTACCTGGCTGGCTGAAATGAGATAGCGCCAGGGGGCTGTAGAGACTTGCAGTTCACCTCCAAAAACACTGCTGGATGAGCCCAACTTGTTCCAGCTGCTTTATCATAAAGGTCCTGACGTGGAGTAATCTTTGTTTTTTTTTAAATCCACTCACTAAATCGTGAAATTCCATTTGTGTATTATATAGGCCTCGGTGCCATCGACTGTAGTATAGGTGAGGGGAAAAAAAAAAAAACACATTCGATACCGTTTAATGTCCGAGTCAGCCCGTTTGTACTTCCAAAACGTTTTAAAGTGTCGAGCACTAAAAAAAAAAATAAATAAATAAATAAAAGTGTTCCCATGACATCATTTTTACAGGTCTGCATTTAATGGCCAATAGAGGGCGCTGTACGCTGCGCAACAGTAGCCAAAGGGGGCGGGTCTTCAGGGCTGCGGCAATTAATTGCCACCGCCTACACTGTTGAGACAATACCGTTAGATGGCAACATAGGATAAGGTTTTATTTTCAACAAACCTAACGTTTGACCAATTAGGTCCAGAAGTAACAAAAACAAAAAAAAAAAATGTAATCCTAATATCTGGTCAGATGTCATTCCTTCACCAGAATGGACAAAATAAGAGCAGACATTTTTCCTCTTGCAGTTGTATATTTATTTTAAAGCAACTTTTTTGTAAAATATAAATACAAATGAGATATTTTAATTACAAAGTTAAAACAAAAAAAAAAAAAAATGACACACCAAAAATTACTTTACTGCAATGGCCTCCCGGTTATGTACAGGCTCTTTGACGAAGAGTGAATATCAACATCTTAAAACTTTATTATACAAGGAACTTTGTAGTTCTTCCACGTTAAATTAAAGACTAAATTAAGAGCAAAATTTGAACACAGGTTAAAGAAAAAACAAAAAACAAAAAAAAGCCCCTGAGGCTCAAGCGAGCGCTAAAGCGCTAAAGAGAAAAAGGACATCACGTGTTTTAAATTAACACGAATGTCACATTCAAAAGAACAGCCTTAGTAATCTACACTGTACAGAACTCATACTCTATCTGATCATTAACAAAGTTTGCTCCATTGCCATACAAAACCCTTGAAGTTGTGAGTAACATCCAAATGAAAAAAAAAAAAATCTCTCGATATATTTTTGTATACATATATTAATCCTTTTATAAAAATAAGACCATTGTTAAGTTTCACAAGTCAGCTGTTCATCAGTCCTCAGTTGCTGGAGGGAAATCTTCCAGCTGCTTTGTCAGTCAGCTAGTTGCTCCATCTGTACAGTGCACCAGTCCCGTTCCAGCGTTAAGGCGAAGGCATATCACCACCACCACCACCACCACAACCCCCACGTGCTGTCTCTATAAGGGGTTGAGGGTGGGGGTGGGGGGAGGGGGGGTCAGAGTTCCAAGGAGGTCAGAGGTCACGATGAGCCCAGCCTGCCTATAGCCTTGATCTTTTCCTTGAGCCGGTCCCCCGGGTGCTCCCAGCGGTCGTCCAGGCACTCCAGGGTGGAGCCCAGCAGGGCGGCCAGCTCGGCGCTGCCCTCCACCAGGTCCAGCAGCTCCTTGCTGTCGGGCTGGAAGCCCTCCAGCTCGTCGGGGCAGGAAAAGAGCTGCGACAGGGAGGCCTGCCGGTAGAACTCCGCCTCGGCCACCGTCACCACCTCCATGTGGGGGAAGGCCTGCCGGAAGCCACGAGCAGACATCCGCAGCCGCCGCAGCACGTCCGAGAGCAGCAGCCAGTTCCTGGGCCTAACAGACAGTCGGCCGTGAGACGTTGCAGAAAGACACTGGCAGAGAAAGGTGGATGTGTGTGCGTGCATGAAGGAGCTCTTCTTGAGCTCTATACGCACCCTTGGGAGAGGGACACCTGGATGTTGTAACAAGGCAGCAGAGGCCGGTCCGAAAACTCAAATTCAAACAGTTCCCTCTTGTCCTCTTCGTCATCTTCCTCCGGCCCGGGGGGGTCAGCCAAGATGTTGAAGGCCCCTCCCTCCTCGGCAGACTCTGTAAAGGAGAGGGTCAAATCGAGATTTTCAGAGTGTGTCGATTTGTAAACGGCATTCAGCCGTATTTCCACAAGTGTTTTATCAGATGCGCACACACAGTTTAAGATGATGAAAAAAAAAATAGAATCTCATGTAATTGTACGGTCACACCACCGGCGGCCGGGCGCCGCAAAGCCACAGGCTGCAATGCATTTCAAAGGGAGCTCGGCTTCACCCGGGGGTGGAGCGACCACGAGCTTCACGGCGACAAGCAAAGTTGAGCAGGTTTCAACTTTATGCAAATGAGCAGTGCTGAGCGTCGGGCGACAGCCAATGGGAGGGAAGATACGCTCTCAATGGCGCTGAGCCTTGGAAAATGGACGCTCGGACCACTGCATTGCTACTATTATTTAAAATTAAAAATGTCACTTAAACTATCGATAAAATAATAACCATGATTTTAATGTTTCTTCAACAAGGACAATTCTTTATTTTAAGGGACCGATGGCAAGATCATTTCCGTAATTCTTTTCAAGGGGTTATTTATTTTTCCAAGTAGACAAACTACACCATTTGAATAAAAAATAAGTAGACTCCGTACCAACTATCAAAATAAGGTATATTAAATATGGAAAAGGAGAGTTTGAAATGGCCACAACAGCGAGTCGATTTTGAGCAGACACACCCAAAAACCCCAGGGGCAGAGAAGCCCTGTCGCCGTACCGCGACGAGGGCTGCTCGGCTTCACACTGCAGCTCCGTCACCAGCGGCGTGACCCTAACATAACACACACACACACACACAAACTCACCACAAACAGCGCTGCCGTAGAATTCCCAATAAAGGCCCGGGTCGTCATCCAGGCGGCCCTGAAGGTCCGCAAAATAATCTACAGAGAGACGAGAAGGACAAAGCGCGTCATTCAAGAGAAGGAGCCAAGGGGAGAGAAAAGGCAAAGAGAGCCGCCCTTTGAGACCACACCGGAGAGAAAGAAAAGCGATAAAGATCTGGAGGGAGGGGGCGGGGGTGGTTGTCAAGAGCGAGCGGAGAGGAACAAACAGAGGAAATGTTTTTGGGGGGTGATGGTCATGGGCCGGTGGCTGTACCACAGGGGAGGAGAGGGACTCGTCTCCGCTGGGTTAGAGCTGGCTCAGTTCAGAGCCAGGCGGTGGACGCCTGCCAACACACACACACACACACACACACACACACACACACACACACACACACACACACACACACACACACACACACACACACACACACACACACACACACACACACACACACACAGCTGGCTGTGCACACATGGAGAGCAGTGCACGGACTGGGATTCACACGCACACGGAAACACATACGCAGAGCGAGGGCCGGGCTCTGTGCCAGCGCTGAGGCATGGGGCGTCTGGCGTGTGTTTGGAGGGATTAACGGCCTCCAGATGAGTGGGACCAGGTGGAGGGAGGGCAGAGATCGCTCTGTCTCTCTCTCTGCCTCTCTCCCTCGCTCTCTCCAGGACGTTCTGTCAATCTCGCTGGCAGGCTACCACTTAATCGATCTAGCCACCCTAGCCTTTTCAAAATTCCACACCATCTTTTCCAGCCGTCTCTATATATAAATCCGTCTTTTGCGCTAAACCTGTTCATCCATCTGCCTGTCACGACTTTACACCCCCTGTTTGTATGATCCCTCATCTTCCCTCCTGCATCTCTCCTCCGTCTCAGGTAATGGGAGGTGGGGTTGGGGTTACTTGGTTTAGAGGGTAAATGACGTAGAAATGGCAACAGGAAGCAGTCGTGCACGTGTGTGAGCGGACATCCTCTCATCCACTGTAAACACCACGCAGCTTATTTGTGCATTTCACCCACGAACATTCATAGGAACCATCCAAAAACACCCCGCCCCACCACATACACACACCCCCACAAATACAGACCACGTTACAGTAACTTGGCAGCAGCAGCCCTGTACACACACACACACACACACACACCACGCGCTCGGAGACACAAACAGCCGAGGCTCCAGCCGGAGCGAGTGCTCGCTGCACGGAACCCATTTCCCCACGTCCGCTAAGCAAACACAGTCAGCGTTGCTAAGTAACCAGATAGAGGAGCTCAGAGGCAGCATTCAGCCCGGCGGCTGAGGCTCCCTGTCTAACAGGTGGTCTGGGGGGGGGGGGGGGGGGGGGCGGCGGCGACAGAGACAGACATGTCTTGTGGCGCTTTAGAAAGCAGAGCGGTGGCGGGTGGATGGAGGGGGTGGTGCACGGATTTACAGAAAAGGGGACGAGCAGCAACAGGTTGCACATAGGTCAGAGTGGGAAAATAACAGGGGCAGGAAAGAGGAGCAAGTCTATGGTGGTAAGGAGGTTTGGGAGGGGAGGAATGTGTGCGCCTCTGACCTGTGAGGAAGCGCTCCATGCTGTCGCTGTGCGTCATCTTCAGCAGGCCGCGACCCGAGTAGGTGGCCAGGGTGGGGTCTGCGCCGTAGGACAGTAGCACCCGCACCACATCCAGGTGGTCGTTCTCCACGGCGTCATGGATGGGTCTAGACAACACACACACACGCACACGTTACAACAGAGCGCAGCATTTTTAATCCGAGAGATGAATTTTTCTCTGGTTATAGAGAGGAGGCCAAAAACTAAAACCCATGACGATCGGTACCCGACAGCGGGGGCCAAGTAAAGGCTCACCGCCAACCAATGGTGAAAAAAAAAAAAAAAAAAAAAAATTCTAACACAGCAAAGCCCTGGATTTTCCTTTTAAAGCCAATTCTCATCTGGCAAATCACCGTTTTGGCCCACCGAGCAGCCGTGGATATTTTGTTATGGGCAAACTAGAGCGACACGGTTGACGACTACGGTCCTGGCAGCTCCGAGCCGGCCCCAGGCTCGGAGGGGCGAGTTCATTTTGGTTTTTGTTGAACTGAAGCGTTGTGAAATGTTTAGTTGGAAACTAAACATTTCTAAGCATTCTGTTTGCATTTATGAATGTGGGAGTGTGCATGCGTGTCTGAACAAGGAACCGAGACGTGTGTGTGTGTGTGTGTGTGTGTGTGTGTGCTGACCTGGTTCCGTCCTGTGCGCTGCAGTTGATGTCGGCTCCGTGCTCCAGCAGGTGCTGCACAATGGTGAGCCAGCCGCGAGCACACGCCTCGTGCAGTGCGCAGTAGCCGGCGTAGTCGCGGTGATTCACCTCACACACTCTGTTCTCCAGACAGTACAACACCACCTCCTGTGGGCGGGAGAGAGAGAGAGAGAGAGAGAGAGAGAGAGAGAGAGAAAGTGGCATGGTTAGAGTTGGTGTGTGGCGACAAGGCAGCAAATTCGAGACCAAACACACAGAGCGGACGGCTGGACGCACACGCAAACAGGGTGTGTCCTTACAGTTCCAATGAGAGAGCAATTAAGAGGAAAAGGAGGGACTGAGTGTGCTCAGAGAGAGGACAGACAGGAACACACACATACACGTGTAATAACTCTGCAGCTGGCGTCGCACTATAGCGTGGAGACTACAAGTATGACTCAACCATATCTAGTCTGCCAGATTTTGTTCATGTGTGTGTGTGTGTGTGTGCGTATACGCCAAACAGCCCTGTGGTGGCCAGTGTGACTGGGGCTAGAGTCGGAACACAGCACAATGGAACAGGAACAAAGATGTCTGGCGGAGCCACGGAGGCATTTTCTATGGTGCACGGCAGTGACGGCTGGAAGTCCAGTCGCAGCGCCGCTTCCTGTTCCACTGTTTCCTTTGGACTACAGAGAGAGCCGTGTATGTGTGTTGGGGTCTACGAATGAGGTGAATGTTTTGTTTCCCTGCTGTGGTAAAGTGACGTGGATGAGAAGAGGTATCGCGCACGGTCCTCAAACAAGTGCGTTTGCACAACACCCACACCCCCACACCCCCACACCCCCACACCCACCCACCCACACACCCACACACCCACACACCCACACACACCGTCCTGCTAACAGTCCTGCGCCGATGGGAGGGGAGCTGCTCATCTGAACCTTGGGAATGACTCCAAACTTCCATTTCTATGCTAATTCCAGCCTGCCGTCTCCTCCGAGTGTTTATCGAGCACCCGCTCCCCCTCTCCAGGCAGAGGGGAAGAAATGAACCAAGTGATGAAGGAGGGAAGGAAGGAAGGAAGGAAGGAAGGACAGACAGACAGACAGACGCAGGCAACGGAGAGAGAAAAACAAGCCGACAGAGGGATGAGCGGAGGGCGAGCGGGGACGTAAAGAGAGAAAAACAGAAAAGAAAAGGGCAACACCCGAGCACATGACAGAGGACTGCGTCTGTGGAAGGATTCAGCTGGTGCCCCCCCGGCAAGACGAGAGCTGGGGAATGGAGAGGGCATCCCATTCGGAGGGAAGGAGGGACCAATGAAGTGTGTGTGTGTGCGTGCGTGTGTGCGTGCGTGTGTGAATGGGTGGGTCAGGAGGGAGGGAGTATATGTGAGAAGAAAAGGCAAGCGAGGGATCAGGGAGGGGAAGGTGCTCCAACTGATTTTCTCGTTCGCTGCCAACACTGTCTGCTGCCGGGGAGAGATTCAGGAGCGGCGTGCCGAAGCTTCCCTCTGGGGGATTCCGCGCTCTCTCTCTACGAGTGAGCGAATGTGCGCGTGTGTGTGTGTGTGTGTGTGTGTGTGTGTGTGTGTTTGCGCGTGTGCCATTAAGTGAGACCGCTAAAGAGATTGATGGCCACAGCATGTTGATATGCATGTGTGTATTTGACCGTAGAGATTGCACACAACCTCTGGAGTTTTATCTGTGCGTGTGGAGGAGGCACAGCGCTAAACCTCCGGAGCCGTGTTTAATATCGCTGCGAGAGAGCGAGGAGCTTAGCACGAAGAGACCCGGCTTCCCGCCAGACGCACGCAGACACACGCACTCCTCCGCAGTAAAATGAGACGCCCTCCCCTCCTCCCTTTCCTCCCCTCCCGCCGTCCCTCCCGCTCTCTCCCTCCATCCTCTAATCTCCCTCTCTAGAATGCTTCCCTTGCGCTCGACTGCAATCAATGCATCACTCAGACATTTAACCCCTTGCAGTGCTGCCTCCATCAGAGCGCACAGCAGATGTGTGAGAGTGCGTGCGTGTTGATGCGCGTCACATGCACAGCTGATGTGTGGGCTTCTCCCTGCCTGTGTATTAGAAGCGCAGCGACGGAGCGGGTGTGTGCGCCGGCCCAGCCCTCCTGGCCCTCGGTGCTTGGAGGAAGGACCCTTTGCGGCGCCCCGAGACAAGATGCTCCCCTCCCCATAATTAAACTGCAGATAAGAGGTTAATCAACCTCCACACACGCACACGCCAGACCGGGCAGAGCTGGGGGCAGAAAAGGGTTAACCACAATTTTCAACGACGTATAATACATTTACCATCAGTACTTCAGTTCCTGATCAATATCCCACTTAGCATATCTGCGCTCATCAGCTACGTGCCCGGTGGCGAGCAAAACACACCAATCAATTCACGGTGGAATTTAAAGAACCAAAACGGCCCGCAGAAGTCGGAACCCCCCCCCCCCAATTTTGTCTGCTTCCGACAAGAATTTGAGAATAGGGGGAAAAAAATACATACAATACATAAAAAAGTAGAGAGAGTAGAGGAAAGAGGAACGTAGAGGAGATTCAGAGGGTTGGGGGTGTAGGGGGTGCGTGGGGTGTTCGAGGGTGGGGTGGGGGCAGTGCCACGGTAGCAAAAGAAAGGGAAAGAAAAAAGAGGGGGATGAAGACATCCGCAGAATCTCTCCTCATTACCATTTCAAATGCTCAGAGAGCCAGGCAGACGACGGAGAGCGCGAGAAGAGAATAAAGAGGGGAAAGAGGGAAAGACAGAGAGAGAAAGAGTGGGCTTTCATGTGCAGAGGCACGGAATCGCAAAACTAAACGAACATGAAATATGCAGAGTGTCGGGCGCCGGGTAACGGCACCGAATCTGTGCACACGAGTGTGCCGGATGACATGCTTGTGTGTGTGTGTGTGTGTGTGTGTGTACCCACGGGCAAGGTAGCATGTGCAGGTCTATGTAGGGAGGTGACACGAGTGGGTGGAGAGCGGGGGCAGCGTATGAAGACTGGGCATACAGGGGCGCACTGAGTGGGTCACACACGCAACCTCTCCCGGTGGCTGCGCCTGCACGAGCGCACGTGCACGCGCAGTCCTCGTATCTCTGCCTGCGTGCGATAAGCGGCGAGCTGGCGGCGCTAGAACAGCGCTGTGTGATGAGCGCTCCGTGCGGCTGCAGGCACAGTAACATGCGCGTGAGCCCGAGTCGGGGTGTGTGTGTGTGTGTGTGTGTGTGTGTGTGTGTGTGTGTGTAGGTCTGTGTATGTGTGTGCCCGTCTGTGTGTGTGCGCGCCTGTGTGGGAGCCCCAGGGGTCTGCCCCAGGCTTATCACACACAGGCAGCGAGAGACACGCTTCCTGAGAGAGAGAGGGAGAGCGAGAGAGCAAGAGATGGAGCGAGAGAGAGAGCGCAGGGAGGGAGGAGAAAACCTGAGACTACACAAACAAGGCGCTGACCGCTGCGCAAACAACACCCCCGCCTCCCTCCCCCTCTCTCCACACATGGAGCGAAGGAAGGGAAAAATGCGAGAGGGGGGTGGAAAAGAAAAAAAAAAAAAAAAAAAAAAGGGGGGAGGGAGCAAGCGAGCGAGCAAAAAAAAAAAAAACGTTCGGGGAGAAAGACGCATAAATCAGAGACGAGCCAGCTTCTCTCTAGCACGGCTGACTGAACCCCGCTGTTGCGCTGCACCCCGTGCGTGCACGCTGCCTTCCCTGCCGTTGTGTGTGCGTGCGCGCATATGCCTGCATGCCTAATTGCCTGTGTGTGTGTCTGTGTGTGCGTGCGAGGGGGAAAAACAGCCGCCGCCGCCACCACTAACCACAGTCACCACGGCACATTAGAGGGCCATTAGAACACGATTATACTCCCATTGCTTACCTCACACACACACACACACACACACACACACACACACACACACACACACACACACACACACACACACACACACACACACACACTTAATGAGCACCAACAGGAACAACAAAAGCACACCTATTTAGCAGTGGCACAAGGACCCCTCCGCGGGCGCAAAAAAAAAAAGAAACGAAAAGAGCGAGGGATCTTACGCACACGCCAACGCACTCGACAGTTTTTCATTTGTTTCACTGACGGACGGAGACAGACACACCTGTCGACAGCCACACGCTATTCAAGGTTAATTAAAAGCATTCAGAAACAGCCGAAAGAGAGAGAGAGAGAGCAAGAACACAGAATGTCCCTCTTCAGTTGTGTGTGTGTGTGTGTCTACGAAGAAGAGGGTAAAATGATCAAATAATAAAAAAAATTTAAAAAAGAAATTAAACTTAAAATCCTCCTAACGCTCGGGAGAGGCTGCATAGAGCGATCCCACCGACCACTCTGCTGCGCGCGCGCGCACGTGCATGCGTGTCACACTTCGCCTCACAGAAAATTAATGAGATGCGAAAGTGCGACGCGCGGCAGCGAGGAGGGGAGGTTTGTGTGTGTGTGTGTGTGTGTGTGTGTGTGTGTGTGTGTGTGTGTGTGTGTGTGTGTGTGTGTGTGTGTGTGTACGGGCGGGCGGGCAGGCAGGGAGAGGAGGGGTTGCCAGCGACAATCTGAGTCACAAAGAGAGGAAGAGAGGAGAGCGCCGAGAGGAAAGAGGGGGGAGGGAGAGAGCGGAAACCAGGGGGGGGGAGGGAGGGAGGGAGGGAGGGAGGGAGCGAGCGAGCGAGCGAGCGAGAGAGGGAGGGAGGGAGAGCGAAGCCAGCAAAAGTGAAATGGGAGGAAACGATACAGGATAAAAAAAAAAAAAAAAACAGAGGGAGAAAGGGGAAGAAAAGAACAGATGGAGGGAGAATAGAACACAGAGACAAAAGTAACAAATAAAAATAAATCAAAAACCACGTCAATCTCTCGCCAGATTTCCCGCGGCAGGAACAAAGGAGGTGAGGAGGGGCGAGGGATGAGGGGGTGAGACAGCGAGGTGAAGAAGAGAAGAGAGAGGGCGACGGCAGGAGATCCTCACCTCGTAGCCGAGCCGCGCAGCCCGCTGCAGCAGCGTCTCCCCGGCGTTCTTGTTGACGATGAGGCGCCGCGCCTCGGGCGGGATGGGCCGCGCCGCGGGGGGCTCGGCAGGGGGGGTCCCGCGTGGCCCTGGCCCCCCCTCTAGCAGGACGCCCCCCTTTGCATTAGCCTGGGGCGGCGGCAGGAGAGGGGGGGGCGGACGCAGCGCAGCGGGGGCACAGGGCTTGACCGGAGAGCCGGGGTAATGATTAGGAGAGGCAGCTCGCTTCCTCGCAGCGCCGCGCTGCTCGCTCTGCCAAGAGACGGAGAGAGAGAGAGAAGAGGAGGAGGAGGAGGGAGGGAGAGAAAAAGAAAGAGGAAGGTCACTTAAAATACCAGCAGGACACACTTTCCAAGCCATAAACACTCACTCCACTGCACGGGCACACACATATATAAACAAGGGCATTGTGTGGAAAAACACAGCGCTGAAGTGGAAATGAATATAGAACCTGTATGTGGATACATGTACTGAAGACACACACGGCTTGGGCAGATTGACGATTAAATCGTCAATTCCCGCTCGACTCCATCGATATCCGAAGGACACTAATGACACATGAAAATCCCGTCGAGGTGAAGCGGTCCAAGTGCAGTTTACCGTGTTCGATCATAGTCCATGTTTAAAGAGGTGCATTTGATTTGCTATGTCGCAAATCAGCGGCAGAACTGCTTTCCGGCAACATTTTAGGTTATCCGCATGCGGGAGCAGGTGTAGACGACGGAGAAATCACGGTCTCACTGGGTGGATCTGCTGTCCGTCAATGACAAACACATCACGATCACGTCGTCGGACAGCTGCCCACACAGTCCCCCTCGTGTCGCAAAGCGGCGGCGGAACTACTTCAAGGCAGCACGTCACGGTGCTTTGCCGTATTTGCACGTGGGAGCGAGCACGGGAGCGAGCGTTGAACAGGAACGTGGCGCTTCTTCGGGAAATTAAAATGACTCACTGGACGGATCGCGGATGATTACAACATTTGCCCGTCTGCTACCGTGCCATGACAACATCAAAACAAGGTTTTTTTACTGCATGAAGGAGATGCACGTCGCGTCAGTACAACTTAATTTGCCTTTTACTACCAAGGTTCGCCTTTGGCTAAAATAGTTTTATTTTCAACATTTTACATGGCAATTACAATGCTCAAACAGACAAGTACTGGACAAATAATCAATGTTTTTTTGTTTATTATACTTATTTTGATAATGGGACAAATCGCCTGTAGTATGTGACTGTGTTCTTCTAACCCCATTGTGAAGTATGTTGTCTGAATCAACCACGCCCACGTATTGCATTGCGTATGCCTGTGTCTGTCCCCCCCCACGATCGAATTGTCTATCCCCGGGATTGGGCGATTGAAATTTTGCGCACACACACACACACACACACACACACACACACACACACACACACACACACACACACACACACACACACACACACACACACACACACACACACACACACACACACACACGTCACTTTTCTTTAAACACTAAACTAACTGAGGCCCCCGAGCAAAGCTGACGATCACGTGTGTGTGAGTGCACGTGTGAAGTGCGTGCCCTCTCGGCGGAATTCGGCATCGGAGCAGCTGTCAGGCTGAGAGGCAGCGCGGGCGGAAAACAGCCTCCCACCCTCCCCCACCCCAAATTTTTCCCCGTGGTCGCTTTCCCCCCCCTCCTCCCTTCCCTTTTGAACTCGGGCACTTCAGACACTCGACCGCGGCTGCTACATTCCTCACTCTGCGAGTGAAGATGTGTGTGTGTGGCTTGGTGATCACCGCCAAGTAAAATGTGCAATTGCTCCCTGGCTGTCTCGTTATGTAAAGAATGCTCACAAACAGTCAGACACCAACGGTCCTGGAACTCGCTTACACACAGAATGACACACGTTCACCAATTAAGGACACACACACACACACACACACACACACACACACACACACACACACACACACACACACACCCCCCCCCTCCCAAGGGGCTCCACAGGGAGCTGCTAAGGGCAGGAAGAGGTCAAAGCTCCAGCAGCCCTCTAAACATTGTAAACATACTTCCTTCCTCCCACTCTCTCTCGCACACCCCCGCCCCCGCCCTCCAACCCCCTGCATAATCAGAGGCGCCAGCGGCCATGATGAAAGCTACGCCGGTGCCACTAAACCTCCAGACGACGAGCGCTCACCTTGTCGTCCTCGGTCGGCGGCGGCTCGGTGGCGCAGCGCTGGCCCGTCCCGTTGGGCGTGGCCTCTTTCCGCCTCTCTCTTTCCCTCTGGCTGGTGTGCTTGGTCTTGCACGGCCGCTTGCCCTTGGGCTTGTCTGTGTCGCTATGGCGACGGGGCTTGACAGGCGGAGACTCTCCGGCGGACAGGTCGGAGAGCGGCGAGGGGGGCCGCCTCCGGGGCTCCTTGGGGCCTCGGTCGCCGGAGACGGGGCCCGTCGGGGGCGCTCTGTCCTTCAGCTGGCTAGCGGGGTGCAACGGGGAGGCGGGGGGCGCTCCTGCGGTGGGGGAGGGGGAGGCAGAGTGTGTGTGTGTGAAAGCACAGCGGAAGGGGAGGATGGGAAGGTATTGCAAGGCCATCTCTCACCCTCTGTTGGTTTATTAATGAGCACACAGAGCTGTCTGGGAGCGCAGCGTGCTGGCTCGCACAGGAAAGGAGGAGAAAGGGATTCGCGCAAACACCCGCACGCGCGCGCACACACACATTCAATACCACAAGGGCACTCCTGTGAGTAATCTCCTTAAACAAGTGTGGTTGCCTCTAGTTTCTGCCTCCGACGGTACACGTTTACACTTGAGATTCAAAATTGCCCTTGAAACCGCAATGTCAAAATGGCGTTAAAGAACGGACGCCATGGCGACGACCCCATATCGATAAAGGTTCAACTTTATTGTTTTAGAAATGGGCTTTCATGTAGAATAGAATACATCTATAAATATTAACATTAAATCTAGCGGTTTGTTAAAAAGTGCTTCATACAGTCATATTAATAAAATGTTATTAATGCTATTATGCGCAAATGTAGTAGCTATATGCAGTATAAGCTGATAAAAAAAAAAAATGTGCGGCATGTTACAACACAGCAGTTGCCAAGGTGATTTCATTTGAAAAAGGTGAGCGCAAAAAAAGAAACAGGGCTCGACTGCCAATCAAGCCCTGTGGTTTCCGCGGAAACATAAAACCCAAATCTGCACACTTCTGTCTCTCCCTCTCGCCCCCCCCCCCCCGTGGCAGGAAGTTTACCGCTACTCTACTTTCTGTGACTATTTGGGAAGCCCCTGAAAGCGGGTTTATAAACCACAGCTTACATTTAATAAACAAAACCACAAACCAGACATCGCTCTCTAGCTTCATTTCCAGAGCTGTTCTTACCATTGCCAATCTTCTCGCAGTTCCACCTCCTGTGGAGCTCCGCTCTCTGGGCAAAGGCGTTCTCGTCCAGCTCGGCCGCGCGCACCTTGCGCTCCCACAGGCTCGGGGCGTGGCCCACCGCACGGGGCTGCGGCCATGGCCGGATGTCCTGGTGCCTGTCGGGTGACGCGCCTCCGCCGCCGGGCTTGCTGAGCCGCAGACCCTTCAGCTCGATGCAGACCTTGAGCTTCCTCACTTCGTCATCGTCATCTTCGGCGGGACAGGAGTGTTCGTCTGGAGGGAAAAGGGCCGGCGTTCACAAAGCTATCCCAGGCAACCATGAAAATAATAACAAATACAGTAACGTAAAATGTGAATAAAACTCTTCCAGTCACACAGTTGTTTGTAAGGAAAGTACCGTTTGGTTTAGATGACAATAATGGGTTTAACACAATAATGAATCCAATCTATTATTTTATAAAAAGGGCATAAAAGAGCCATCCAGGCGCGCGCGCACGCACGCACACACACCACACACCACACACCACACACCACACACACACACACACACACACACGAGGATAGAAAGAAAGGAGAAAAAAAAAAGTGAAAAAACGAAAGAAAAACAGACAGAGTTCCTCCCCCCTCAAATTCACAGGGGACGGCTATTCGACTCGTCTGCCAGCACCAGGAGAGCGAAAGCAATACCTCGTGCCAGAGAAGGAAGGGAAGAAAAAAGAGAAAAAAAAAAAAAACCCAAACAGATGAGGGAAGAAAGAAAGGAGATGAAAAGAGCAGCTTTGAAGAGGGTGGGTAAGCGCGGCGGCGGAGGAACGGCAGCTATGAAAGAAGAGAGAGAATGGCTGCCCCGCTCCCTCGTGCGCTCCGCTTAAAGACAGGATTAAACACTTCTCTATTCCGAGCTGGCTGCCACACAGAGCGACGGAGAGACGGGACAGGGGGAGGAACAAAGATCGAGGGGTTTCGACAGCGGGGGGTTTGAGGTGGGACCGGCGGGAGAGAGGGATGAGAGATACGCCGGAGCGGAGAGCACGACAACTGAACGGCAGCAGAGGAAGAAATGAATGAGCAGAGAGGGAGGGAGGGAGCAAGTGAGCGAGCGAGCGAGGGAGGGCGCGAGCGAGCGAGCGAGAGAAGCGATAAATTAAAAAAGGAAACGCCTTTCAAACGCGAGTTCAAGAATGTCTCACCGGTACAAAGCCTGGCTCTTTTCTCGAGGTGGGACGCCCTCTCACCCTCATCCTCGTCAGGGCCCTGAGGGCGTTTCCTGGCTGGACCCGAGCCAGGGCCGGGCTGCTCCGCAAGGTGCCCGTTGGCCGGCGCCAAGGTAGGGGGCGCGCCGTCCCACGTCACATTCCCGGCTCCGTCCCACAGGACGCCTCGGGGCCCCTCCCTTGGGCCGTGTCCCGGGCTCAGAGGCTCCCTGTGGCCCCCGCCGCACCGCTGCAGGACCGGCACGCGGTTGTTACCGTAAGGGGGGTGGACACCTGAGGAGAGAAGGAGTTTCCAGCGGGGGCGGGAGGAAGAGGGGGAGCGGGGTGGGTGGGGGTGAAAGCAGAAAAACAAGCAGCAGAAGATGAAAGGAAGAGAGAGCGAGCGAGACGGGGAGAGAGAGCGAAGCGGAGAGAGAGAGAGATAGAGAGAGAGAAGAGAGAAACAGCAGTGGGGTCAGAAACGAGGGATTGGGGTGGTGATTATGGGTGGGGGGGGGGGGGGGGGGGGGGGGGGGCAGGGAGAATACCAGTTAAACACCAGCCAGCTTTTATTCTCCTTTAAAGACAGGCAGTAAAACTTTGATGGGGTAAAGACTTTTTAATCTGATGTGAGCCGAGCCGAGCCAGGCCAGCGGTGTGAAGGTCCGGGGGCCGCCGCTCCCTCTTCCGCGCCGGGAGAGCAGAGCGGGGGAGGACGGGAGGAAGGAAGGGGGGGGGGGGAAGAAAAAAAAAAAAAAAAAGATAAAACGTCTTGCGCATGTCACCACCCCCGGCCCCCGCCCGCGGCCCCTGTCCTCCCCCAGCGGCGTGACCGCATCACGCCCTTCCCACACAGAGCGTGACTCTCACCCAACCCCCCACCGCCCGCGCTCCCTCTCCCTCTCTTTTTCTCCGTGCCATAATTAGGCTCACACGTCAGCCCCGGCCTCGCTCCAACACACAGCTGGGCTCCCAGCCAACGCAAGTAACCCCCCTCCCTCCCTCCGACACAACCCCTCCCTCCTGCTTTCCATTGCGCTCTCTCGCTCGCTCCCTCCCTCCCTCTCTCTCTCTCTCTCTCGCTCCCTCCCTCTCTCCCCCGCTCCTGATCGTCTCTACGCGCAGATAAGCACAAAAGGCTTCGTAAAAACACCCTCTCTCGCCGTCTGTTGTGTAAGTTTCTGTGTGCGTGTGCGGCGGGGTGGGTAGCGTCTTCCGAGAGTGACCCGGTCTTGCCTCAGCGTTTGCTGCAAGTATGTGCAAGCCATTGTCTGTGCGTGTGCATGTCCCTTCCAGAGCGTTCGCTCGCAAATGTGTGGGTGTGCACGTATTACTTTGCCCGTCTGTGTGTGTGTGTGTGTGTGTGTGTGTGTGTGTGTGTGTGCATGCGTGCGCGTTACTCACCCTCCCTCTCCCCCTGCCTGGTGGTGTGTTGGCAGTGTTCCAGCGTTCGCTCCCTGCGCTGGCCCTCTGCCAAGTCCCGTCCTGCTGCCGGGCCAGACACACACACACTGCCGCCCTCCTTCTCCTTCAGCTCCAGCTCCGAGAACCGCATCATCGCCCGCTGCGCACACGCCCGTGCACACACGCCACACACAGACACACACACACACGCGCAAACACGCACAAAACACACACAGATAGCCATGAAAACCACTCACCGCCTGCCTGCAGTGCGTGCACACACACACCTCTCTAAGCCTCAATCTGGTCTCAACAGCTACCGAAGCAAACATTGCATCAGAAAACACATTGTCTTTAAAAAAAAAAAAATGCCAAAAACAAGTATAACAAAAAAAATACACTTGCGCTCACTCACGCACACACACAGGACAAAGAGGTAGACAGATAAATCACAAGCATGGCATCCAGACATGGGTTAGACTACTGCAGCCACTGTGAGTCCATGCGCTCTGGGGCCTAGCCCTGGCATCTCCCTTCCTGAAACATGAACATGGCTAGGAAACATATACAGCTAAGCCCTGAGGCAGAGAGAGAGAGAGAGAGAGAGAGAGAGAGAGAGAGAGAGAGAGAGAGAGAGAGAGCACGAGAGAGAGAGAGTCGGGGGGGGTGCAGAGGGAGTAAAAAAAAAAAAAAAAAAGGGGGTGAGGTACGGAGAATTGTGTGTGGAGGGGGGGAAAATAAATGGGAGAGTGCAGAGAAATACATAGAAAGAGGAGAGAAAGCCTGTCGGAGGGGTAGATGTGATAAGAAATGTAAAGAACTGACCTCCCAGTTAGCAGCAGGTTGACTTATATTACTCTCCTCTCGTGATATGACTTCCATCTAAGCAATTAGAATGGGGGGCTCAATATATCTGTCCATCATGTCATGTTTTTTTTTTTTTTTCATGAATTTATGTTAAATGTCTTTCTCCACAAGTCATCTTTACACAGTTAACAGGAAGCCAAACAATCCCACAGAGCAACAGACAATCAAATCAAATGATTCAACAGGTCAACAATTCATACAGCATCAAAGTTATCAAATGACTCCTCAACCAAGCCAAATTGGTGAATTTGAGCCAAAGACACCCAAAACATTTAATTGATTTTGTGAATTCCGATCATGAACGATAGTAATTGACTTTCAGTAGTCTAATTTGTCGTTAAACTAAAACATCCAGATCCAATTTGCGGATGTCCAGAATTAAGGCGTTTGATAGCTTTGTGCTGCGTCTCTGCATCAGCAAGCATGACACAGACAAAACACAGTTTTCAGGGCTGTGTTCACAACATAGACAGACATATGCAACCTATTATCATAACCCCCACTGTGCCAGTCGGCAAACTTGTATAAGGCGTTTTGTGTGTCTGAGTGTTTTCCCATGTTTAATGTTTGAGATGAACTACAACTATTGGCCTTAAATAAACCGCTTTAATAGTGTATGCCAGAGGTGTGGGACTTTAAGTTCAAGGGCACACTAAATTGTTGGTCACTGTGCATGTGCGTCAGTTAAATGTTGAGCGTGTGCAGCTGAAGTCTTGTAGCCAAGGGATGGAGAAACTTACGTCCTTGGAGAGCAGCCAGCCTGTGGAGGACAGGTGCCGAGGTGGGGGGGGGGTGTGTGTGTGTGTGTGGGGGGGGGGGGGGGGGTGCGGTCCTTTTTGAACATTGCTACCCCCTGCCCCTTCTGCTCACCTTTAGGTTAAGCGTAGCCAGAGGCGGTGTGAACTATGAGGCTGCCACAGTCACACCAACGGTATGGCTCCCTAGCGCAGTCAGTACTAACGCACACTTTAGGTCCAAGCTACTCAAATGCAGACACACGGGCAAAACATGCACGCACGTGGAAATGACCTTTACGCTGACTGCTCCCTAATCAGCATACAGAAACGGCAGCCTTTGTTAACCTCTGAACTGCCACCCTGCTAACTGGCTTTTCTGGTAAAGGGTTTTAGCTGCCTGCCCACAAACTCACAGAACCAATGTCAAACAAAAGAGGGAGGTCAAGCCTGTGGCCATGTGACAAACTGTGAGAGTACTGTGACAGTTACTAAATTATTCCAAACTGTTTTTGAAACAGATATTTTATTTTTCAGAAAAAAAAAGTCATAGTAATTTTTGAGGAGGGATCCTTGCACATTTGATTTCTGCTCAGAGTCTATATGATGTTCCTAAATGCATTTAAGCCAAGCTTTGCTTGTCACATGTGTTAATGGTCTCACCTGCAGGGCTCTCTGTTCACGGCTCAACTTGCTGGAGTCCGCATAGAGCTCAGTAGTGACGCATTTGAAGCGGTCGCCAACGTAGCCGGAGGAGTTAGCAATCCTCTTGGCCAAGCTGGACCTCCGAAAGCTTTTGGATGAGTTATGACAACCGTCTTCGTCCTCTTCCTCTCCTTCTCCATGAGACTCCTCTGGATCCACAATTCCATCTTCCCGCTCAGATTCTCTGTCACGCACATTTTCCTGCTCTTCCCGTTTCCCCATGTCAGTGCAGGCATGGGGGAGATGTGGAAGCGCTCGTCTCTCCCTTTCCCCTTTGTCCTTGCCAGAGCCACGCTCCCCAGAAGTTCGGGCACAGCGCAAGGTGCTTTGATCCTGGTCTCCCAGATCTGGGCTGGGGCTCCGCTCTTGGGGACTCTCCTCCCCCCGGCCAGACTGCCCTGGGGAGCTCAGCGGAAGGCTAGATGCCACACTAGCAATGCCTGCATCCTGGGAAATCCTCTCTCTCCTCCCAAAGGCAGTTTCTGGCTGTCTATCAACATGGGTTGGCTTTAGGGTAGGGCACTGACTTGGAGGGAAATGATGAGGATGGGGGTGGTGTTTTGGCTCATATTCAGTCCTTGTCTGATTTTGGTTGTCACAACATTCATTTTGGTTGACCTTAGCGCTTGAGAGAGCATGAGGCTGCTTACGAACTGTCTGGGTCGAATCTATGTCTGTGTCAGAGTGAACAAGGTCAATGCAGACAATCTTTTCTTTAGAGGATGCAGAAGAAGGCAGTTTGGTGTGACTGGCACACTGCTCCCCCGCTCCCCTCTCAGATTTCATTTGGCTCCCTTCACACCTATCCATTCCACCAGAGCGGTCTCTGTTACTTCCACATTCGTCAATGGGCCCCCGGGACTTCTCTTGCACCCTTGGTTTGAGGCAGATATCTCCCCTGTCCTGGGGTTTGGCATCTGAATGAGGCTGCATTAGGGGATGGGCCATTTCCTGGGAGTTATAGGTGAGGTACTCCCCTCCAGGAGCAGCTGGGAGGTTGTGGTAAGGTATGGGGTGCTTGGCTGCCAGGTGGGCTGGATAAAGACTGCTGCTTCCCAACAACACTGGGTGAGGATAAACTGGGCCTTTCCCTGCCAGAGGAAGGGAGTGGAGGGCCATGCCATCCGGGATAGAGTAGTGCAGGTATCTATTGGCATAAGCCAAGCTGTGGTTTAGGTAGGCCTCACTCTGGGTAAGGTAAAGGTGGCCAGCAGGGTGACCATTCTCCAAACATTGTCTTTTATATGACGAAACCTCTGGAGCAGTCTCACCTCTCTTGGAGGCTTGGGAGGACTTGTCTGCTCCATCCCTGTGTTGGCTTAACACAGGAGGATGCTCCGATTGGTTGGGGCTATGTTTGGCCCAATCACCATTGGGCTTTGGGGAAATTGGCCTAGATGAGACCAGAGACGAGCCAGAGTGTTGAGTGGAGGCCATGGTGTGGTTGGGCTCACCTATTCTTGGACAGGATGAGCTGCGTTGCTGAGGAAGAACTCTCTCCAGTCCTTTGTGTTTGATGACGGATGGCGAGGAGCCTTTGGCTTGGGGAGGGCATGGGTCTGGGCTAGGTCTTGGGGAGGAGGATAAGCCAGGTGTGTGCTGTGCATGGGAGGGAGAAGGGGTGGGCACCACCCAAGAGGAGTGTAAAGTGCTAATTATCTCTGGCCTATCAGAGGCCTTGGAGGAAGTGCTGCTGGCAACAGAGTGAGGGTGTGTAGGTGGAGACAGGGACAGGGTCTCCTTTAAGATCTCCCGGCTGGGGGGCAGTCCATAACGTGCCCCTGAAGCCAAAGCGTCCATCTTAACAGGAAACCCATTAGGGGGCAGGCCAAATTCCAGCATCCTTCCAGACAAGTCCAAGGGCTTCTCTGCTGGGTCTTTGGTAGCTGAAGGGTGGTGGGCAACCCGATCAAAAGTGGGTTTGGACGGAGACCTGCTCGGTTTCCGCTCCACACCTGCACCTCTGTGGTGCTCAGTTTGGCCATCTCGGGGCCTGGGCTTATGGGGGCTGGGCCGAGCAGGAGAGGGTTGCTCCGGTGCCATGCTGCTCAAGGAGTATGGATTAGGAATGGACTGAGAGGAGGAAGCAGATAGTAAAGAGGTGGAAGAGGTTGGCGGTTGCCCCATTCTAGGAACTGGCCTCTGTAGGTCCAGGGAACCATCAATTATAGCAGTGGGGGGGTGAGGGAGGAGAGTAGAGGCATGAGGAGATGAATCTGTAGGAGCACTAGCACCATTTCCCCCACTAGTACCACCTCCACCACTAGTGTTATTGATATTGGGGCCCTTACGAGAGGGGGGCCTACTGACTTTGCTGCTCCTGTTGGGGGACCTGTCTCTATCTGTTATACTCTGGTGGTGTTGAGTGTGAGGTTGATGGAGCTGTTGTCCAAACGGAGGACCAACACTTAGACCCTTGTCCTGGCAGTGCACCAGTGAAGTGGGGGCCACCGTGACTGCAGGAATCCTCATTGGGGGAGCCACCAGGGGAGATGAAATAGGTGAGGGAGGATACGGAGGCATATAATAGAGCCTTTCTGCAGCAGAGGCAGCAGGATTCACACCGCCTCCCTGGGCAGCACATAGAGACTGATAGGCCAGGTGCTGGGGCAGATAGGGGTTGGGCTGGCTTAGCAGGGAGGCTTTGTACATGCTCAGGGCTGCATACTTAGAGGAGTCCATGAAGGGATACATATTTGCTTCAGGGTAGGGGCTCAGCCAGGGAAGACGAAGGTAGCTGCCACCGGCGCCTGCCAAGCTGAGCTCTGATGCTGGCTTCTCCCCAGGTCCCACTGTTCTGCGTTCCAGACCCAGGCCTTCGGCTCCAGCCCCAGGCACCACCAGGGGCTTGTGAAAGCCTGGCGGGGCACCCTTGTATAGGCCAAGATATCCATTTGTGGGTTTGCGACTATCCAGGGAGGCATCAGGCTTGTAGATTAGCTCTGGGAGACCATCCCTGCCATAACTGAGGGGCAGAGCTGCCCCCTCCCGACTCTTTTCAGCGGGCAGCGCTCTGATCCCTGGGTAGACCACCCCACCATGGAGGCGAAGGCTATCACGCATTAGAGTGCCTCTGTCCAGCCCCATGGCTGTCAGTGGTGTTAACCTCGCATCCACCTGCAGGGGAATAAAAAGAAAAGCATTACTCTAAGCCTACCAAACAGTTTACTCTGATTCAATAACCAATCACCAATCTTCCAGAACAAAAAAAATGTAATACCACTCTCAAAGTGCCTTTGTCTAGAAATTGCAAGGCACAGTGTATAGTTGTATATATCTTATTAATTAGGCATTGACATGCACACTATTGAAATGGACAACACAACAATCTACTGATAAGAGGTTTATATAAAACAGGGTTGATAAGGAGCAGGAGGACTTGCCATGTTTTCTGTGATCTGGTTCCCTTGTCTCAGTTCCAGGTTGGTCTTCGTCTCAGCATCGACATCACGAACAGATGTTGCCCTGTGGAGACAAGCAAACTGTTACCAGTCAGTGTTTTGTCACACTTTGTCACACACACCCTCTTTTGTAATGACAGTTTTCCTAAATACGTATTTCTTTTAGCACAAGAAAAAGAAGGGGCCGAGTGAACACAAAGTCCCTCACACAATTAAATTCTCAGCATGAAAACTAAAATAATTCATATAATGATGTAAGAGGTGTTAATGCCAGAGAGACCGATACAAAAGGAGAAAGATGGGGAATGGGGCGAAGACAAAAAGGAAGGAGAACAATTGCAGTGCTCCCTGCATGTTTTGTTATCAATACTGTTCCTCTCGCTCTTTCACTCTGACAATCCACCGGACTGAAGCAGTCGCCAGAGATGAAAAGAACCGGGTGTGTACCCTTCCCTGCTCTCCCCCATCCGTCAACACCCTTTCCCTCCCTCCCCTACCCCCTGCCAACATCTCATACGGCCCCCATCTCCGCCCATTCAGTGGGCTAGACGTGCACAGCGGGGCCATATCTCCTTAGTCACGTTCTCAACACACTGGGTTTCTGTGCCCTCCTTGACCTGCTCTCTCCGCTGCCTGAGCCAGCAGAGCGAGGGAAGATTATACATCAGAGGCCGCAACGGTGGGGAGAGCGTTTACCGCCCGCCGACACGGGGCCACGGATCAACAAACACTCGCAAACAAACATAACAGAGCCGACACACGCACACACATGTGCAATATAAATAAAAAAAATAAACAAAACATTAATTAAGAGTAAAAAAAAAAAAAATTACGAATCAACATCTTGAAACATGTTTTAGCCTTTTTGCATAAATAAGGACATTGCAGAGATTTCAACAAAAGGCTGCCTTAGAAAATCAAGAACTCCAACAAAACACTGACATGTGTACAATAAATTCTTGAAATTGATTTCTGATGTAAAAACAAAAAAAGTGTGCCATTTTAAACAATGTCAAATCTCCCCTTTTATCCATGTAATAAAATTAAAAGTTGTGTTTTGGACTGCAATTTCACGATTTCTTCAAGGTCAAACACTTAATAACGTAGACCTCGACAAAGCAATTTCATTGTAATTAAAATTGGGAACCAAAAGGTGATAACCAAGGTGTGCATTCCACATGAGTGCATCTTTGGGATGTAGGCCTATACCATTAACTGCGAACCAACCGATGGATGTCAAAGTCCTGCCTAGCAGAGCGTATAGCTGAGAAAAAGCAGCGCTGCCAGAAGAAACCATGCGAGGATGAGGTGGGCGAGAGGCGGCGCGGTAAAGGTCCCTAATATAGTCAAAGTGGAGCCTGGTGGTGCTCGGCAGTGCTGAGAGCAGCACAGAAACCCGGCTCCTCGATCATCGGAAAAAAAAAAACGCCCCTGAGCCTTGCTGCCGCCGCTGGCACGCCACTTTTATTACCGTGACCTCCAGCCCATTAATCACCCTCTCGGCCGCTCAGCGCAGCTCCACCCTGCCCCCCACCACACGCGCGCGCACACACACACACACACACACACACACACACACACCCTCCCCCTCCATCCCTAGGGCTTGGCTTGCCTCAACAACATCCGCATCTGACGGAACCGAGACGAGCTCTTCTCGCGTGTTTGCGCGCACGGAGTAAACGTCCAATAACGTCCCACAGCACCCCCCACGCAGCTAGAGGACCCACAGGAAGGACCGGGTCCCGGTTTAAGATAAGATATCACTTTATTAATCACCCGGGGTGGGGACATCCAGGAAATTTCGCAGGCTACGTCTTATGTTGAGGGGAAGATTGCATAATAATCATGAAAAAAAAAAATAATAATAAAAACAGTTTTACTAAGCTTAAATACGGCATTTGTTTAATTTCTTTATAAAATAGAAATTAAAAAAAAAAAAAAAAAAACATTGAATATCTTGAGTTAAAAGTCGGCACCCGGCGCACCGCTCACACGACCCCGCGCACGGAGACGGGTCGTTACACGAAACGAACAGGCCAGACGAGCACAAACGACAGGCTGAATCACACGTCAACTGCAGCCTTTGGGGGGAGAGAGGGAGGGAGGGAGGGAGGGCGCGTTGTTGTTGTGCACATGGGAAAGCTTGGGACTATTTAGTGGTGAACGGTTACAAAGCTCCGTTTGGGAGCGCAACAAAAGTGCGCTCAGCGAGCCCGTCTCCAACCTACTAACCCCGCTGCTTATTGTGAAATGCCGCGCGTGCGTCAGAGAGGGCGAGGGGGAGAGAGAGAGAGAGAGACGGACTGGGAGAGAGACAGGGGGGGAGAGAGAGAGAGAGAGAGAGAGGACACCGAGAGGAGAGAGAGAGAGAGAGAGAGAGAGAGAGAGGGAGGGAGGGGGAGGGGGGGCAGAGCGGCGCGTTGACGCCCATCCCCGCTGCTAAGAATAGTTTGCGCAACAAACAACTCCCGACGGCCATCCAATCCATCACACTGACCGGTAAAGCGAGCAGCAGGCTGGCTGGCTGGCTGGGGGAGGAAGCGGGGAGACGGGGCTGCGTTTGGAAAACATACCGCTGGAGCGCAGCCCGATTCGCACCATTAAACTAAAAATAAATACATAAAAAAATGAAACGCGCGCACACACACACACGCGCGCGCCTCGCAGGCCGGGTGTCCGGTTAGACGTGGTTTTGAGGACGTGCGCTCCCGCTCTCCCAAGTCCAAGCGCTAGTTTCTCGACTTGAACTTTCCTTGACCCGAAATACGTGGCGGAACAAACACCCAGACCGGTGTGACCCCACTGGCCAGCCCCGTCTCTGGTCCGGTCTGCGCCGCCAAGTGTTTACGGGCGGTGTGGGCTGGTGTGAACGTGTGAGCGGAACAGTCACATTGGACAGACACCTGAGTATTGGACTGTTCATAACGGTATTCTTTTATTAGTGTTTGGGGTTTTTTTTTGTTGCGGAAAACACCGTAATGAACTGCCCCGATAAAGCAGTGATCTGGGTCTCCAGCAGGACTAGAGCTGAGCAGGAGTGGAGGCGCCCTCTTGCTCTTTGTCCCTGGCGCTTCTCCAAGCCGTGGGGCGCAGAGCTCCCATCGACTCTTTTAAAAAAAATAAAAAAAAAATTGCGGTGTGACGCAGGATAATCTCCGCAGCGACGGGGGTGGGGTGGGGATAAACACGGATTAAATGCACACACCGCGTGCTGCGTGCGTGCGTGCGTGCGTGTGTGTGTGTCTCCAAAGCGAAAGGAATGCAGCACATGCACGCATACCGCAGGTGGGGAGGGAAAAATAACTTGGGTGGGGGGAGACGGATTTGGTGGGGGTCTGGGACTCTTGTCACATTATTGCGTGGCGGGCTGTAAACAAGGCCGTGCGCCGCACAGCCGCACGCAAGTCGGTGCACGGTGCACAGGCCAACCCCGCCCCCCCCGCGAGAACGGCAGTCAACAAGGACGACATTGTGCTGCCCCGTGCTGTCACCGGAGAACGGGCGACTGCTGCTGAACTGGTCCTATTCATGCCGCGCCAAATGAGGACTAAATGGCCCTTTATGTCTCCAAAGGGCCCGATTGTAATAAGGATGGCACATGCGTTTATCAGAGTTGCTTCGTTTCTTTCAACGCCTCGCATTGTATTTCACGACGGGGTAACAGGGGCAGGTTTACCCCGTGGCGTTCATTCCCGAAATTAAGGTGTAAAACAATGAGGCGACCTCTGCGTCGTTTCGGACAGATTCCGCAGGGACTCGTCTCCGAAACCATCCGGGGCGCGGAGAATTGATTCGTGTGTCTGTGAAGAGGGGGGGGGGGGGGTGTAATACACCCGTATCGCCGTCGCCCCGCTGCGCGGCGAGGTGTCTGTGGGGTTTCGTCAGATCGGCGCCCGAGGCGCCGACATCTAAAAAAAAACAAAAAAAAAAAACCCAACCAGGACGCTTGATCAAGACGGGGCCTGCAGAGACTAGAGGGAGCTGAGTGATGGTGTGTCATTACTCCAGAGTTAGATCCATCGCACCACTGGCCTCGGCAAGGTCAGTCGTCTCACCGAAACGGAATCTTAAACTAAGGCTTCCCTTGCCCTAAAACAGAGAAACAAACAACACGTCCTTTAAGTTTCACTTTTCCCCCCCAATCTAGGCCACCGCATTGTTCTGGCTTGTGCGTTCGCACCCGGGTCTCCCTCCGCCGCGCCGTGGGTGCCGTGCGGCGGCGGCGGCGGGGCAGTGACACGTCTCTCCGCGGGGAAGTGATCCGTGCGCTCCAAACCTCAGCGGAACAAAAAGCTTTGTGGAGCGGGGAGGGAGAGGGAGAGGGAGAGAGAGAGAGCGAGCAGGCGAGAGAGAGAGAGAGAGAGAGCCCTCTCCCGTTTCAGCGCCGGGTCCCGGGGGGGCTGGACGGAGCGCAGCTTCAATCAAACCGTGACGTCTCCTCCGGGAGCCCACGCAGTGCGAGGAAACTCGATCTCTCTGCGGCGCTCCGCCGTGTCCGCGCTTTGTTCACGCGCACTTCGCATGGGCGCGGAGCCGGCGTGGGGACGGCGTTACAGGCAGGCATGATAATACATCTAAAGATAGCGACGGAGCCGTCTTCAAATCCCTCCTCTTTCCTCAACAACCCCTAGTCTCGGTGTGCGGTCCGGGGGCTTATATCGACGCATTTGCGCGCAGGGCCGATTGATTTGAGAAGAATTGGTAAATGGGTTTTAAATGGGGGCGGTGTGATTGTCCCAATAAAGCCAACAGATAACAATCTTCCGACAGCCCTTTTGAGAGCCACGGCGATGGGCCCGCCGTCGCGAATAAAAGACCCACCGCACAGCATAACAACACTCCAGGCACGGGTTAGGATGAAAACACGCAGTTAAGACCAAAGGCTTTTAAGTTCTGCTCGAACGGGCTGTTTGATTGATTTTTTTTAAAGAAGAAGTTGTATGATCCATATTAAAAAGTTGAATCCACAATAAACACCAACAACGTTACAGTAAATACTGCGGATGTGCATTGTTCAGGGCGGAGATATGGAAGTTACCGAATGAAATATAAAAGACGCTTTTTACCATTTTCTAAAAAAAAAAAAAAAAAAATCAGTCGACGAAATAAATCCGTAATTCGTCTGTTTTCTCAAGACCATATTAAAAGTTTTGTTTTATGATAACCCTACCTCGACGTACTATGGTAGTTCCTCAAGTTTTCTGAGTTGGTTACTTTGAAATGGCTATGGGCGTTTTGTACGTGGGAAATCAATATAAAAGTTACCTAAATTACACGGAAGATACGGACGCAGCAGCTGGTGCCAACGAGCAAAGCCAATAACGCTCGGAGAAAAATAAAGTAAACAAAAAAAACGCGCCGTATAATCAACACGATTTCAGATAAAATGTCAATTTCCCTTGAATAATTGTGACCTCTTCATCTTAATTGGTTTCAATAACGCTTTATCTCCGACTCCGTTCATGTCTAATCACGCGGCCCTGCCTCTCCACCAAAACGGGATAATGCTTGTATTTTAGGGAGTATCAACCCCCCCCCCAAAAAATAAAAACTACACGGATATTTGCTTTAAGTGTAGCCTACCCAGTGTCTCCAGTCGGTCCCCTCACTAAGCTCGTCAATGAGCTGGAACCAGCCAATATGAGACACATCGATCGTCCTATGAGTGCGTCTCCTAATTAGTGCCATGGTTGCTCCAGGACAGACAGCGAGCAGAGGGGGAACTGAGCCGGTGCGCCGGGGTTTCCGTGCGCAGTGGATATTCCAAGGCACGGCGCTTAAAATGCAGGGAGGCAGTGTTAGAGAGAGGGGAAGTTACACCGCAGGCGTAAATAGCGCACGGTCAACCGGGAGGACACCTGCAAGTCACAGCGGGTGGGGGGGGCACCGCGGCTTGATGGGTCACCCACCCGCCCCAATCCCTTTGCCTCGGGACCAAGACGACTCATCAACGTCCACTCTGTCCAAACAAAGCCCCACCCACGCGCACACACGCACGGCGGAGCAGGGATGCCCTCCAACTGAACGGAGCAGCCCCGTTCGCTTCCCTTGGCAGGGCGAGGCTGGGTTCCGTAACCTTGCTTAGCGCAGGCGCGACACACACACACACACACACACACACCCCAACAACAACAACAACAAATAATCTCATTTTCTCGCCCACTGATCCCAGAGGCGTCCTTCGCACCTCGGCGCGGGCACCCGGACCGTTCCGGGTGACAGGACAGCCGTGGAGGCCAAGCTCAGGGCCGGATCATTAAAGCCCCGTTATTTATCAGCCACATGCCGCTGCCCCGCCGAAACGCACAAAGACCACCCTATGCGCTATTCTTAGAAGCGGCCGCTCCGCTCCCGCTGCCTCCTCGCACGGCGGGCGCCACGGCACCTCCGATCCGATCGCACAAATTCTATTTTTTTTTACCCAAACTTAATCACTATCGGGACACTATCGGGACTATCATTCATTATCATGGAAAGACTTTGTAGTAGATCATACAGTCAATAAAAAAAAACAACAAAAAAAAAAAACGTACTTTAACGGCGCGTTCCGGCGAGGATTCCACAAAGACACGCAGCGTTGAAAACGTGGTTCTTGTGTCATTTATTTTCTCACCTGGTTGTTCGGCGCTATCTCCCAGTCGTCGTGCTCGTGGCCCCCAAAAACTCACGCCGCCACCCCCCCACCAACGATTTGCCAAGTTTAAACCGCGATCTCGTGCACGTACGTGGACTTTAAAGCCCGCGGTCAGTCTGGTCAAACGACTCAGACGCAAAAAAAAAGTCAAACAATCCTTGACACAAAAAATAAAAAATAATACAATAAAAAAACAAAAAAAAAAAACAAGAACCTCGGAGAGTGAATCAGGCGAAGTCTTGGTTTTTCCCTCGGCAACTCTCACCCATTACATCTCTAGCGGACTTTACCCCCCCCCCCGCGCACACACATAATGTCACTTTAGTTTCCATGAAACCGCATTGAGCCTCCCCGCCCTCAAAAACAAAAAAAAATAAAAATAAAAAGAGACAAACAACTTTAACAGCAAACAAATCCGTGAAACATCCGTGAGTGCGTGAGTCCCGTCGCCCGCGTGCGAACCCGAGGATACAGGTGGCGAGGTCTCGCGGACTTCCCCCCCCCCCCCCACACCCAAAAAAAAAAAAAAAAAAAAAAAAAAGGAGAAAAAAAAAAAAAAAGAAAAATGTTTAATTCGCCCCGGCCGTACCTCGCAGCAGCGCCATGTTGGGCTCCACCGGAGCACGCCGTTAAAAAAAAAAATTTTTTTTTTTTTAAGAAGAAAAAAATAAAAAATAAAAAATAACCCCAAAAAAATAAAAAACCCCGTAAGCCTTTCGCTTCCACGCGTCGCGGTCACACCATGTCGGCTCCGGAGCGACAAACGTGGGATAAGTACTCCGAATGTCGTTCTTGTGTCGGTCGTGTCCCCGCGGAGGTTCGAATGGGGGAGAGCGCGGGGAGGAGAGGAGAGGAGAGGGGAAAACAAACCCGAGAAAAAGCCGTCCGCCCGTCCGTCCGTCCGTCCGACCGTCCGCTCGTCCGCTCGTCCGCTCGCTCGCTCGTCCGTTCGTGGCTCCGGTTCTCGCGGAGGGCGCGCGGGGAATGGACGAACGCTGCCGCGAGGCTGCCCCGACGACTCGCTCCGCTCGCTCTACTCCCACTCGCGCAGACTCTACCCAGAAGGCCAGTCGGGAGACCGCAATTACCATAAGCTAAGCCTCCTCCGGCGCGCGGCGCGGCGCGGCGCGGCGGGCGCGCACACACACACACACACACACACACACACACACACACACACACAAACGCACACATACACGCACACACACACACTCGCAGACGCGCGCGCGCGCACACCCCCGCACACACGTCGACTCTCGCCCAAGCGCACACACCAGTTCCCTCGCGCGCGCACACACACACACACACACACACACACACACACAAGCCTGCACGCAGCGCAGGGAGCGGAAAGAGAGCGAGAGCGAGAGGGAGCGAGAGCGAGAGAGGGAAATAAAGGGTTTAAAGAGAAGAGGCTACAAAGAAAGAAAGAAAGAAAGAAAGAAAGAAAGAAGCGCGTGACTTCACGGAGTTTAGGAATATGGAAGAACCTATTATTACGATCACCGTCGGGGATTTCACGTGGTATTGATGACATTACATAAAATGCCATGTCAAAGAGAACAAGTGTGTTGCCTATATATCGGAGCGAAAATGTTGGCGTCCAAACGAGACGAGAAAACCAAACGTCCGACCTCATAACTGTCGAGACTTTTCGGACCCGATCTTTTTCATCATCGTTATCACTTTAGACAGCTCTGTCCGGAAGACAATGAACGATAATATCAAATTTCCTCTCCGTCAAAGCTTGTCTAATGCCAAGCAGCGGATGCCGATTGGAAACACCTAAAACAGGCGGCGTGGACCGTGAAAGGACCGTCACACGGTTCAAGTTCAAAATAGGTCAAGGCGCTGGTCCTCAATGCCGGGTCCGGGGACCCCCCCCCCCCCCACGGGTGGTCCCCTCGAGGTTCCAGGGGCGTCCCCCTCAGCGAAGTGAGTCATAGCACCAGTGGAGAATGCGTGACAATGACTGTTTTGGTAGTTTCACAGTTACCCCCCCGAACTATAGTAGCCTATGGATGGGTATGGAGTTTTGGAATGAATCACATCTCACGATATCTTCTAAAAATGTTCTCAGACTGGAGTGCCAGGGACAAAATGGTTTCGGTTGGGGTCCGTGGCCTGATACCTATCAAATGGAGGGTCCTATATGAAAAAAACGATTTAGAATCACTGCTTTAGAGGATGCCATTCCTCGCTGAGCCTCTGAAGCACTGGACCACATCATGACTCATTCCAGGAATTGCCGTCAGCTCCTACCGCTATAGGTATCAGGTGGTGTCGTCCATATCATATCCCATCCTAGCAGGGCACGGTGGGACAAATTGTAGCCTGGCTTTTCTATTCCCAAAAGGCTAAATGATCACAGTAGTGAAGAGGTGTTGTTCACGTGATTATTCTTTATTTTCTAGTTGGTTATCAGACTCTAAATATCTAAAGGCAAAACGCATAGCCTCGTTGCTGGTGCCGTCACAGTGTGGACTACCTCCCGTAGCTGTTCACACGTCATTTGGGCTACACGGTGTAGGTCAAAGCAAATGGTCAGCACTGCTCTTTTTACAGCCTTTTATTTTGGGTGATATGGTGAAGTACAATGGAGAGATGGAGAGAGGGGGAGAGAGAGAGAAAGAGAGAGAGAGAGAGAGAGACTGGGGAAAAGGAGAGATGTCCAAAGTGGATGAGAGAGAGAGAGAGAGAGAGAGAGAGAGAGAGAGAGAGAGAGAGGCTGCTTAAGGCTGGGGCACATCTGTTAGGGCTCCCATGTCAAGTGAAGAAGGAGGAGACTATGAATATCCAGCCTGAGGTGTGTGTGTGTGTGTGTGTGTGTGTGTGTGTGTAAGACAAAGAGAGACAGAGGAGAAAGCCTGAAAATGAGAGAGGGAGGGAGAGGGAGAGAGGGAGAGAGAGAGAGAGAGAGAGAGAGAGCGACCTCAGTCAACAGACAAGACGGCGAGACAGACACAAACAGAGTAGGAGTCGGGAGCAAGGGGAGTTGGCTCGGGAAGGTCTGCTGCATTTTGTGCAGCTGTTGGAAGTAGGAGTTGAACCAGACGGTCTCACACACACACAAATGCTCCCGCGGTTTGTTGATTTATTTGCATATCTTTTTTTACAGATAAACTTAACACTCACACACCCTCTCCCTCTCTCTCTATCACACAGACACACACACACACACACACACACACAAACCTTAGCGAGTTTGTGGAGTGGATCCACAAATAGCAATGTGCACAAAAGTTTTGAGTTAGGGAGTAGGAAGGATCCTGTACACACACACACACACACACACACACACACACACACACACACACACACACACACAGAAGGCGAGAGGTTTTTGAGATGGGGGAGACAAACAACCTTCTATTAAGTTCCACTCAAATTTTTTCAGCCAGCACCACTCCCCAGTTCACTTTCCCACATTTTGACAGGAATCCTTCTCTCAGGAAAGCCGGTCTGCACCGACGTGTGATTTGCAGTCACTGTTGAAGCCGACCTAAAGTCTGAAGTTAAAAAAGAAAGTTTGGAAATACACAAACACACAAATACTGCACGTGTACATACTTATCTGGAGACCGCCCCTTTGAGGCCATTTACTGCTTCTTAGGACCTTGCGTCTCAGTGTCACAGCATCGCAAACATTCTCACCGAGGAGTGGGCCAGGAGAACCGTAGCCCAATACAAAACCACAGGTTTAAGTACCTTGCTTGAGGACGGCCCAGCGGAGATCTTGAAGGGCGTGGCTGGCATGCCTGTTACCGAGCATGCCTTTCGATGCACGCTACAACCATAAACTTGCCACACAAACAGGCGTGGGCATTTTGAGCATGCCGCCCGGAGTGGGAATGGGCCTCAGCCCCTTCAATGCGACCCACGAGGCCACACAAGGACCACATGTCCCATTCAACTTCCCAGACTTCACCAGCCGTATATGAGCTGGCAACCTTCCCACCGGTCGGGTTTCCCCGACTCTTGGCTTCCTGAAATGTTTGTATGGATGCCGGGATACTGAACAAACAATGTGATAAAGGGCTCGGTGTGCCTCCCTCAAAACTGCTCAGTAGAAGTTTGTACACGCACCCCGATCCTAATCAGACTTTGCTCCCCAAAGTCTGGCAGGATACCTTAGTGTCACAAACAGTTCACAGTCAATAACAACTGTCGGGCTGAATTTGCTCCCAAAGGAGCAATTCCTTTTGGACAACCTAATATCTGTTTACATTTGTTGATACCCCCCGCCCCCACCGCTCTTCAATAAATGAGGCCCAGGTGGACCCTAATTGTATTCAATGATTTACTAATCAGCTCATTGCTACACCCAGGCTTTGAAGTAAAATACATTCGGATGAGCTTATGTATGCAATCCCTACAATTCTGAGACCCTCCCACTGATTGAACTCGCTACAGGTCACATGTGGCCACTACGTGCTCTCCCTTGACATGTACACCTCCGCACTCAAACGGAATCGAAACACCGCGAACAAGGAAGGTCTGTAACACGGCTTCCTTTCGGAACAGCCGCGGGTTGACGCTGTCGGCTCGGTGCTCCGGCCGGTCAAAGGTCAGGTGGATGAATGAACGCTTCCTGTGGAAAAGTACGCCGAAACCCCGGCGCTACCCCGTCCGCAGTCGCCGTGGCCCGGGTAGGGGCGCAGAAGGCGAGCGGCTCTCCTTTCGTCCCGTGGAAAATAAACAATTGTGGAAATGGCACGGGAGAACCACCGGGCACACGGGGGTTTGAGACGCTCCACACAGCCCGTACACCAGCACGCAAACTGCTTGAGGTCTGGAGAGCACAAGCAGGCCCTTTTATGACTGCACTTTTACGACTGTGTGTGAACTTTGTGGTTTGAAAACTCAGACTAAGCATGTACTTTTGAAAGTCTCATGTCGGATATGGTGTGGGATAAGTGATCCCGTAAACATCACATCTGTGGTCCTGTCCGCCGCGCGCGCATAGGTGCGGCGCGGAGGGGAGCCCACGTGTACGTGCGCTTCGTGAAAAACCAAAGACGGCGCCGGGCACACACACACACACACGCACACACACACACACACACACACACACACACACACACACACACACACACACACACACACACACACACACACACACACACACACGTACGTCGCGCACCCGGTGCGAGGAGCACTCTGGGAGGTCATGGCGATCCAGCCATCTGCTCCTGCAATTTAACACTGGAGCAAGGACTGGCACACGCGCACACACACACACACACACACCCCCCCCCCGCCCCCCCACACACAAACACACGCACGCGCACGCCGTTATACACGTCTTCCGAGCCTCCTCTAGCCGAATAAACACGTGCGGTCCTGAAAACAAAGACAGACGAGCGCACACACTCCGCGCTGACACACATTCTGATGCCGGGCTGACTGCCAGCGCACAAACAAGCGCAGCGTCGCGCGCGCGCACACACCCACGCATGCACGCACACACACGAACCTCCTTCGCTGGCACGGACGCGCACACACACACACACACACACACACACACACACACACACACTCCGGCTCGCACGCTCTGTCGGCAGGCTTCAGATTGCAGGAAGCTCTTTGCACGCACCTCAGCCCACAGCAGCCGGTACTAATCAACGCAATCCACCTGCAGATCGTTATGGATCGCTTACTGCAACACACACACACATACACGCGCGCGCGCGCACGTACGTACATGTAGAGCCATACGATCAATATTGGCCTCCAAACCTGCTTGGGCGATCTCACAAAATCCCCTTACACACACACACACACACACACACACACACACACACACAGACAGACAGACGCACGCACACACACACATTCTGGGCCGATGGTGTTGAAATAAACGGCACGTCGGAAACTAACGTGAATTTCCCCTCGCCTTATTTTTTACATCCTCACCACAAGCCGCCTTCACTGTCGCCCCCCCCTCCTCTGTCTCACCCCCCCCCCTCCCTCCCTCCCTCCCTCTCTCTCACCCCCTCTCTCCCAACGGTGTTGTCGGGCTATAACCGGTTCCCCACAGACTCGCCACGCTGCGTTAGCACGGCCTCACCGGGGATAATTACAGCCCGGCTCGGCAGGGCGAGCCTGGCTCCGAGCCAACACCGGAGAACAGAGGAGCGCGCGTGAGAGGGAGAGAGAGAGAGAGAGAGAGAGACAGAGAGAGAGAGAGACAGAGAGAGAGAGAGAGAGAGAGAGAGACAGAGAGAGAGAGAGAGAGAGCTGGGGAGGGGGGTAATTGAGGGCGCTAACCGACATGTGCCGATAGATTAGACTCTAATCGATACGCCACTAAACTGATCGATCGACTAAATCGGTATGACATCCAATAACCGAAAATCAATCAATCAACCAACCAACCGATCAATTAATCAATCGGGATTGTTTCCGCGCGACCGTCGTCGGCCAAAATAAATATTGCGCATAAACAGTGTCGTTATTTTTCAAGGGAATAAAGATTAAAACATTCAAAGATCCGCTGCTATAAAGAGAACAGGGGCTCTATCAGCGGCACAAGAAAAGCGCTCCCTTCCCTCCCCTCCCTCCCCTCCCCTCCCTCCCTCCCTCCCTCTCTCTCTCTCTCCCTCCCGCTCTCTCGCTCACTCGTCTGTCGGGCTCCGCCGAGTTCCGCTCATAACCTCACCACCCCTCCCTCCCAGTTCCCCGCCTCTCCCTGCTTTCCGCTGCTGGCGAGGAGCACACACACACACACACACACACACACACACACACACACACCCAAACACACGGACGCACACACACACACACACAGAGACAGACAGACGCACACACATACACGCACACACAGACACCCGCGCACACACATACACGCACGCACAGAGAGGCACACACAGACACACGCACACACCCACACACACACACTGACGCACACTCATACACGCAGAGAGAGACGCACACACACACACACACACACACACACTGACGCACACACATACACGCACAGAGAGACGCACACACACAGACGCACACACATACTAGAGGCACACGCACGCAGACGCGCACGTATACAAACACACAGAGACGCACACACATACACACACTGAGAGGCACATACGCACACACACACACACACACACAGACACAGAGGCACACAGACACGGAGACAAACACACGTACACACAGAGACGCACACACATTCACACACTGAGAGGCACATACGCACACACACACACGTACACACACAAGAGACGCGCACACACACACGCGCACACACACACGCACACACACACACACACACACACACAGACGCACACACACAGACACGCAGCGTCAATAAAAAAGCCCAGCGCTGTAAGAGGCCGCCGGCACTCCACTCCCCGCTCCCCCCGTGCCACTGCGATTAGCGGAGGCTGGCTGGGGAGAGAGAGGCGCTCAGGCGCCCCTCTGTTATCTGGGGCGGTGGCAGCCTGTGCGTGTGTGTGTGTGTGTGTGTGTGTGTGTGTGTGTGTCTGTGTGTACGAGAGAGAGAGAGAGAGAGCGGGCGGGCGGGCGAGCGAGCGAGCGAGCGAGCGAGAGCGAGATTAATTTAACTCTTTCGG
>NC_137210.1:12162167-12169667 GCF_960531495.2 Zeus faber | reverse complement strand
GGGGTAGAACGCATTATGGAGCCTGGAGAGAGGGAGAGAGAGAGAGAGATAGATGGGCGGACACCAAGTTCATCCACGAGGCAGATATGTAAATAAACTGACAAACGGCAAGGAGCCGGGGAGCGCAGGCGCGGTAATTGAAGGAGAATAAGTCGAGAGAGGGCGAAGAGATACGGCCACGGAGCGACGGCGGGTGACACGGAGAGGGGGAGCGAGGGAGGGCGAGAGGAAGCGCGAGAGACCGCAGGCGACGGGAAAAGAGCGAGAGAAAGGTTGAGTGACAGCGTGAATGAGGGACAGGGTGGGTGAGGGGGGTAATGAGAGTGCGGGGCAGAGGCGGGGGGGGGGGGGTGGTGATGGCGGGAGGGGAGGGAGAGAAAGAGAGAGAGAGCGAGAGAGAGAGATAGAGGGGTAGAGAGAGACAGCGCGGGCGCACTTTATATCAGCGTTTAAGAGCCCATTAGGCAGCGCGAGACGGCTGGGCTGACACATTCTTGGCTGCCGCTCCGACAGCACGCAGCACTTTACAAGGACAGGGAGAAGCGTAGCGCTCCGCTCCCTCTCCGCTCTCTCGCTCTTTTTCCTTCTTTAGCCGCTGCTCTCTCGCTCCTCCGACTCTGCTCCCGGGTGCCACGATTTCACTGCCCCCGCTGCTATTTTTCTTTATTTTATTTTATATATTTTTTTTCATTTCCGCCCTTTGTTCCCTCCCCCTTTCCCTTATCCTCCCCTCCGTCTGAGACGTCCTCTCCCCGTCCTTGCGCTCGGTCTGGATATCTCATCTTCGTCGTACACTCCAGAGGGTGTCCTGCTTCCCCTTCTCCCCTCCTCCTCCTCTCACTCTCTCTCTCTCTCTCTCTCTCCCTCTGAGCCCGGGGCATAACTGGGAGGGGAGCCCCGGGTCCCGGTGTTCAGCGGTCAGGCTGCGAGCTAATGGCCGCTCCAGCGAGCGACGCAGGGCCCGGCCATTAACCCTGGATTAACCCTGTATTAGCGGCGCTCGCCAGGCAGGTCTGCCGCTAATGTCTTTTATTGATCTATTAGCGCGAGCGTGTCAGACGCGCCGGCTCTTTGCGCTGCTTTCCGTGCTCAGCGGAAAGTATGAGCGCAAGCAGAGCGGGCGAGCACGACGGCCGCCGTCGCCCTGTGCTTCTAAAAAAGGCTGCCAAAACCCCCGAAGGATTCGACACTTGATACTCAGGTGCAGGTGGAAAAAAACCCTCCACAACACCCAGGCCGCTCCGGAGCGCAGAGAAGATGATTACGCCGATTTCCCCTCATAAATCTGCTCGTAATCTTCTCTTATCCTCCACTTTAGAGCGGGAGTTTTTTCCCCTCGATTTATTCGCTATTAATCTGTTCGCGTTCCCCTTCTGTGTGGCGGACGGAGGGAAGCTTCAGCCTCTGAGGGAGGTTGTAGGTTTTCGTCGCGGCTCCGGGGCGGGGCAACTCGGCACTCCGACGCCCCCGGCGCCGCGGTGCCTTTGAGCGAGAGGACGAATCGCCTTCCCAGGTTCCCGGACGACGTCTTAATGTTGACGGCTCCAGGGAATAAACCCCCCCCCCCCCCCCCCCCCCCCCCCCCCCCCCCCCCCCCCCCCCCCCCCCCCCCACGTCCCCCAGCACGTCGCTGCCGGGCGTGGGCGGCAGCGCGGCCTGTTTTCTTGGTTAGTCCTCTGCTGTATCTCCAGGACCAGACCAGCTGCTGCGCACATTCATTTCACTTCCCATTAAAGGTGAAATAAATCAGAAGTCGACCCCCCCCTGCCCCCCGCTCGCCCGACACACACACACACACACACACACACACACACACACACACACACACACACACACACACACCACACACACACACCACACACACACACACACACACACAGGACGCTCCTACATCTGCCTGCATGTACGTGTAACCTCGGCCATATACATCAAATACGTGATGTGTGTATCTGTGTGTAGGTGTGTGTGTGTGTGTGTGTGTGTGTGTGCGTGCCTGTTTTTCCTGTGTATGCGCACAGCAGAGTGAGTCTGGGTCTGTGTGAAGGGGGGGCTATTTCTGGCGTCTCATTTTTTTTCTGCTGCCGCAAAGAAACGCGATCGGCGTCCGGGAAACGAGAGCTGGCAGCCAGCAATCATCTGCCTGCCACCAACACACGCACGCACACACACACACACACGCGCGCGCGCGCGCACACACACACACACACACGCGTGCACTCACGCACACACACCGCACACAGCACCTCGCAGCGCCGAACAACACGCGCCATGGCAACGGAACAGCCGCAATTAGAGGCGAAGAGCCTTTCCCCTCCGCTGAGGGAGAGACGGAGAGAGAGAGAAATGAAAGGGAGAAAGAAAGGGCGGGAGAGAAAGAGCGAGCGAACAAGAAAGCCAGGAAGGAAGGGGAGGGAGAGGGGGGGGGGGGGGGGGGCAGCAGCGAGAGATGAGTGTCAGAGCAGTGTGTCATAGAGAGAGAGCGAGCAAGAAAGAGAGGGAAAGAGAGAGAACGAGAGAGAGAGAGAGAGAGAGAGAGAGAGCACAAGAGAGAGCACAAGAGAGAATGCGAGAGGGGCGAGAATGTGTGAGGGGAGAGGAAGGAGAAAGGGAAGGAGAAGAGTGACGTGCGGGAGGGCTGAAATAAAGGAAAGTGGTGTAAAGAGAGAGAGAAAGTGAGAGAGAGAGGGGGAGAGAGAGAGAGAGAGAGAGAGAGAGAGAGAGAGAGAGAGAGAGAAAGCCGGAGAGACAGAGCGTGCGAGACAAGCGAGACAAATGCCAGAGATTACGCAGAGGAGAGCGACGGAGAGAAAGGCAGCGAGTAGAACGGGAGGTAGAATAAATAGAGAGAGGGGGAGAGAGAGAGAAAGAGGGAGGGAGGGAGGGAGTAGGAGGGAGGGAGGGTGGGTGGGCGGGGGAGCTGCTCCCCCTGTGCGAGCGGGGCTAATGAAAGATGAATGAGGGAGACAGCGGTGGAAAGGCGAGCAGGGCTGTGGGCGATGCCTGGCTCGACCACTGTGTGTGTGTGTGTGTGTGTGTGTTTGTGGGGCTTTTTTTTCCAAGCGCGAGTCACCGTGCGTAAATGCGTGTGTGTGTGTGTGTGTGTGTGTGTGTGTGTGTGTGTGTGTGTGTCAGGGCCAGTCAACTCTAACAGTTGGCCCTGTGGTGCTTGCCAGGTGGGAAAATACTGAATATAGCTAATGGCTCAACACGTTAATGGTCAATAACGGAATAACAAAACAATGATAGGGGCTGCTCATGCATGCTCTCGCACCCGCACAAAGTGCACACATGCGCAAAGCACGCGCGCACACACACACACACACACACACACACACACACACACACACACACAGATGTGGAACTCAAGACCACCTGTAAGCATGCAGTCAATCATTAGTAGTCGCACGGCGCTATCTGTCTGAGCCGCTCTCCGCTATTCAGACCTGCCATCTATCATTCTGTCAGTCACTTTTTCAGACGGTCCTCTTCCTCTCCTCCTCCTTCTTCCCCTACAACCCCCCACGACAACGCCGAACCTCTCCGCTTAATCCCCACCCCACCCCCACCTCCACGCCGCCCGGCTCCCTCTCTTATCTCCTTCTCGTGATCGCCCACAATTTTTTTTTCAGTCTTTAGTGCTTTCTTGCCATCTATCTCTACCGCTCCTTCTTCATGAATACATGAGTGTGTGTAGGTGGGGGTGGGGTTGGGGTTGGGTGGGGGGTCCTGACTTTACGCCTCCGCCCCCCCCTCGTTGGACTGAACCGTTTCTCAAAATCGACTGGGATTCTTCTCTTTTTAAGCCAAAAAACGAGACTGTCGAAAGGCGCCGGGGCAAATGTATTCGTTCTGACAGGAGAAATTGCAAAAAACATTTTTTTTTTTTTAAATCTTTGACAGCGCATTGGAAGTGCTGTGAAAATGGTTGATTAATGTGCAAAGAAAATGTATATGATTCATACATTGAATGTGTGGGACAAACAGCTCTTGGTGCACCGAGAGAGGACATTTGATTACAGAGGCAAATGTGCCATCAAGCGCAACAGAATGTGCCATTTGCAAAGGAATGTGACGAACCCTCTGAGGTCATGTAATGTGAATGTCTTTTTAAGTGGGTGTGATATGTAAATAAATCATGTGTGTGTGTGTGTGTGTGTGTGTGTGTGTGTGTGTGTGTGTGTGTGTGTGTGTGTGTGTGTGTGTGTGTGTGTGTGTGTGTGTGTATGGTGTGGCCTGAGCGTGTGACCGCTTATGTACTAACAGTTGAAAACTGGGGCATAATCCCCTTTCATCACGGGTCAACATGCGGACAACTCTGACAGCTGAGGGTATGACTCCCATTATAAGCAGCCCCTGCACAGACGCACAGAAACAAATGCCCCCATTAACATACTGTGCGGCAAAAATTAAGGAATATCCCGATGACCAAAATGTAGTTGTCACACACACAATCAACACAACAGCGCGCAAACACACGCACGCACGCACGCACGCACACACACACACACACACACACACACACGCGGGGGACTGGTGAGGCCAATGTTCACCAACCAGAATAAAAACCCAAACAAAGAGACATCCTGTTTCCTGGAACTCAACACCACTCAGCCCTCTGTGCCAGGAGCAGTCAGCAGGACACACACACACACACACACACACACACACACACACACACACACACACACACACACACACACACACACACACACACACACACACACACACACACAAACCCACCAATCTGCTCTCTACATTGACACCCATGTGTTTTCCCGTGCCCGACTCACATACTACAGCCTTGTTCCTGTCCAGCAACGGCACTGGGCTGCATGAGTGTGTGTGAGCGCTTGTGCGTGTGGGGTTTATCACATGCAGTGTGTGTGCGTGCGTGTGCGCGTGTATGTGTGTTTGTGTCCGTGTATGCGTGCGTGTGTGCGTGCGTGCGAGCAGATGATAGAGTAGGCTTTAGCGATTCCCTGGAGTGTGAGGCAGCGTTTACGGCACTCTCAGAGCAGCCAGAGTGATGAATATTTAAAGACATGCCTGAAAGAGCAGCACAGGGAGGGCTGTGCATGTACGCGTCTGCATGTGTATGTGCGTGCGTGAGTCAGAGAGCGAGAGACAGATAGATGGAAGGGGGAGCGAGAGACGGAGAGCGAGCATGCATCTGTGTGTGTCTATCTGCATATCTGCTACGTGGGAGAGGATCTATCTCTGGTGGTGGAGGCTAAGTGTGTGTGTGTGGGTGTGCGTGTGTGTGCACGCGCGCATCGAGCCCCCGGCGCGCTCTCTCACACACACACACACACACACACACACACACACACACACACACACACACACACACACACACACACACACACACACACACACACACACACACACACACACACACACACACACACACACACACACACACGTCTGCCATGCGTGACCCGAAGCCAGAGCCTGGATGTCGGTCCTGCCCAGGAAGGATCATGGAGCGCTGCATCGTGTCCGTGGGAGACGGATCGCAGCGGCGCTCGCTTAGCGTCTCCGGTTACACACCTCCGAGGACACGCACACACGCAGCGCAACACACGAGCGCATGCTCATTAGCACGTATCGCGTTGCGCGCCTGCGATTGAATAGCCGCAGAGCTCAATTTGAAGCAATCGTGACATTGAAATCGTCACACAAATAACGTTGTGATTCTTAACCGTGAGGTGTTTTGTTTTTTTTTTAGTTTTTTTTCTTCCATCTCTAGTGAGGCGGTTTGGAATCACACTGAAACTGATGTCGGACTCAATATTTAATACCTCCATAAAAACACCTTTGAAGGCCATTTAGGTTTGGAAGTAGCCCAAAACAAAAGTCAATGCTACGGAGATGAAGCACAAGACATGATACTGAGGTATAAACAGAAAGAACCGAATTTAGGAACCTTTTTGTACGGTTACCTTTCTAATAATCTAAGTTTTTAGATTCTGAGACTTTTTTCCCTGTGAGGTGGGCTTGTGCGAGTTCGCTGCGGCAGTTTTGGGAAAAAAACAAACAATCGTAACTTAAGAAAACTGTCATGAATTTGTGATGAATGTCTACCGGTTTGTGAACGGGAGTCCGTGAATTTCCAAAAATGACGGCCAATTAATGCCCCGTTCCGGAGTCATCCACAATGCCAAACAGTCAATTAATCAATTCAGATATGGATGTTGTTATATCACTACATATTGAATGATATTACAGTTACCAGACAGACAGATACCACCGCCAAATTAAAACGTAGAATTTCTACATTCAAACTCGAAACTCCTTCAAAGAAATAGATGTGCAATCCATGAGTCCAAAAACAAAGTCTACTTTGTCCCCGGAGAATGGCGAGTACATAACGTGTACAAGCCAACAATAGGTTTAAACCGCGGGAAAATGTAAAAAATTCTAAACGCAAGTTTCCTTAAATCGTTCGGACGAGAAACCGTTCGCGTGAGGGGGTTCTCGCATGAGGCCTGAAAAAACCCTCTCACTCCACTCGTAAACTCGGCCCCTGTGCGACCGACAGCAGAAGGACGGAAAAGGCCTGCAAACAAAAACAAAACACCGCCACTCAAAAAAGTGGAACGTCTGGGCAAACACAAAACGCCTGGATAGAAGTTAAGGACGAACAAAACGGCGAGCCACACAAACGTATGAGAAGGCGGGCACGCGCGCGCGCACACACACACACACACACACACACACACACACACACACACACACACACACACACACACACACACACACACACACACACACAAGGACGTCCTGGTGTACAGCAGCACACACACACCGAAGCGAGACACAACGCAGCGGTGAGGGAAAGCGAGAGAACGTCGAAAAGGGGAAGAAGCGTTAATAGGTATGGTGCGGGGGGGGGGAGAGAAAGTGAGGGAGGGGGAGGAGGAAGAGAGGGAGTGCATCCAGGGGTGCAGTGCGCAGAATACAGTGCGATAAGAGTAAATGTATCCCCCCCCACACCCCCTTCCCCCGCCCCCCCCCCGCCCCCCTTCCCCTTGTGTGTTTGGCTCACTCTCTTTCTTCCTACCCGTCTCCCTCTCCCCTCCTCCTCCTCCTCCTCCTCCTCCTCCTCCTCCTCCTCCCTGCCGGTTCTCTTTGAGGGATGAATAATAACTGCTGCGCTGAGATTTCCTCCCTCGTTTTTCAAAGAGGAGAGAGAGAGAGAGAGAGAGAGAGAGAGAGAGAGGGGAGGTGGGGTGTGGTGGTGGTGGTGGTGGGGAAGGTCTGCCTGCCTGCCTGCCTGCCTGCCTGCCTGCCTGCCCGGGGCGTGCGTGCGTGTGATCTTGTACCGCAAACAGGCACGGACAACAGGCACGCACGCACACACGCACGCACACACACACCTTCTCACTTTCTCTCTGTTCGCCAGGAGCAGGGAAATCAGATCTCCTTCCGAGGTAAAGGGATTGAGGGGAGCTGGTAGGCGCATTAGGGTGCCCGTGGAAAATCCTGCATCGCGCACGC
>NC_137210.1:12152167-12154667 GCF_960531495.2 Zeus faber | reverse complement strand
CTATTAAATAGAAAATTCTGTGCGTGTGCGCGCGTGTGTGTGTATGTGTGTGTGTGTGTGTGAGTGAGCAACACTGGGAGAAATGGCCTCTTTCAACGCCACAGGCAATGAGAGCAGCCATAAATAACCCCCCACCCCCACTGGGGGGGGGGGCTCCCCAGCAACATTTCCTATAAGCTCTGACAACCGGCAACCGCGCCAGAGCCGTCTCCACCGGTCGCAAGTGTACTGTACGAATTGGGGGAGCGGGTGCGCGTGAGTTCTTAGCGTATTAGTATGTGTGTGTGTGTGTGTGTGTGTGTGTGTGTGTGTGTGTGTGTGTGTGTGTGTGTGTGTGTGTGTTTGTGTGTCGCAAAAATAAACGTGTCCCAAAGAACACCGAAGAGAGTGGACGGAAACGTGTGGCCGTATGTCTTGAGTCCGTATGTTTACGATTGTGTGTGTGTGTGTGTGTGTTTACATGTAGGTGTGTGCGTGTGTAAAAGCCCATGATCAGCAGAAAAAAAGTCAAAGGAAAAAGCCTTTAAAAAGAAAAGTTGCCATATGGAGCTCTAGTAAGCTTGAATAATAACACGAAGAAGGAAAAAAAGGAAAAGGCGGCGAGTGCGGGGACAGGCGCTTGAGGAATGTCAAGGAGCGAGAGAGCGAGAGAGAGAGAGAGAGAGAGAGAGAGCGAGAGCAAGAGAGAGAGCGAGAGAGCGAAAGAGAGAGGGGAACGGATGTGGAGAGAGGAAAGGAGGGAGACGGAGGAAGGAGGGTGGGGGCGTGGAGGGGGGCAGTGCGTCTGAAGGACCTCGTGTTTTTAATCACAGTCCTCCCCGTGTCAGAGGCCTACTCCCGCTTCCCAGGAAAGCAGAGGGGAATGAAACCGTAATTATGTGCCGCACGGTGGGGCGAGCGAGACGGGAGGGAGGGAGGGAGGGAGGGAGGAAGGACGGGGGCAGTGGTGTGTTGGGTGGGGCGGCAGGGGCTCCGCTGTTAATGACGCGCGCTAGATTACAGCTATCAGTGGAGCGCGCGCCCTCCCCCACCCGTCCCCTCCCCCACCTCCCCCTCCCACAGCCCTGGTAATAGGGGCTGTGGCTGTCACACGCACACAGGCGGCTCGGGGGTCACCTACAGCGATAAATATCACGGCCACAGACAAGGAAAAATGCCTTGTGTGCAACAACCGCCTCGCCCTTTGAATAAGTGCGCACACACACACACACACACACACACACACACACACACACACACACACACACACACACACACACACACACACACACACACACACACACACACACACACACACACACACACACACACACACACACTAAAACTCCACCAGCATCCTGGGAGAGGTGCTGTGCGCTGACAGCCACACGAGACCCCTCCAGTGACAAATAGGATCTGAGGAAGCATCCCGTCGCTGCGAGGCCGCCGGTTTGATCCCCTCGGCGGCTGGCGACAGCCCTGACACTCGCTCCGCTGCGAGCCACGAGCCCGGGCGGTCGACGTGTAAATGGAAATGCGGCACGGCGCTCACAATGAAATATTGATGTGGGCGAAAAGATGGCCCGGCTCGCATGCGGAAAATATCCTGTTCCAACCAGTCGGACAACACCGGCCGCCATCACCGGCGCCACATGCAAGCCCGTACGCGCACACGTGCCCGCGGACGGACGGCAGTTTGAGAGCAGATTTGTGTGCACACACAGCGGTGCCCATCCTATTGTGACTCAAGGCGAGGCTTATGTTGATCAGTAAACAAACACTGCGGGAAGATAACGAACAAGCAGTCCGCTGTTTGCTCAGCCAGTTCTGGAGCCACCCAATGGGACTCAGCTGGTGTGTGTGTGTGTGTGTGTGTGTACATTCAGCATTGGCTGTGTGCTAGCGGCCTTTTAATTCCTCCCTTCCCCAACGTCCTGCCTCTGACCTGGAAGGACTGTGGCAGACCTTGCGGTGTGTGTGTGTGTGGATGTGTTTCTGTGTGTGTGTTCACGCATGACCACAGACAGGCCCCGGAGACATACACAGTTGTGTCCCAGCCGTGTGACTGACATCCCTGATAACCGCTGAGACTGGTTGTGTACGTCAGCACGGAGGGAGAGAAAGAGAGAGGGGCGGATGTGGGGAGAGGAAGAGGGTTGCCGGGGGTGGGGGGTGGGGTTGGGGGCGGTCAGTGAGAGAGAGAGAGAGAGAGAGAGAGAGAGAGAGAGAGAGAGAGAGAGAGAGAGAGAGAGAGAGAGAGAGAGAGAGAGAGATTGAAACTGAGCCAGACTGAGTCAGAGAGAAGACAAAAACAAGGGATACGGCTCGCGTGTGTGCGTGCGCGCGCGAGTGTGTGCGCGGAGACAGTTTAGCGGCGAGTGTGTGTGAGATGGAAAAGGGGGTGGAGGGTGACTGAGGGGAGTGGGAGGGCGAAACTGAATGAAATCACCAGCGCCAGCGGTCTTCCGACACACAGCAGGGAATTGCTCTCTCCAGTTTACAACCTGCTGGTACGTGTGTG
>NC_137210.1:12128536-12151967 GCF_960531495.2 Zeus faber | reverse complement strand
TCAGAGTGGGAACGCAGACAAAGAGGGGTGTGTTTGTTAATTGTTTCCGCCGGTAACCCACTCCCATAACGATGCGCGGGTCAGGTCAGTCACACCTGCTCGCCATGCAACGTTAAAGTTTTGCTGTTTTTTGTGCATGTTTGCTCCATTTTAAAAAGGTATATGTGTAGTTTATAAGGCATCAGCGACCAAAATGTACAATACCGTAATTGCCAATGGGAGCAGGGGACCATTTTAAGGAAGGTTTCTCACCATAAAAATACACATTTTCCGAAAACCCCAAAATAGATAAAACAATATTTAAAACAAATAAAAAATGTGAGCTATAATCAGGAAAGTGGTGGTAATGTAAAATGTGTGCGCTGACTAGTAAACGGGCTAAAACTCAGCTATGGTCCTTTAATACAGCCATTAATATTCCAGTCATAATGGGGAGATTCAAGCAAGGGCGTGGATTTCATTTGAGAAGTGGTCGGGACATTCGGGGCAGGGGGGCTTGATTTACTGCAGCTAACACATTTTTACATTATAAGACACGACTCTCACAGCGGAGGAGCGTTTTAGGGACGCAAGTGACTACTGCTAAAATTAAGATATTTGACAACTGTGGCTCTCCGTTTTCATCTGAAAAGGGCAGTGCCATATTTCAGGTGGTCAACTTATGGTTTGCAAATGACCATAAACGCATTGATTTATCACTAGACATGGTGATGAAACACATGACTGAATGTCATGTTTTCTCTTTGATTTTTGGACAATTCACAGAAAATCAATTCCAGATTTTATTTAGATTCTTGTGTTTGTCAAATTTGGGATTTGCGGCGGTTATCTTTGCTCCATGCTACAGCCATCGGCAAGCTCAAGCCACTCAAGCTAAAAGTCATACTGGACAGAGTCACCACTCAATTAAATACGAAAACATGAATTCAAGCATCCCAAATGTAAAGTTCTGCATTTCAACATCAGATAACATAATAATCAGTCCATGAGGTTTTATTTGTAATTTCTGCGGGCAAAAATGCTTGATTTTGCAGATTTTCTGAAATTCTGCGATACATTTAGCAATTTTCTTTATTCATGTTCATTTCATATAAAGCAATAAAAAAGTTATATGGGCTCAGTTTTAGGACGATTTTGAGCAGAATACACAATAAAAAAACAATTAGAAACATTACAATTTGTACAATTTCTTTTTCAATTTTGTTTATTTTCCTGAACAGCTCTTGGGCAAAAAAGAAGGGAAGCTAGCTCAGAGTTCCAACATAAAAAAACAAAAGGCGTGCCCCCATAATCTGGAGATACTTAAAAATATTAAACGAGGAAATTGTTTCGCATGGTCTTTAGCTGTTATTTTTGTTGGCAAATGAGATCGATTTCTGTTCATTGTTACTGCCTGTCAGCCATCAACAATAGGCCGTCATCTTCTCGCACGTGAATTCGACGAGGCCAGGAGGAAAAGAGAGGGACATTGGGCCATTTTCCACGGTAACAGTGGAGTAATTGGTCAAAATTACAAACCCGCTTTTGATTGGGCCTTTTATGTGCTAAAAGTGCGGGAATGGTCAAAATTCTCTCCCGCATAATGTGCTTTGATTGGTTTATTTTTCATTGAACTATGCAATCAGAGGATCGCGGAATCCCGGAGGGACTGAATAATCAAGATCACCAGAATAAGTTAATATCCCGGATGATGGAAACCCGAATCTGATTAAACCAATTCGGTGGCACCAAAGCAATGCAAAATTCTGAAAAGGGGAGAGTACTGTACTGTTATTCTGTGTCTTAGGATACAGTAGGTTGGCTATCTGACCGAGGCCTTATTAAAAAAAAAAATTAACTGTTCTGAGCTACCGCAGCCAAGTTACGCTTTGTTACGCATTTGGCCCAAAAAATTGCGAAGCGACCCTTTAACGACGTACCGCAGAGAACTGCATAAACCTCCGGTGGCGGCGGCGTGTCGGTGAGTGTTGGGGGTACGCTTGGTTCCGGGAGGTGATTCTGTGTTGTTGTGAGGATGCCCGGGGATATAGCCAGGTTTAATCCTTGCTGCTCAGGGGAGGGCGGTCGGGCAGTCCGGGAAATCGCTGACGGCCGACAGTGACTCAGCTCGTCTCACCTTGAGCACTACTGAGTGCTGACTCAAGCCTTGAAACCCAAAACACCCCGCTACGCTCCCCGCCGCCCCCCCGCCCCCATCCCCGGTCAGCCTCCCGTTCTAGACGGTGACGCCGTCCTCTGCTGTTTCTCATTCCCCTTCCTTCCTCCCGCCGCCACCCTCCACCCCCTCCCCTCCCTCGGTCCTGCCGTGTGCTTCGCTGAGCTCTGATGAAGACAGACTGCAGGGCCGTGGGCGGCTGCACTGCGAAAGAGGAGGGGGTGGGGGTAGGGGCAATCTCTATTTTGTGTCGCGCCCCCCCTCCATCCTTCCGCAACCCCCTTCCTTTCATCTCCTTTTGCCGTTAGTCCTCTGGTTTCTCTTTCTCCCTCACTCACACACACACACACTTAGACAAACATGGAACACCCCTCCGTCTGATTGCCCCCCCCCCCCCCACCCACCCACCCACCCTCCTCAACTAGACCTTACACACCACTGCCCCCCCCCACCACCACACACACACCCATCAGGGTAAGGTGTCAGATGCTGGTGTGTGTGTGTGTGTGTGTTGTTCCTGAGTGCCCGCTGCCTCGGCCTCTAATCTCTCGCCTGGTTTGATGTAATTAGCACTAATGAAGATTCCCTGATCCTCGAAGCCCACCCCTCCCGCTCCCCCGCCGCCCCTCCGCACCACGGAAAAACCAAAGAGAGGCCAGGCAGCGCAGCGGCATCGATAAAAAAAAACACACACACACGCACATGCGTGCGTGCACGACTGCATGCGGTGGGTGTGAGGACACAACACGTGCATGTTTATTTGTTTAGCGAGATTGATTCCCTGCTGATGTTGCGAGCGGCAACGCGATTAACTTGGCTCATAGCAAAGTGTTGGTGTACGTGTGTGTGTGTGTTTGTGTGTGTGTGTGTGTGTGAGAGTTGCGTGTGTGTATGAGTAACTGCACACAGGGGGATTGGCAGGGGCCCCTGCAGACTGGGGCCAGTTTCGAGAAGCGGCACACAGGCGTAATCCTTCATAGCTGTCCTAAATGCTTAAACGCAGAGCGTAGCAGCTCCGCCTAAATCTGGCAGAGCAGACGGAGACACGGACGTGTCCCACATACACACACACACACACACACACACACACACACACACACACAGAGGCATGCGCGCACACACGCACACACAGACACACCATTTCTTGGCCCCCGCACAGAAGAGAAAAAAACAGCGGCTCCCTTGACATGCAACCCTTTCACCTTTCTCCAGAGGGACCGACCTTTGTCCCCCCCTTTTCTCCCTCCACCACGCCCTCCCCTTCCCATCATTCCCTCTGGGGAAGAGGGGGAAGAAGGGGGGCGGAGGGGGAGTGGGAGGGGTGCTGCGCGCTTTGATGGCGGGGCTGAAAGGTTCTACTTACATCCCAAATCTCCAGGCTACGTGATCGTCTGTGATCCAGCTGGGGAGAGAGAGAGATGAGGGAGGATTTCCAAAAAAAAAAAAAAAAAAAAAGAGAAAGTGAGCGAGCGAGCGAGCAAGAGAGAGCGAGCAGGAGAGAGAGAGAGAGAGCGAGAGAGAGAGAGAGAGCAAGCGAGAGAGAGAGAGAGAGAGAGAGAGAGAGAGAGAGAGAGAGAGAGAGAGAGAGCAGGCGGGCGGGCAAGCGCTGTGCGGCTGCGGAGGGGAAACGGCGTGCAGCTGTAGCTATTAATAAGCGGAGACTGGGAAGGGAGCGGAGCCCAGAGATTAAGGCTGTGTCCCAATTCTCCTTCCACCCCCAACCCCCCCACCTCACCGCCTGAGTTGCCTTCCAAGCACAAATAAAATGGCCCGCTACCCCCACCTTTCCTCCCCCAGCATTTACACAGCGCCGGGAGACGGAGGAAGTGTTTTTTTGGGTTTTTTTTTTCTTCACCCTGCTGCTCGGCGATAGATCGGTAATTGCCAATCTTAAAACGTAACAACAACAACAACTAAAAGGACAAAATGCATTATCGGGGCACAGCGCTGGGAGGGATAATCGGAGGGATATCGAATCGAAGATGTTAAAAAAATAAACAAATAAAAATCCATTATTGTGACGGAGGAACAAAGACGTCTCGGCGGTGTGTGACGGAGAGGTTGCCGGGATACGTACCACCAGGTTCCCGCCGGGCCGTAGTAGCCCTTGAGCAAGGGCAGGGCAGCCATGATGAGAGGCAGCCCCCAGGCCGTGAAGTGGTACAAGCTGGGTGCGTGCACGCACGCACACACACACACACACACACACACACACACACACACACACACACACACACACACACACACACACACACACACACACACACACACACACACACACACACACACACACACACACACACACACAGTTATTCATCAATTGCTGTACCTTTGCAGAAACCTAAGCTCAGCCTAAATCTTAATAAAATCAAATCAAATCCATATTTCCGGGATGGGTTCTTTGCATTTGGAGTTCATCGGACGTCATGTTTGTTTGTGGCACGACGCTTTTAAAACGAGGCTTCCAGTCAGCTGGCTAATTTCAATCCTAATTACCTTCGGCGAGGCTCGACGCAGTCAGAGGATGGTAAAGTGGTTCAATGGGCCATACACAAATCTAAACCGCAGACCGGCTATTAGTTGGTGATAATACGGATCCCTCTTAAACTTCATGCATATTTATTCGCCAGGGCTGCAAACTCCAAAAAGCTACGATCTGAAGCTTTTTTTTTTTTTTTTTTTTTTTGGGGGGGGGGGGGGGGGGGGTTAAGAAAAATAAATGAAAAATGATTTAACTTAAGACATAATAATAATGAAATAATGTGGAAATTATGAAAAAGTGTCCAAAAAGGTTGAGAAAAACATTTTTGGAACTATACTATACAGTATGAAATGCGGTGTGTGTGTGTGTGCATGCGTGTGTGTGTGACAGATGAGGCGTGCGCCGCCTGGTCTCGGGGTGTGGGCGTCGATACGTTATAGAGCGAGCCGCGCTGCTCTGGTCAATAGAGTGGAAGTCTTCCAAGTGCGGTCAATCGAGCGACAGTGGAGACGCCGACACACAACTCGATCTCTTTTGGGAGCGTGCGCGCTCTCCCCTTCGCTGAGGGTTATTGCTCGCTCTCGCTCTCTCTCCTCTCTCTCTCCTCTCTCTCCCCTCCCTCCCTCCCTCCCTCCCCCCCTCCTCCTCCTCCTCCTCCTCCTCCTCTCCTCGACTGGACAGACGTGTGATAGCACGTGGGCAACAAGAGACAGCGATGGATGCCTGGTGGCTTAAATAGACCAGAGCGGTGGGCGGGAGAGAGACAATGGCAATGAATAGAACTGGGGAGAAGGAGAGAGAGGGAGAAAGCGTGAGAGAGAGAGAGAGAGAGAGAGAGAGAGAGAGAGAGAGAGAGAGGGAGAGGGAGAGGGAGAAAGAGAGGGAGGGAGAGAAAGAGAGAGAGGGGTGGGTGGGTAGAGGATACAAATGGTGAAATCAGCGCTGCCAATCTGCGCTCGCCGACGAGGGGAGGAGGCTTGTCAGGAAATCGATGTGGAGCGCACACACACGCGCAGACACACACGTCACGTACACCGCAGAGTGGCGGCGCTGGGAGGAGGAGGAGGAGATGACGACGACGAGGTCCGGAGCGCAGCACAACATGGGCTTAATGAGGCACAGCAGGACCGCCATGCTCTGGATCTAACACACACACACACACACACACACACACACACACACACACACACACACACACACACACACACACACACACACACACACACACACACACACACACACACACACACACACACACATCTACAGACTCATATAGTATTCTCTCTTGGGACCCAATCTCTTCTCTTTTTTTTTTCCCCCTCCTTCCCAATTCACAGCCTCCCCGGTTTCATTTCTATCTCTCTGTCTTCTGTGACACACACACACGCGCGCACTAACACACACACACACACACACACACACACACACACACACACACACACACACACACACACACACACACACACACACACACACACACACACACACACACACACACACACACACCCAACCATCTACTTAGTACGCTCTTGTTCATCCATCCCGCATTCTCCATTTCCTCTGGCGATTTGTTCATTCATAAACCATTGCGCTCTGCCTTCAAAGCCTGTCTGCGTGTGCGTGGGAGTGTGTGTTGTGTTCGGGGGTTGGGGGGGGGGGGCTAGGGAGAGGTAATTGTGCATGCATGCCAGGGCTGCTGCTGCAAGGACTCGCACCCGCCTGCAAAAACACATATACACACGGAGCGCGAATGCGCACACACACACAGCATATACACCTGGGTGTGGGTCCCCTGGCGCTTTCGCCTCGCTAAGCTCCAATCTATTAGAGTGCTGGTGAATTTTTCCTTTTTTTTTTCCCTCCACAGCTTGTTTTTCCGTGGCCACACACACACAGACACACACACACACACACACACACACACACACACACACACACACACACACACACACACACACACACACACACACACACACACACACACACACACACACACACACACACACACACACACCTTAAATGTGAACTTATTGTGTGTCACCTAAATGTGGCAAAACTGTCGGCAATTGAATAGTCACATTTTAGGGATAAGTGTCAACTCTTTATATCTTTAGATTTAACATCTGAAGATTTAGCAGAATAATTGAATGAAACCCGGGATTAATAGTGAGGTCCATTTTTACCACAGCGTGGTTTTGGTCTCTTCTGAAGTAATATTGTACTATTTTTGTAATAAAACTAAAACCTGAGTTACAATATTGTTATTGTAAAATAGTTTTTCACTGTTAATATTCTATAATATAATAGAGTTTAATAGAGTTTTACATATTACTTTGTATTTTATGTTATTTTCTCTATAGACCAAACATTGAGACACACATGTAATAAACCACACTAGGCACAAAGGACCCCCCCCCGCTCCCCGACACTGGAGATGTGTGATGAAGGCTCTGACAGGGCACCGGAGGGCCGAGCGGTCCCGGCCCCCCCATCTGTCAAGTCCGCCTATAAAGCCCCCACCCGTCACCACCCCCGCTGAGTTATACCACCCATTATATTGTCTGGTTTATCGCTAATCGATGCAGAGAACTCCCATGTGGAGGGGGCTCTTAGCAGTCCCCCGCTCGCTCGCTCGCACACGCACGTACGCAGCGCGCTCGCAAACATCATTGCGTATGCAGGATATAGGAGGAACATGATTAGCTATGCAAACTTGGTTTCCTCTAAAACTGCACCCCCCCCGCCGCCCCCCACCACCTACACAGCACATGAAGCAATTTATGGATTTGTGTCTGTGTCAAAGGCTCTCGGCGCAAAATAAATTAAGGAAAATAACACACACACACACACACACACACACACACACACACACACACACACACACACACACACACACACACACACACACACACACACACACACACACACACACACACACACACACACACACAGGAGAGAGCTCATGGGAGTTGGAGCGACAGAAACAGAAAGCTGTGAAGTGGGAAGATGGGCGAGCGCGCAAGCAAGCGGGCGGGCGGGCGGACGCACATGCACGCACACGCACTCAAGGGCTGCCACTTTCTCTTTTCAATTAGAGCGTCGTCTGTCTGGAACAGAAAGTGGGGAGGAGAAGGAGGGGAGGGGGTGGCTGTCAAAGCTCCAGGGGGAGACCTGACGCACGGGTGCCAAAGCCTGTGTCAGCGTGCGCACGCGCACGCACACACGCACGCGCACGCACACACAATGTAGCCCACTGAGGGATAAATACAAATAAGGGATATATATATATATATATATATATATATATATATATATATATATATATATATATATATATATGCGTGTGTGTGTGTGTGCGCGTGCGTGCGCGCGTGCGTGTGTGAAATTGAACTATGTGGAAATAACCAATAGACCAATAGCCTAGTTTTCAAATAAAACTATTTCAGACCTAATATTGTTGGACATTTGAAGTAATATCTTCTTGTCGTCTGAACCAGTGTACCATGATATGACCTCTTCATTTCACTGAAGCAGCACAGTACGTCAATGACAGGGAGAAAAAGACAAATTCAGACGACCCCCCCACCCACTAACATCTCGTATCTGTTGGTGCTGATCTCCCTGACCAGGTTGAGGTAGAGGTTAAATGTGATGAGGCAGACCCAGGCCAGGGCGCTCCAGTCTGCAGGGGGAGAGAGGGAGAGTGGGGGGGGGGGGGGGGGGGGGGGGGGGGGGGGGAGAGAGAGAGAGAGAGAGAGAGAGAGAGAGAGAGAGAGAGAGAGAGCAAGCAAAAGGAGACAAACAGCAAGGTCACAATACAACAAACCTCCCAGCTGCGCGACAAGCACCCGCACGATTCTGCGCACGAGCGTCCGCCCCCTTGTGCATGGGTGTGTGAGTGTATGCACGCATGTATTTTCCTTGTATGATAAATGAAGGCCCATTCAGCAGTAATATGAGGGAAACTTGTGGCTGATGGTGATGGATGAGAGGGGGAGCCGAAAGAGAGATAATGATGAACTATGGAAAAACAGGGGGAGATAACGCAACGGTGGGGGTAGAGCAACAGAAGGAGAGGGGGAGAAAAAGAGAGAGAGGGAGAGGGAGTAGAGAGAGAGAGTCGAGCCCATAGCGGATGTGCTGCAATGTAAAAAAAAAAAAAAAAAAAAAGCGGAAAAGCAAAGAAGAAGTGCAGTCAGCAGCGAGCACAAGGGAGGAAGGCACGGCACAGCCTTCAACAGCCTCCCCTTTTCTGCAGTCACTCTTTTACTCTTGTGTGCTTGCGTTTCAGCGTGAATGTGTGTGTGTGTGTGTGTGTGTGTGTGTGTGTGTGTGTGTGTGTGTGTGTGTGAAACGCGTGAATGTGTGTGTGTGTGTGTGTGTGTCTATCTATTGTATTTGACAGGACAAGCTGGGCCAGCCGTCAAAGTGATGGATTCCCAGAGCCACATACTCAAAATACCCAGTTTCACACGGATGGAGGCAACCCCCCTCTCTGCATGCACCCCACACACACACACACACACACACACACACACACACACACACACACACACACACACACACACACACACACACACACACACACCCACCCACCCACCCACCCCTTGGACGCAATGAACTTTAAGAATATTGCGCCGTGAGTGAAAGAAGAAAAATGAGAAAAAAAAAAAGAAAAAAAGGAAAGGGCTTTTGCTTTCTCTGTCATTAGGCCGCTCAATCACCGTCAGCAGCGGTGGCGGTAAACACCATGTACATAACGGAGTGGAACCCTGGGCGTGTGCGGAGCATTCGCGGCTCCGCGCTACGAGCCCCGCGACACCCAGCGACACCCAGCGCCTTCCCGTCTGCCTTACCCGCCGTTTCAAACACGTGGCAGAAAATAAACACAGGAATTTACATTGGCTGCGACACCGGAGCCCCACTGCCGGATGCTTGTGAATCAGAGCACCGCCGCCGCTAAGACGAGACGACACACACTCGCCCTGCAGCGCCAGCTCACTGCTTATTATCCCGCATTAGTGTATGTGTGGCTGCTTGAACCGCGGCAGCGCGTGTGTGTGTCTGTGTGTGTGGTTGTGTGTGTGTTCCAGTCGGCGCCTGTTTGCGGCTGCGTACAGAAGCAACAGTGATGTCTCATTAACGGCCGTCGAACCGAGGACACCCGCGCTCATCAAGGCTAACGGGGTTAACGGCGCAAAAACGGAGGCGAGCGCTTAATGAAACCCATTTCCTGGAGCGTGACCCGGATGTCCGTCGCTGGTGAGCGGCAGGCAGGAGTGTGTGTGTGTGTGTGTGTGTGCGTGTGCGTGTGTGTTAGGGTGTGTGTGTGTGTGGCAAGCTGTCTCAGAGTCACAAATCTCTTCTTACCAAAGTAAGTCAGCCACACGGCCTGGAAGTCGCAAAGGGAGCCCTCGGGATGGGACTCGCCCTGGGGGAGACACCACAGCATCGGAAGACATTTTGACATCCGCCCCAAAATTGAAGTTACCCGCGCACGTGAGTCAGTGAGTGCGCGCGTGCGTCTCAGTGTGTGTGTGTGTGTGTGTGTGTGTGTGTGTATGGGGTGGGGGTACCTGGAATAGGACAGAGTGACTCACCATGACATATGCTGCGCTGTCAAAGAAGGCTGCTACTGTCAGGCTCAGAATCATCTTCTGCAGAGAGAGCGAGATGGAAATAGGGACAGAGCAGAGGAGATGGGGAGGTGAGAGGCGGGGGGGGGGGGGGGGGGGGGGTTGGGGGGGTGGTTATCTTTAGAGGAGAAAATAGATGCAGGAGACTAGAACCCCCCCCCCCAAAAACAACAAAAAAACAACAAAAAAACCCCTGTTGCATTGTTTTCAGAAAATTCTAAATGTTACGAAACAGAGATCACAGGAATTGTCAGAGAGGTGACGGGAGATCTCGGCAAACGTAGAAAAAATAATCTCTGCCGAGAGGGAGAGAACTTTTTGATAAAATGTAACTCTTCTCTCCGACAAAATAAACAAAATAAAAATAAACGATAATCTGGCCGCTCCGGATTCTTTTTTTTTTTTTCTTTTGGGACCACTTGGACTGAACGCCAGCAATAACAGGATTTGCTCCAAAGAGGTAGAGTCGCGAGCTGAGAAGCTATCGCACAAATGGAAAACAGATGCGCGCGCGTGCACCCACCCACCCACCCACACACACACACACACACCCACACCCACACCCACACACACACACACACACACAGTGATTGATTTGCATCCTGATGAGGGCAGGAGGAAAGGGAGGGAATGAAAAAGAGCAAGGCTGGGGGAATGGGAGGATGGAGGGTGAGGAGGGCAGAGAGCTCTAAAGACTATCGACTGACGGATAACCTTTGGATGTGACTGGAGGTGTGTGTGGTGGAGGTGGGGGGGGGGGCGCGGCGACCTGGTGGTGAGCGCTCCGCGGACCAGAGGTAATAGGATCCGTCGGAGCTGCACGCTAAGCCGCCATTTACTTCAGATTAGGAGGATAACGCACCGCGCCGCTAAAACCCGACAGACGGGCTGGGCAGGCTTCAAATGCGCGCACGCGCGCACGCACGCACGCACGCACGCACGCACACGCACACGCACACACACACACACACACACACACACACACACACACACACACACACAATTTGGGTAAGTCTGGCGGCAAAGTCGGCGAAATCCAAACCTTTTCGAATCAAAGACAAATGCATATTTATTTTGGAGATCTGACAGAGGAACAACCATGGATGTTAGCCAGTTTGAACACATACATAACATTATACAGCTAACCTCAAATGGAGGGGTGGGGTGCATCCATTTTCAAAGACAGGCCATGAGTCAATTAACACCCTAATTGATTAATCTGTGCATTTTAATTGTGTTCAATTATGCCACGATTTGTCATGGCTAATTGAGCAGATTTCCTATGGCATCGAAGCAGGCAAACGCACACAATGACTTTTACCACACACACACACATCACGCACGCAGGCACGCAGGCAGGCACGCAGGCACGCAGGCACGCACGCAGGCACGCATGCACGCACGCACGTATTACAAATTACCTGAGCCAGAGAGTGGTATCTGCGTAGCAACCAGATGACAAACAGCATAAGGAAACTGAAGGGAGCGGAGAGAGAGACGACAATCAGGTGTTTCATCCCATTTCCGAAGATAATAATTGGTGTACAGACGGCCGGTTGAAATGATCCCGAGCGCATAATCCCATTGCAGTGTTTATCTCTGTAAATCCTATAACAACTTAATCTTTTAATAAAGACTTAAAATCTATTTCCCCAAAATGCCCATTGTCAAAGCAATTGTTACGGGACAATTTACGAGGCCAAAAAACAATTTCTGATTATCAAGTGCCAACCAGTCAAAATGTTGACATGCAAATAAACAACATTGCACTACATTCAACAATATTCAATCATTTTGATTCTCAATATCAGACAGGAGCACACAAACAGGAGCATCTTCAGTTAAAGAGGTCTTCTTACAGGGATAGTAATGGCTGATCCCTATTTTTTTTAAAGCCAAGCCGTCTTGAAATTAGTATTGAAGAAGATTTTGTAAGCAGATACTCACCATCCGACTAATGAGAAGGTGCCCGTGGCTCTCTTTACTGTTAAAATAACCGCCTATGGAATAACAAACAATACATCAGTCTCTGCCACAGCAGAATCACATTCATCAATCTAGGTCAAATGTATAAAGGTTATAATCCAAGCATAGACAGTTGTGGTTTTTGAGCATAATCCTCAGTTCTGAACAGTCTGTGTGTATGTGTGCGCAGTGGACATATCAACACATCTTTGACCTACAGTGTTTCAGACCACCATAAAGCACAGAGGGCCTGCGTGACACAAACTTGGCAAAACGACAGATAAATTGTTCAGAACAATGTGTTGACAGGCCAGAAACCTGTCCTGTCTGATATTCTGCATAAGTACAGCATCAAGACCCTGTTTGGCACTGATCCAACACTACACCACGTTCCAAATTATTATGCAAATTATATTTAAGTGTCATAAACATTAATTTTTTTGTTTGTCAATTAAAATCATAGAGGGTATTGTGTCTCAGGGCTCTTTGGATCACTGAAATCAATCTCAGACACCTGTGATAATTAGTTTGCCAGGTGAGCCCAATTCAAGGAAAACTACTTAAGAAGGACGTTCCACATTATTAAGCAGGCCACAGGTTTCAAGCAATATGGGAAAGAAAAAGCATCTCTCTGCTGCCGAAACGCCTCGAATAGTGCAATGCCTTGGGCAAGGTATGAAAACATTCAATATTTCACGAAAACTTAGGTGTGATCATCGTACTGTGAAGAGATTTGTGGCTGGTTCAGAGCACAGACGGTTTGTGCAGATAAAGGCATAATGAGGAAGGTTTCTGCCAGACAAATTCATGGGATTAACAGAGCAGCTGCTAAAATGCCGTTACAAAGAAGCAAACAGGTATTTGAAGCTGCTGGTGCCTCTGGAGTCCCGTGAACCTCAAGGCGTAGGATCCTCCAGAGGCTTGCAGTTGTGCATAGACCTACTATTCGGCCATCCCTAAGCAATGCTCACAAGGAGAAACGGTTGCAGGTGGCCCAGAAATACACAAAGACTCATTTTCAAACAGTCTTGTTTACTGATGAATGCCGTGCAATCCTGGAGGGTCCAGATGGATGAACTTGTGGATGGCCACCACGTCCCAACAAGGATACAACATCAGCAAGGAAGTGCCGGAGTCATGTTTTGAACCGGAATCATGGGGAAAGAGCTGGTAGGCCCTTTAGGGTCCCTGAAGGTGTGAAAATGACCTTGGCAAAGTATATAGAGTTTCTGACTGACCACTTTCTTCCATGGTACAATAAGAAGAACCGTGCCTTGCGTAGCAAAATCATCTTCATGCATGACAATGCAACCATCTCATGCTGCAAAGAATACCTCTGTGTCACTAGCTGCTATGGGCATAAAAGGAGAGAAACTCATGGTGTGGCCCCCATCCTCCCCTGACCTCAACCCTATTGAGAACCTTTGGAGCATCCTCAAGCAAAAGATCTATGAGGGTGGGAGGCAGTTCGCATCAAAACACTAGCTCTGGGAGGCTATTCTGACATCCTGCAAAGAAATTCAAGCAGAAACTCTTCAAAAAAAACTCACAAGTTCAATGGATGCAAGAATTGTGAAGGTGATATCAAAGAAGGGGTCCTATGTTAACATGTAACTTGGCCTGTTAAGATGTTTTTGATTGAAATAGCTTTTGATGTCAGTAAATGACCTCCTAATGCTGCAAATTCAACGAATGACCATTTTCAGTTCTTTACAACCTATAAAATGTTTTGAAACTCTGTTGTGCATAATAATTTGGAACAGTGCATTTTGAGCTTATTTTTGAAAAAAAAATACTGTTATCATTGGGAGGTTTGTTCAATAACATTAGAATTATACCCTAACGGTTGATGACTTGAAAATGACTGTCATTTGCATTGACTATTTTGGAATATCAGAGAAAAATATAATTTGCATAATAATTTTGAACGCTTTGTGTGTATACACTTCAGAGAGAGCTAAAGAGAGAATTTCAAGAATGGGGAAAGGTTTTATGCGGCAGGCTCCACACAAACATGCCTAGGGCGGATGGAGCGAGTTGGTATGAAGGAGCTGAGATGAGAGTCTTGCACGCCTCATTAGCTGGTGTGTATGCAGTGGCATGGTCACCTTTTACAAAACATGTGTCACACATGGAATGTTTCTTCCTGAGGGAGCAGTGGGGGGCGGGCTGCTTTCACCCAGTGCATAGCTATGAACCTTCCATACAAGCATATGGATGCACAAATGTATTTGTGGACAATTGGTGTCGGAATATTTGGGCTTAGGAATCAGAATCTGTCTCATTGCATCTGTATGGCTGGATGCACAGCTTGAGTTTGATGGGCCAATTTTCCTCTAAAGACACTTACACCTCTCGGTGAGAGTGCCGTTGTCCACAAAAATGACCTAAAGCTATCAAAAGTGTTTTCTATGTTAGTTTGCCAGCATTTCACCACCTGCCAGTTTTCTTCTACTGCATGTCCACATGTGCAAAATGACATTTGGACTAAATATCTGTATTGACAGAGAAGGGTTGGATTAAAAATCAACGTCAGCCTTAAAAACATTGGTGCAATGAAATGAAAGATTTGCTATCAATTGTTTTTCCAAATGCCGTGTCACTTCTGTGGTCTAAAGGGTTGCTAAGAATGCTGCAAGGAATGTGAAATTAGCCTAAAATGTCATTCTGACAGGGTTCCCCTCCGGAAATATCACCATACAAAACAAGTGATTTAGATTGCCCCAGGTCTGACATGGGGTCTGATTAGACTGGACATTAACATGTGATTTGTATTACAGATTGCATTGCGGGTGTGTTAACCACTGGCATTCACAACTCTAACTGGATCGTTAGAGACCAGATGTAATTTCCAATGCCCTTTCCTTCTCAAAACGTGAATTAACACTAACTCACTCATACGTAATCTTCTGCCATTAAAATATAATGTAGCCTATATATGACTTTTTCCCCTTTTTGCACCGACCAACATGGTAATCACTCCGCTACTTGTGATTTCGCATGCCTTGATGTTGAGCTGAGCACTTCCTAAATCGAAGAGATTGCACCGCACATTTGTTGGCACTGTTCTAAAAACTGCACATGAGGAGGCGGTTAAAGGGGTCCAATGCATTTCAACTTTGATAACTTACACCTATAATGCATTTCTACAATGCATTTCAACCCATTGGATTTCAATCCAAGGGGGATGGTAGCTCAGGCGGTAGAGCTGGTGGTCTAGTGATCTAAAGGTTGCTGGTTTGATCCCAGGCTCCTTCTGCTAGCATGCTGTAGTGTCCTTGAGCAAGACACTTAACCCCTAATTGCTCCTGATGGCTGCGTCCGTCGGTGTTTGAACAATTGTAAGTCGCTTTGGATAAAAGCGTCTGCTAAATGACTAAATGTCTAAATGTAATCAATTTTAAATACCTCTTGAGTGCAGCTACATTACCTGACTTGTATTTTTATAGTTATTTGATATCTAATTACAAACCAATCACCCAAGATGCATCATAATGCCAGGTATACACAAGGTAGAGATTCTGGGTTGCGAATATCACCTCATTACTGTAAGAATAGATTCTCCCCTAACCTAATTTGAGTGACACCTTGCTCAATAAGCAACCAAGCAGGAGATGAGAGAGGCTCCCTGTCACTCTCAGCCAATCAAGTTAAGGTCTGTGAAAAAACGACCCACCGAAACAGCTTGTTCAGCCTGAATGAAAAGAATGTTACTGCTTTACAATAGGGAATGTGAAGCTGACGTGACATTGCTGGAGCAAGCCGCAATATTTGGGGAGGGGGGGGAAATCACTTGCATTTTGACGATGAATGTCGGTCAGCATTTTTTGAGTTGGTAGATGGCTCGGAAGGCGAAAAACTGCCACAGAAAAATCTTGCAACTATCTTGTGTGAAACCCAGACCGTCTTTTTCTACCTTCCATTGTTGTACATTTTGTATTTTTTTGCTTTTTCTCTTTTCAATTGAGTGGAAGTGATCCTCTAAAAATGGTGACCGGATTCCATCTTCACATTCCCTCTGAGAACACAATCTTTGGTGACCCTTTTAGTGACAGGGACACCTTTTGGACACTTAATAGAGGATCATTTTGTTACTCCGGGTTCATGGTGGTTACCACTACCGTGAAAGAATTTCATTTTTACTCTTCACTTTCAAAAAATCCCATCTACACAGACATCTGTATCTATTATCTCATAACTCACATCACTTTGGTTCATTTTAAGCCAATGTAGTGGTATACAATAAAACTTGTAGTAATACAAGTCTCTACCTGTTGTAGATGAGCCATTTATTGGAACAAACATTTCGCTAGACAATTCATTCAATTCAGGGAAGCCTGATCACCTTATTCACATTCTATGTATTGAGACATTTCTAATATTGGCTCAAATGTCTAATGACGTTACAAAACAAAATTAAAAATCGCGATCTCGTCAAATAATCGCGAACAGGCGATGGTGTACGACTTGTGACAGCTCTTATAAAGCCGACATGCTAGCAGTGTGTATGGCGTTAGCTATAAAGCTAACTTCGCGTATCAAAGCTGCTCTGGCGTTACTTACACATCGATAGTCGTCTGAAACAGTATTAAATAATTTGCAGCGTGTGTCGTTACTTAGTGGCTGGGCATTCAACATATCCATCCTAGCTCAAATAAACTGGAGAGAAAATGCATGGAATATATATTTCCCTTTTTCATGTACACACTCGGCTATACTTCCTGGTTCTACGGTGCGCAGCGAAGGACAAAATAAATATTTACGTGCGAGAGTGTGTCCCAACAATTTAGGTGGAAAAAAAGTTCGGACAAATTGCTACTACTCCATTATAAAATACACATAGATCTGGGGTCACATCCCCACTTACTTGAATGTAAATGACTGTTTATAGTATTCCGGTAATTATTAAACGTAACTCTGACATCACGATTCCTCTTCTGTCCAAACTAAGAACATAGAAGTAAAAACATCATTGTGTAGCCTATGTTGACGATGTAAAACTTATCTCTAACAAATAATAAAACAAAAAGGCAATAGATTTAAAAAAAATAATAATAATAATAATAATACTATAAATCTTCTTTTGAATAACTTTCTCTTATGTGTTACTTTCTTTTTGATTTTTTTCTTTATTGGTTTCATTTATGTTTTATGACTCTATTTTTTTTTATATTTATTTAAATGACTATTGTAATGTTAGGGTATGGCATCGGAATGCTGTGTTTATTGTTGTATGCAGAACCAATCTTTTCGCTGTACTATTGCTGCTGATTTTGACCTATTGGCCACAAAACAACTGATGTTTGGATTTTTCCTTGGGAACACCTAACATGGTCAGATAGAAGCAAGACTTTTCCTTGTGCATTTGTATTTTTCTTTTTGTACTGTGTGAATAAATAATAATAGGTAGAAATCATTCATGGAAGCCTATCGTGTTGAATCTTTTCTGTCATCGTCATGCATTTTAATGAAGACTTACATGTGTGAGGCGCGAACATAAAACAAAGAAATATTGTTTGGACTCAAAACACTGTAAGATGCACATTTTAGAGGATCTTACAGAGTTGTATAGCGTTGAGTTATAGACAGTTGTAGAAAAATTGTTTCATTCCCGGAGAAGGATATAATGTTAGATGTTACATGGTGAAAGTAGGCAGAAATCAATTTGTGAGTTTTGTATCTATGCAACTCCCCATTTTCCCCACAATTGGCACTCACTGATATTGTTTGCATTTTATACAACACAGAGAAATAAAGACATGCAAAAGTTATCTATAGGGCATTTTCACAGCAAATTTGCTTTGTTCATTTTGCTGTGTATTTTCCGTGCAGGTATGTGCTGAAGTGTGTCCCACCACGTCCCACTGTGACTCTGAAACTCAATTCCATTTTGTGGCCTATAAAAGCATGCAGTCAGTTGTCTCATTTCACTAAGAGTAATGAGGTAAACTGTCATGTCTCTGTCTCGTTTCAAATGGGGAATGAAACAACGTAACTAGCCATGTGCACACAATCATCTTTCTGTCTCACAGATAAATAAAACTTAATTATTTCCGTAACCCTATGTACATCCAGGGTAGTCTGCGGAAGATTGGAACTCAACATTATTCAAAGTTTACTATTGTGCACCTGCGCTAATTAAAATCCAACTGTAGATTCACGCTTCAACTTTGGTTTTTTTTTTTTCTTTGTGGAATAAAAGCTGATACAGGCAGAACAGAAACTGTAAGTGAAGTTAAAGTAAACAAAGAGAACAGAAGGTATTCCCCTTTTCATACGATGGGACTGCGACCAGTTTGTGTGTGTGTGTGTATGGGCATGTTGATTATCCACATTCACTATCATGTGTATTTACACAGGCATTTCACAACCAGGGAGTCAGTTGCCTAGCACAGGGGTTCCCAACATTTTTATTAATATAAGGGGGTGAGTGTGACTGAAAAAGTCTCCCCATTGCGCACAGGGCTTTGTTTGTTCAATTAAATTAGGAAACTGAGTCAAATAAATAGATCTACAATAAAAACACGCTGTGTTTATTTGTTTTCGCTTGCCTTAATGGAAGCTCATAATTATTGGGCGCAAAAAAATTAAAATAAAAAGCACAGGCTAAAACAGGGCACCCCCCCATCCACCTTCTCACGGCCCTGTGGTGGTACGGAACCTCTGGTCTAGCGCCTCAAGCTAAATTGTTGAGCAGCATTCCATAACCTCCACTAACTGTCAAGATTAGCAGAGAACTGGGAGAACCAGCTGCCATTTTTAGGACACCAATTCCCTGCAACCTTGATTCTGCAATTAATTACCATAGAGATTTCCACAAACACCTTATTTGTAAACACCTTACAGTAGGACGTAATAATGCACCACAAAATAAGTTAGCCGGTAAATAGAATGATCGTATTAGCTAAAAAAGTGCAATGAAGGTGGTGTATCTGTTTAGGTGGTTCTGATGATCTTCGCACAAAATTTTGAGTTGTTAAAATGCCTCGATAGAATAAATAAGACATATGGAACCAGTTAATGCTGTAGATTACATTTTGGAATGACAATAAAAAAATAATGGGTCATACAGATGCCTCATTATTATAGCGGTAAGCAAATCTTGACCCAACCCTACCATAAAAAGTAAATTAAAAAAAATAGCATTCATTATGAATTACTTGTTTAAAAAGGTTTATTTCAGAAACATACCAGTATGTGACAAAAAAAAAAAAAAGCGTTTAATACGCTTTGCCTATATTGACGTTTGGATTTTCTCCAATAATACCTTGGTAATGAAAGAAAGCAACCATACATCTCATGGGCAGCTTCATTATTCTCTATGCAGATGAATTCTCAGCAGATTCCACTTCATTGATCATGTAGGGCATTGGGAGATCATAGGCTGCAAGCAAAAGCATCTGCCTCCTTCCATGCATGCATGATTCTCACACACGTAGTCCTCGTCATACAGACATATTTAGAAACACTTGACATCGTTAGCCCCATTACAGGAACTAAGTCCTATGTCAACATTCCCCTGTCGGGGTGTTCCAAATGTACAGTCTGGTCATTCATACAAGCGACTTTTAAAACTTTCTCTGAAAAAAAATAGACAGTAACTTTTCAATATACAATGCGAGGTAATAGATATACCTTTTTCTTTTTTTTTTTTTTTAAATAAATGTATATTACTTTTCGTCTTGTGTTCGGGCTGAAGGCATGGCCCATCATTAAGAGACTCAGGGTGCCTCAGACCTTGTAAGAGTGCAAAGAAATGAACCCCGGGCATACAGCACATCACCCTAGTTCTATACACACAGTTAGACCAACACCACATTAGGCCCACACTGCCCCCCCTCCCCCTTCTCCGCCATTCAATGTGACGACAGGGAACGCTTCAAGGCCGGTCAGAGAAGTCACTTTCAGTTCATTATGGTCTTCCTGATCGACCACCAGAACGCGATCCGCGAACCACGGCCCTCAGATGCCCACCTCCTGCTTGTAGCGCTTGGTGAGGGAGTTGGCCTGGCTCGTCAGCTTGGACAGCACCCCCTGAAGCCCCGTCAGGTGGAACTGGAACTGCTTCTCCAGGTCCCCGTCCTCCTCCTCGTCGTCGTCGTCCTCCTCCTCCTCGGACGAGGTGGACGAGGTGGACGCCAGGGACGCGGACGAGTTCATGCGGGTGATCTGCATCTTGCTCCGCTCCTCGGCGGCGGCGCGCCGCACGCCCCACTCGATGTCCAGGCGGATGGACTTGAGCAGCTGGTAGTAGCCGTACATGTCCCCGTCGTCCATGTCCGCCTTCATCGAGCTCAGCTCGCTGTCCCCATCCACCGGCACGTCCCGCAGCAGGCTGGGCACCATCACCGTCTGGTCCATGTTGTTAACGGCGCCGATGAAGCGGTTCATCGCGTTGAACAGGGAGTTCTTCTGGCCGGGGCTGTCGGTTGCCATTTGCATCATTTTCTCCCTCTTTTTTTCGAGTTTCCTTCTCCGCCCGGAATAGACAGTCAAGTGCACGGAGCCGGGTTGTTGTTTTTTTTTTGCGTTGCTCTCAATTCCCTTCCGAGCGGCTTCCAGGCGGGGCTGCTGCAGCGCGGATCGCTCTTTCGCTTGCGAGTTTCGGCGCCCTGGTTCTTCCTGGTTCCTCCCGGCGGGGCGCGCTGGCTCTTATAGAGCAGGTGGTTTCGCGTCGCGGGGCGGTGCCACAACCTGTTTGTCAAGGTTTTCCTCCCCTCCGCTCCGCTGACCTGAAATAGCACACAGCGAAATATGTCGGCACACTCGTTTTCCAGGGGCGACCACCGCCGCGTCTTCGCGAGGCTGAAACGCGCGGTTTGCGAGTTATTCGGCTTCGGCGTTCTTTCCAACTCCCGCACAAGTTCAGCGACAGCGGGTTCGCCTCACCGTGCGCGGATCGGCCGTCGGGTCCGGGTGGAACGCGGCACCGTGAACGAGTCGTTTCGCAGCGAACCGATGTTTTATAGACCTCGGGAGTCACCTCGGGGGCGACGTGTGGACCCCCCCCCCCCCCGAGTGAACATAATGACCGAGGACTAAGTTGAAGTTCAAGGAAAAAAACAAACAAACAAATACACTTAAAAATAAGTAATAAGTTTGTTCACACTCACGCGTTCCACCAAAACAAAGTCTTGGCAGAAGTCAATTCTTTCATATTCACACTTTGCATTTCTGTACAAGGTTTGAGAGAATTCAGGCGAAATGGATCTACTGGCGCCCACACTTTGCATTATTCCGCCCAAATCAATCATTTTGACAAGACTTGCCACTTTAATGCACATATCTGTATGTACATAATTGCCTATTCCGTATACATAAGCATATTCCCTCTATCTATTTCATTTTGTTTCACTTTATTGTATTTTATTTTAGTCTATATGTTTTTATTTTAGTCTATAAGTATTCGACTTACCGTATTACGTTTTAGGAGTCAAGTTAGTTGGGCTATTAGGACATATTGTGTGTTATCACCGGGCGCGTCGCGTTACATTTCACTGCATATACGTATGAAAGTATGTATATGTATGTGACGAATAAAAACCTTGAGTCTTGAATCTTGACTTTAATTGTTGACTTTAGTTGTCGACTCTCGTTCGTCGGTCAAAAAAAGCCGAACCGACTCTTTTTGCCAAATGTGACTCGTCAAGAGCCGAATCGGAAGCCTGGAGCCTTTCGTCACTCGTGTGAGCCGACGGGGATGACATCATCCCGCCCGCTGTTCGGCTGGGCTCGGGGCGGGGCGGGGCTTCGCGGCGTGAATATTCATGAGCGCTCCATCGGCCCACCGTTCGGGCTCCCGGCACGGCCAATCAGGTGGCCCGCGTGCCGCCGCCTGGGAGGCGGGACAAAGCCTAGGTTGGACCAGTCACGAGTCAGCGCGAGGGAGCCCTAATGGGTCGCAGCGCGCTCTTTATTCCTTTTAATTATAGTTTATTTGTCACGTTTAGCGCAGTGATTTATGCGCATTTTTCTATAGTTACTGTGCAGTCTGTAAATACACTGCCTATGCTCGGTTGTTTACTTTTTAAGATGTTTTTTCTTCCTATTTTGTCTTGTTTGTACAATATTGTGGCCGGCTGCTGCTTAAGTGTTCTTATGAAAATAAAAACAACCTCCAACCTTGATATTTGTCCATAATTAATGTACAATTTATTTTTAACATTAGAACAGTGTAACAATATCGTTTGTTTTGTGTTATTTTATTATGTATTTATGTATGTATGTATGTATGGTTACCTACTGTTCTACTATAGACAAGTGTCTGAACAAAGTATGAAGTGTATATATAAAATGTAAATATCTAACCTCAACCTAACTATCAGTGATTTTGCTGGGACCCCCTGGAGCCTCCACCAACCTTCCTACCCGTAATCATACCTGTTGGTAAACAGTTGCATCCCAAATAGCACACTGTTACGTTACTCTTGACACTTGACCCTCAGTATACATTTTCAGCAACTGTCCTCTTTACTTCTTGTCAACTGTTTTTGGGGACGTCGGCTAAAGGGAGTCAACATATGTCGCCATATATTTTCGGAAACATGAGATGTAGATTTGGCGTCGAAGCAAATTCCACGGGAAGCACAACAACATGGCATACAGAAAGCACGGTTGGGGGGAGGGGGGGGGGGGGGATGGCAGGGGCAGGTGGGGAGGAGAGAGGAGGAGGACGGCGGGAGACGACACCTTAAAAAGAACCAAAATAAACAGAGGAGAGAGGCGGGCACACAGCCAAGAGCCCCACAGATACCGCATTCCGAGGATGAGGGAACATTTAGTTTCGGAAGTTGGCGAGTGAATCAGCGCTTGACAATTGTGTGTCTCAAACGGAATGGGCAGAATGCACCCAGACTTGACAAAACAGGCTCGGTCAGTCTGTGTCTCATTTCTCTGGCTCCATCTTAAAATGTATGATATGTCCCTTTCAAAATCAAAATTTCCCCGTCCCTTGTCCTTGTTCTGTTGGTGTAGCCCCCCTCTCCCAGTGATTCAGTGGACCGACCTGTTGAGGACTTTCAGTTTCAGCTGTTCCCAGGGGGGGCGGGATCGCCGCCCAGCGCTGGAGTGGGGGACTATAGAAAGGACGAGAGGCTTGTTTTGCTTCCTTGACAGCAGAGCTTTCAAGCTGTGCCCCCTCCGCTCAAACCCCCCCTCCGATGACTCGCTGTGGTTCCCCCGGGGAGAGGGTTT
>NC_137210.1:11823536-12123536 GCF_960531495.2 Zeus faber | reverse complement strand
TCTCAAGTTCCAGTGCAAGACCAAACCAAAGAAGAATGATATCCCTTAAAATGTGCATTAAAAAGCAGTGTGTTTGTATATACCTCGAATCGATATATTTATATAAGGACTCGCTTCCCAGTACAAACAAATTAATGTTTTATATACACATCCGGCATTGGGGCTGTAGACCATATTGAAAAAGGGATCAATTTCACGCGTCACCTGACATTATTTAGTCTATAACGTATCGTTACACGACACTTGATCCGGAGCTGAATGGTGACTCCTTTACATATCCAGTACATGGAAATCACTGGCCCCCTCACCGCCGCCCTCCGCAGTCACAGTCATTTTCATAAAATATCAACCTCATTAGAGATTCTCGGTTCAAAAAGAAACGTTTCACAACCACATCAATATACAGTATTACTGTATATACAAAATGAAAGTAAATTCAATCCAGGTTTTTTTTTTTTTTTCTTTCTTTTTTGTTTTTTTCCTTTAACGTGATGGGGGTTTTTTTTGTTGTCGTTTTTTTTTTTTTTTTTTAAAGCTTTTGTTAGGATCAATTCACAAGAACACAAGAATGTTGTTTTTTTTTTGCGACCCCGGTGACAGAAGGAAACAAAGCGCATGCTGCCTCCATCTGTGGAATGAAGTTGCGCCGCGTCACTATCTGAGATCAACTCCGTCGAAACCCCCCCCCCCCCCCCAGCGGAGCAGGGCGAGCGGCGAGCGGCGGCTGATCCCAGATAAGTGTCGCCGAGCAACTTCTAGAATGAGCGGCGGCGTGAAAAAGCATCGCGTGGAACGACGCTGCGGCGGGCGAGAATTGAGGAATGGTGTTTTTACAAATCGGTTACATTAAGATATAACATTTAAGATCAGAGGGGGAGAGAGAGGGAGAGAGAGAGAGAGAGAGAGAGAGAGAGAGAGAGAGAGGGAGAGAGAGGGAGGGAAAAAACTTCTCTTCACAAGTGTGCTAGTGGTACGGTCCTCTCCTCTATTTCACCTCGTACGTGAGGCGCAAATCTCTTCTTCCCGCCTTTTCGTCTCCCTGGAAAAACAACAGCCTTACCAGACCCCTCCAAAAAAAAATAGGCGGTGTATTCATTTTGTGTGTGATTTAGTTGGTACGGACGTCACTCACCCGCCCTACCACATCCGCTACACCATCTCATACTGGTTGGCCGTGATGATCCTGGACAGACAGCAGGCCAACAGCATGCCGATCATCTGAAGGAGACAGGCGTCGTCACGACACTATGACATCAGGACGACATCCGCCAAACGCCTTCGTGCATCGATCTCTGTTACCTGGGAGAAGGCGATCCCAAACGTCACCCCTGCGATGATGGCCATGTTGGTTTCCATGAAGGACGTCACCAGCTCATAGCAACCCTGGAACATAAGGGGTACGTGGTTCAGCAGGGCTCATAAACGTGTGAGAGGGGAGAGGTAAGGACAATGCTCTGCACTATAGTGGGATCTACACTGAATCCGGCAAAAGGCAAACACAACGTCTGCACTGAAATAACCCCCCATTGAATTGGACTCATTGGATTTTGTTAAATATATATATATTTTTAGGTGCTCTCGACTTAAAATTGAGAAGCCAGGATGCACATTTCAAGTAGATAACACCTAAAAAAATATATAGGTTGAACAAATTAAAGCATTTTTTTTCAAATTCATCCAATTGACTCCAATTCAATGATTTTTTTCAGTGTGCAAAGATTTTCGGATGGGCCCGGGTGAGTTGAAATTGTTGACCACTGAATGACAAACTAGAGTTATTGGAACAGGGCTTAAAACTACCGTACTTCCTCAAATAGTGAGCGAGGCCTGTATTTACCTCAGCTGCAGAGGGTACCAGGCCTTTATTGGAAGCAGGCTTATATTGGAGGCAGGCCTTCATATCAAATTCCATCCGTCTGAATAATGGTAAATTTGATCATATTTTAGTATGATTTTTAAATCACATGTATTGTGAAAAAAGAGAGAGCTAGTATTTATCCTGAAAGTCCCACTTCTGGTGGTAGCCAGCGCCGGATGGGGGAAATTACAGTTTACCGAGTTCGTCTTGAACGCATCACTTCCTGCTTGAAACCATGGAGAGCGAGGGCGCTCAGCTGTGATCTGCGAGGCAGCTCGAGGAAATTGAGCAAATTAAATACAGCTACAATAAAACAAAGGGTTTTTATTTGCTTTGTTTGACAGCGGCGCGCCGCGCCGGAACAGCGCCGATCCGTTTTTACCCCGGTCTGTGTATGAGGCAGGCTTTTATTTGTTCTGATTTTTTTATTTGACTACCGGTTTATATTTGAGAAAATACAGTAACTAAGAACGAATAGGTTACATCTATAAAATAATCACGTTATTAGCGTTTACGTTGGGTGTAATCATATTTACAACTATAAATGTATTTTCTTTAATGTATTTTTGGGGCAATTTATGCCTTTACATATAGTCCAGTGAAGAGTGACAGGAAATATTTGGGTAGCGAGGAGGAGAGACATGCAGCACATGCCAGATTCAAACCTGGGTTATAGCACATTTCGTCTAAGTGGTATGCACAATTAGTGCTTTAGCCACCAGGCCCCCCTATAAATCTCTTTTAATATTGAAATCGCATAATATTTTAATGAAATAGTGAGTATTTTTTAATTTGTGCACACTCTACAAACACTAAATAAAGGGGCTTTTAAAGGGTCATTCATTGAAAATCATACATTTCCAGCTGTGAAAACTACTTTCTATCACCGGTAGACTGAGCACTCCCATTTTCTGACATATTTTGTTATTTTAAATCGAGACACAATCACTCAGCTGTGAAGAAGTAACTTACGACCACCCGTCGCAAATAAATAAAGCAGCACACGGACTGACGAACCGTAAGGTCATATTTAGGCGAGCGGCAGACAAATGGGGGACACAGAGATAAACAGTTGTCGCAGGAAGCCAACCAGCGACAACACGGGTTCACATAAGTACAGCGGGCGCGCGCGCGCACACACACACACACACAGACACAGACACAGACACAGACACAGACACAGACACAGAATCACACACACACACACACACACACACACACACACACACACACACACACACACAAACACAGGCTGACCTGGTGGTAGACCTTGCTGGGGGCGACAGTGGCGTTGCGGAGGTCCTGGGCGCTGCAGTCAGAGGCGTTGAGGCAACAGCTGGGGGGGAGGCCGTTGGCTGGATAGTACACACTGGCCAACCAGCTGGTGTAGTTGTACACGCCGCAGCAACGCAGCTGCGGGGGGGGGGGGAGAGCGAGAGAAAACAAGACAGGAAGGGATGAGGGGATAAAAACAACAGCCACAGATGGCTGCGGTCGCGTCACGCGTAGCGCCGGACTCACGTTGTGCTGCAGATTGTCGACGGCGCGGCTCGCCTCGTTGTCCACGTTGTAGTTCAGCACAGCGTCTGTGTACGTCCTCAGGAAGGTCCCCTTGATCTGCGACACCAAAACAGAGCCCCATGGCATCGAGGCACTCGGGGTACTTTCCCCCGGGCCGTGACGGAAAGGCTCATCCGAGACAATGTGGTGAAAAGCCACTGACCTCATGACGGAAGACAAATCCCGAGATGCCGGCCACGAGCTCGGCCAGGAAGACCAGAGAGAGGAACATGGCGTACTGCGGTCGGAGGGGTGGGGGGGGGGGGATAGAGAGGTTTGCATATTGTGCATGGAAATCTTTTTGGATTAGTTCCTGTTTATGCAGACATAGAACAGTGTAAATATTGTTTTACCACAAGAGCAAAATCCAAATAAAATATTTTAAAATGACTTGTAAAATAGTCGTATTAAAAAAAGTCTAAACACAAATGTATTATGACTTGTAAAATGACTCGTTTAAGATTAGCTTGTGATTATGTCGGCATAAGACAGCATTCTTTTTTACCATGAGGGTAAATCAGAAAATGCATATAAAATATTTTTAAATGACTTATAAAACAGTCTTATAATGACTTATAAAAGCTAAAAAAAAAAACACTATTAAAGCCTAAGTGTCCTACTAATGCTGATGGGTATCCAGGTATTTTGTCCTTTTAAATTATATAGGCATACACACACACAGGCACACACACACGCTTTCCTGCCATCAATAGCATGATTTTCCCTGTAGCAACTATTGAATTTCCAATCCCTCCTCCACAAGATAGAGGTCAACCATTATTCCCTTTATCATGTGACCCCAAGGCTAATTAATCAACATTTCCGACACACATCTCCATCCCTGCTCCCCTCCCTCCCTCCCTCCCTCCCTCCCTCCCTCCCAGCGCCTTTCACCAGCTTGAGCATCCATGGGCTTCCCCTGCAGGTGGCAAAGCATCCGAACAGGCCGAAGACGATGATGACGGTGCCGGTGCCGATGAGGACGTAGGGGGCGTTGGTGGAGTTGTCGGCGATCAGGGAGATGTACGGCCCGAGCATCAGCTTCCCCCATACCCCCACTGCCAGCAGGATAGCCCCCGTTATCTGTCCGACGGTGAGAGGGCGGGCGGGGAGAGCGCGCGAGAAAAAAAAAAAAAAAAGAAGAAAGGGAGAGAGAGAGAGAGAGAGGGAGAGGAAGAGAGAATGAAAGGAGGGAAAAGACCTTTATCCACCACCTTGTACGGTATTAGCACACAGTGGTCTAGAGAGAGGAGGGAGGGAGGTGGAGACACGCAGATCAAGGTGGAACAAGAAAGCAGCGTGATTAGAGACTGGGTGGGGGGGGGGGGTATTTGAGGGGGGAAGGCAGCTTGACTTTGAGATGCATCACCTGCTTTGTGGATATAAGCGTGTGCTCACACACAAAAAAAACCCACAAAATCCAACGTATATACACACACACACACACACACACACACACACACACACACACACACACACACACACGCACACGGACAAACACGCACACGCACACCCTCAAAGGACAGGAGACGAATCAAAAGGGCTCTTTGATCGGCGGCGAGACGCTTCCTCCTGTTGCGCTCCTTCTTAGCATTTCAAATGAGCGCCACGCATAAAGGAGCGTGTTGTGCGAGGCGGCTGAGCCCAGCGTGTGGCTCAGCTGGGGGCTGTCTTACTGGGAACGGGAGCCGGCAACCAGTGCCGCTGGTGGTGCCAACTCATCATCATCATCATCATCATCATCATCACCATCATCCCAACGCTCCTGCTGCCGTCTCATCTGACCAGAGGGGACGTGTCCATTTTGTAAAAAAAAGAAGGCTTGATGGTCATGCGTCCTGAGGAACCCCACTGGAGTCCAAAGGTGGAGACAGGGGATATCCAATGGGTGGCGCCGGGGACCCAAATGCGGCCCTCCTATGAACCAAGACGGGCCCTTTGAATACATTTGAAGGTTACCAATGGACTGTATAGATTCTGTTAATGGGAAATTGTGTTTTATTTTTTAGCCTCTATTTTAAGCCTTTCGATTTTCGGAAACTGATACATATTTCAAAGAATAAGGAGTGCCTTCTTTTTTCCCCCCCCATTGTTTTCGCAATCCCGTTTCGACGAACTTATGAAGGGATAAAAATACATTTTTTGAGGAAGAATTCAGCTTATAGAAGCTAGTTTCACCATGTGCCGTCAAGCTTCTTAGTTCTAAAAAAAAAAAAGAAAAAAATCAGAGGTGACCAGGGGTGGTCGAAGAAAGGCAGGCGATTGTTTTGACGGCGAACCCTCTCTCTCTCTCTCTCTCTCTCTCTCTCTCTCTCTCTCTCAAATAGAGGCCCGCTCTTGAATGCCAAACCGTGGATCATCTCGGAGATCCGTGGGCGCTTACTTAAAGCCGACGGGGAAATCGGGGCTGAGGAGCAGGGGCAGGCTGTCTAGACTCCTTCTCCGAAACTGAATTCCGAACAGCCAACACACAAACCCCCCCCCCACACTGCTCCCCTCCACCCCGCCCCCCTTTTACTGAGTTTGAAATTCAACGCCATGCCAGCCACCGTGAGGTTTTATACCACGGCGACCCTTGTCCCAATAAAGAGACAGAAGGGGTCTGGGTGGCAGTGTGGCTCCCTGGACACAACAGCGTCTGGTAAATTGAACTGTCCAGTTTGTGCCCGTCGGCCTTTATCTAACACAAAACAGCAAAGTAGGACATTATCTGCTGGGCTGCCAGGGTTGCAACTCATGCCAAAAACGGTCTACAGCCGCCGAGCCAACTCACCCTTCCCCTTCGGACTTTGTCCCAGCGCTTGTATACCCATTGACCGTTGGCAATGCGAGGGCCCAAATGGACTCAGTGACTTGGGAATTAAAAAGTCCATTGGAATCCCCCCGTCGGAAGGGACGTCTGAAATCTGACGCTGGAGACGCGGGGGAGCGCTAAGACCGAGCCCTGTCCCAACTAAATATAAATGTTCAGATCCGTGACACCAACACATGGCAGCAGGCCGGTAAAAAAATAAGGTGTAGGAGGACGGTCCCCTCATTTCGAGCAGCGATAATGCAGTCATGAGGGTGGTTGTACTCCTCTGCAGGGGGGGGGGTCTTTTTCTGAACTCCATTCTGAAACCCATTATCTGATTGGATTCGAAAAAGCCATCAATTCCTACATACTGCATATGAATAAAGTGGAATGAATGTTGACATTTTACAATGAAATACATTTGCAGCTAAAACCACCATATGGATCTCAACACCCGTCTGGTCAGCAGTTGTAATGCTGTGTCGTGCTCAAACGCCTCCTGAGTTAAAACATTGTGGGAGCACCTGTTTCAATTCGAATTCCATTCCGTTCAACTCGGGGGATTTGTCGGTATGTCCACGTCTCTTACTTGCGTTATCGCCATCTTACACGCACAGCAATCGAGATAAGGGCGCTCCTCTGTAAGTCGCACAGGAGCGCCCCGACAAAATGGGACGGTGGGTGTTTTCGGTGCGATGTCCCTTTAAGATCAGCAACAACAACCCCACATTTTCACCGCGTTCCGACTCAAGGGTGCCGGCCTTGAAGCGAACGTTTGGGCGGAATACGGGGCCGAGAATATTCCCCCGCCGTCTCCGCGCGACGGTGTGAGGACGTCCACCCCGAGAATAATGATGATAATATTATCATCATCATCATCATCATCATCATCATCATCATCATCACCATCATCATCGCCGTTATTGCGCCGAGCGCGGTCTGTGGCGCGGACACCAGTGAGGCGCTCGCCCCAACAGAACATGGACGCCCAGTGTAGCGTTCAAAAAAAAAAAAGATCCCAAAAAATTGAAAACACCACCCCCGGGTACCGACACCGAGATCCCTAGTGGGAAAATAAAAGCACCACTTGATGAGGCGGATGGCGGGGACCGATGGTGGTGGTGGTGGTGGTGAGGATGGTGCGCTTCCTCCCGCACACGCAGCACGCAAGGACGCCTCCGGGAAGACGCCCGGTTTTTTTTGTTTGTTTTTCTTCTTCCTCAAATGAATGTAAATATAAATGGCTACGTACCCAGAACACGAAGGAATAGACGATGAGGAGGGTTTTGAGGCAGGTGATCACCGGTTTGGTCTCCATCGTGCTTTCAGTCGCCCCTGAATCCAGTCCGCGTCGGTGGAAGGAGCGGTGCCGCTGTGATGCGCCACAGCGTCACCGCCGCGCACCAGCCCCATAATATTAACAATATTTATTTTTCAATATCAGCCGCCGACAAGATCATTAAAAGGCACCGCTCATGCGATTGCTTACGTTTCTCTCTCGTGAAATATAATGATGTGAAATTATCCTTAAGGTGTTCATTGTGCGCTTATATAAAACATTTTATATAATTATATAATTATATATATATATATATATATAAAAAATATTCGTTATTATTGGTCTCAAAAATGAAATAAATAATATATATATATGTAAAATATATTCATACATATTTAATATATATATTGATATATTAAAATATATATATATATATATATATAAAACAGGATTAAGGGGAAGAGGATTAAGGCCATTTTTTTTTGTATTATTTTGGAGTTTTGCAGATTATTTCTTTCTATTGCTTCAGACCAATGAAATATTTCGGAATTAAGCGAATATGAAGTCTTTGTACCAGATAATAGCCGCCAGGCCCGTTTCAAAGCAATGTCGGTCAAATTCTGCAGCGCATTTTAAAGGCGACCTATTGTGAAAAACTCACTTTTCCAGCGTTTGTGCACATGTTGTGGGTTAGGGTTAGGGTTAGCCAACCCTCTGATTAGCCTATTGACGCACAAACGGCGAAATAAGTCAACCCAGGCAGGTGTTCGCTCTGTTTTTCTGCCTGGGTGGGGAAACCTTTGACCCAAAAAAAAAAGAAGCGACGTTGGGTCTCCTGAGAATTAGAACCGCCCCCCATCTGAGTAACTCCACCCAACCGTCCGTGACAAATCCGCAGACGCTGGAAATTTAGGTATTCCAAAAACAATTGTGTATTGTCGGCGGCAAACGTTTAAACGAGCCCTTGTAGATCCAATTCGAGTGAAGATTCAGCCACTTGATTGCTCATTTTTTGCCTCAAATTTGTTCAGAAACTGATTTTGGTGGAAAAATGGGAAAGTTTAAAGACCGAACACAACAGAACCCCGAACTCAAGCTCAAACCCCATTGGCTCACAGAACCCGGCGCTCGTTGGTTAAACCCCATTGACTCCACCCACTGAAACAGGATGGTTTAGTCACGTTAGAATGGTTAGAATGCACACTCTGAGTGGTCATTTTCAGCAAAAAAAGAATTCAAAAGTATATTTTGGGAACCTCAGAGACCTACATTAACTCGTTGAAATGTGTAATGGGTCCCCTTTAAATCTCTATTTTGGACATTGACACGTCGACAATCGTATACACTGTGTATACGCACACATTTCTGAATGTATATCTGAATTACCCCCCAGAAATCGATAAGGGTGTGATTTGATATTTTGTTTAAATAACAATGATTGGGTAGTTCACACATGCAAATCTGACGGGATCAATGCTGGACATGAACACTTGTGACGCGGTGGCTGGAATGTCAATCTGCGCCTTTGCTAGGACACCGTAACGAGTGGGGCTGATTGGTATTGATCACCTATCGACACCCTTTTTTGTGTTGCCGCCTACCCCCAAACCGTCTGCTCTATAACATTTGTCACTCAGGTCAAGGTTTTAATATGCTGCAGGCCCCGGAACCTACGGGGGGGATATAAAGATTATATACATCTATATATATATATATAGTCTTAAAATTCCCATTTGACTTTCCCACCTTTGTATACGCGTGTAGTGTAAAAACGATTTCACAATTCTTTGCATTTGCTCTTTTGTTCAAGCTATCCTCATCTGATATGAACGAAGAAAATGGAGAAGATTTGGCACCTTTTCAGAGTAAAGCCAAAATATTGTCGTTTTCCGATGAAACATGTTTTCCTTGAGTGAAGCCTAATGCTCAGACACAATTTCAAAAAAGTGAACGTTTTAAATGTTAAACATTACAGACATGGAGCTAATGTTATGGTTATACATACATTCAAAATGGTTACAATGCTGTCCCTGGTTACAATGTCCATCCAGTGCTCGTGCGTTGGTACTTCAAAAGTACCAATTATATGAGGGTACATTAGACTGCTTCAACATAAAACACTCAAAATTCCAGTTGAGATACATAAAGAACACTGTTAACAGGAGCAACCACTGAAAACAAATTGATGCCACTGTAAAGCAAATAAGTCTGTTTTTGATCATACATCACATAATTCAGCAAAATGCTAAAAGTAACATTTCTCATCAGTAGTGGAACCCTCTGTATTGACATTCACAAATATCAACTTTCACTTGATTCAATTAAACGATAAAACCTCATAGAAACCAAACGGAATGGGTTGGAAGAGAACAAAGGACAAGACAGACAATATTTCCAAACAAAACATCGTCAAAATACACAATATTTTTTGTCCGTACCTTGCAGCTCGTCCTTTGGATAACTTTAGACAGAAAAACAAAAGAACGGTTTCTTTCAATTTGACGATCTACGAACCTTAGTACCTGTCTAGTTCATATCCGTACACACCTCGGTTGACTCATGTATTCACCAACCAGAATACAATTCAGTTCAAGGTTTTATATATTCCCATGGAGACGCCTGAGAATTAAATTCTAGTCACACCGATGCTACTTAGCTGTAGATATTAATATAATAATATAATATATCATCGTTTTTTATGACGATATCAAACCGGTGAAAAAACATAAACTCCTCCCCAACTTCAAACTCATTCATTCAAGCATCTATAGCTGCTTTCACAATGTCTGGATAATGTCCGGACCTGATTATCCTGACATTGTCCGGATTTACCTTTTCACACATGTAGGAAAAAAAAACCCAAACCGCCACTATACGCAGAGATTGTGGTTCTAGATATACAACGTACCTGTTATTTAGTGACCGCAAGTCTAACACAATCATTGAGAACGCGTACGTTCAAGGTGCTGCTCTGATCTACTACGGTAAAACACTGAGTGCATTAGTGCTGTGCGTTCTGTGTTAAGCTACCTAGAAAAGTACACACAAAAAAAGTCACATTCAAATATTGACAAGTCTGACCAGGGTGTTGAGATGAGGGCCATCGAAGCACAGCTCCTCGCCGAAGTCAATCGGCTACATGACGGACAACAATGGGTGATGTTTCAGAGGGGGTATAACTGGGAGCGATATTCTTTCGATTGTTAGGGTGCTTTTCTGTTTTTCCCTCCCATACTGTTGAGTTTAACAGTATTATCTAACGTATAACTTGAGATTTTTTTTTTTTTTTTTTAATTGTTTCCCTACTCGGCATCCGTTGCAGCCCGGACATCCTGGCAGGGGAAAACCCTCCCTTTGTGGCCGCTTCTCAAGGTGTCTTCCATTTTTATTCCCTCAAGTGGTTTTCCCTTGTTAAGACCAGGGGATCCTTTGGTTTTTATGTGAAAAGTGACGCTTGCAAAGCCCTATCAGACTCTACCGGGATTAATGAACTTTTTCCCCCAAAGGCACCAGCATTAAGTTCTACTCCCTAGAATGACATCTCACATAAACACACCACTCTCATTAGTCCACACCTTCTTCTTTTTTTTTTTATCCCAAAAAAATAAAAGTCCTGGTCCACCCCCTGCGTCTATACAGAGCCGAACTCCGCCATCCAGGCCTCGTACTTCTCCAGGTCGGCGGCGGAGACCGACTTTGAGATTTTCTTGACCGTGAGGGTGAAGTCCTCCATGGTGACGGGCATCTGCAGCTCGTCTTTGGACAGGGCTCGGATCTCCTCGGGCGTCAGGCCCTGGATACGCCGCCGCATGGCCATCATCGATGCATCTCTGCGCGCGGGGGAGGGGACACGAGACAGGACAATTTTTATTAGTTGGGTAAGATACAGTGTGAATGAGTGCAGTTTGTATAGGAGGCCTCAGATTAGCGACCTGTAACATTTAGTCAATGTACCTGTTTCAAGGACCTTTTATTCGGAGGCTATTTGCAATTTTCTAGCACCGCACAGCCTTATGGGATGTGTACACTGACCACCCCCACCCCATCGACGCACATACAAACACACCAGCCCTTGATACCACCACTTATAAGCATAATGGATGGATACTCTAGGCTACTGTAACTAAAACAGAGATACTTTAAGAGCAAGTGAAAGGTTTGTGGCCAGCAGGCTACCACTGTGAGGATTCCATGATAGATTCAGGCAGTCGGTGTTTCATGAATGTCTATATTTGAATAGGCTGTATAAGTATTTCAACACAGGAAACAAGTCAGATAATGCTGTTGCCAATTTGATCACTTTAACCTTGAAACTTGAAGGACTTAACTCTTCAGAGCAGGTCTATAAACAGTGAATAATTACAAACATGGTGTACTGACTGTACATATTGTCACTTTTGAAGTGCAGATAAACAATAAATAATATTTAAACAAACAAACTCTAAATAATAATAATTGAACAACAATTAAGTACTGTATAGTTCTTTGGCCTGCTGCTAAGGTACAGACCATTACTCCTGGCCTGGGTATTGCTGGTCTAGACAGTAAAATATTATTTAAATAAACCCCAGATTGTATATAATTGTACTAGTGCTAGGGCTATGCTGGTCCATAAATTATATATATCTTAAAAGTAATATTTCTGATGCTTGAAGGCAGCACGTCGTCGGCTGCTTTGATTATAAGGGCTGGTGCATAATCAAAGTGGGCCGGGGATCTTGCTGATTTTTCTCGCTCTTGTTCTTGTATAATGGGCTGCTCAGTGCTCAGGCACAGAGCGACTCGCCCACCGGGATTTGTCCCGGTGCTGCCGATGGCCAGTCCGACTATATCTGGGAGTAAACCACCACAACTTGTAGACTCACTATTTGAACAAGGAGTTTATCACTGAAGCATCCCGTTATACATACACATTAAATCATGTTAAAACTGCCTGGACACATACCATCTTTAACTGAGCTCAATACGAAAAAAAACTCATAAACCCAGATCTCAGGACTGGTTAGCTCTAAAAGGTTCCTCTCACCAACGCAGAAGGGGCGACATGCACTTTAATATTGGAACTTTGAATGCATATCAACGAGTGACTCATGCCCACATTCCTAACAAGACCGGCGGTGGTTTTAACCACCAATCTATTCCTGAACATGCACTCAAAAAGGCACCTGCAAACATTGGTGATGTCGGCTCCTGAGTAGCCCTCGATCTTGTCGGCGATGAGAGCCAGGTCCACGTCGTCGGCCACCTCCACTTCCCGCAGGTTGATTCTCAGCAGCTCCACGCGGCCGTCCGCTGGACGGACACACACACACACACACACACACACACACACACACACACACACACACACACACACACACACACACACACACACACACACACACACACACACACACACACACACACACACACAGAAAAGTGACAGGTTAAGTAACTTGGATGGCTGAGGTACAAAAGGAAACGATACCGTCCCAAAGGCAAGTCGGAAGTAATCACGAATCCCTTGTCTGTCTGGCGTTGTTCTGCTGGAGCCTAAAGCAGTTTACAAATCAAGGGCTATGGGAATAATAATTCCCCGCCTCCTCCACCTGTGGGCAGCGAGATGTAGATCCTTTTCTCCAGGCGCCGGCGGAGTGCCTCGTCGATGTCCCAGGGAAAGTTGGTGGCGGCCAGCACCATCACCATCTTGGAGGGGTCGTCGTTCTCCAAGGCGCCGCCCACACCTGATCGACAACAACACCGGTTCAGTTCGGCCGTCCTGAGTACATTCCCCCCCCTCCCCCTTACTTATTTCTTCATCTTTTTACGATTTGAACCGCCTGTCACGCTTCGGGTCTAAAGCGTGACGGGGAGTACTAGTGTCTGAATGTGGAGACACTGGGAGGATTTAAGGCTCCATCTCAAGGTCCCGCAGACTCAAAGACATTGACGTGATAAATCCGCGTGAGACTCGGCCAAAGTTCAGTCATTGGCCCTTTTGGTGTCATGACGCACACGTTCAGGAAGTGAACAGAGAGTTACGAGCAGGGATGATGGGGGAAGCCGAGCAGTGTCAAAGCAACAATGACATTGAGGGATATTGGGGGCTGGACAAACCAGCTCACTGTGGCCCTCTCCTGGTTCAAAACGCAGCCAGCTACAGTGTAGCATCCAGGTTGTTGTATGATAAAATAATATATCTAATCCCACAGTTTAAAACCAAGACGACGAAACACACACACACACACACACACACACACACACACACACACACACACACACACACACACACACACACACACACACACACACACACACACACACACACACACACACACACACACACACACACACACACACCCTCTGCGCTACTGACCGTCCATTTGAACCAGGAGCTCGGACTTGACCCTGCGGCTGGCTTCATGCTCGTCCGACGTTCCTCTTCTTCCACAAATGGAGTCTATCTCGTCGATGAAGATGGTCGTCGGCGCATAAAACCGAGCCTGAGGAGAACGTGGAATGACCGTGGCGCAATATTGGAATTTCGACGGCTCGTTCCTAGACATCTAATTATGAATCCATGCTACGAGAATGGGAGGTTGTTCCCTTTCGGAATGTATATGAGAAACACACACACACACACACACACACACACACCATCTCAAAGAGCAGTCGGACAAGCTTTTCCGACTCTCCCCGGTATTTGGAGGTGAGCGTGGAGGAGGAAACGTTGAAGAAAGTGGTGCCGCACTCTGTGGCCACAGCCTTGGCCAACATGGTCTTCCCCGTCCCTGGAGGGCCGACCATCAGCACACCCTGAGAGAGAGAGAGAGAGAGAGAGATGTTCGTGCTATCCATGCAGCCTCATAAATATACACTTGAAACTTCCTACTCTGCCCCGGCATAACAGGACTGAGAGACTACAAATCTTTGTTCAACTGTTGTTTATGTCTTGTCTTTTCTCTTGTCAACACGACTGCTTTCCTACAACAAACTGAGTTAGGCAAAAAAGGTACCAAAGCATATCTCTCCTTTGAGAATAGATATAAAATAATGATGCTGCTCAGGTTTCTCTTTGCTCTATGAATAAGAATCTGATGGTTATGCCGCATTTTTACGCTGCATACGTGTGAAAAAGTGTTTGCCCCCTTCCTGATTTCTTATTTTTTTGCATGTTTGTCACACTTAAATGTTTCAGATCAAACAAATTCAAATATTAGACAAAGAGAACAAGTAAACACAAAATGCCGTTTTTAAATGAAGGTGTTGAAAAAAATTCAAAACCTACATGGCCCTGTGTGAAAAAGTCATTGCACCCTAAACCTAATAACTGGTTGGGCCACCCTTAGCAGCAACAACTGAAATCAAGCGTTTGCGATAACTGGCAATGAGTCTTTTACAGCGCTGTGGAGGAATGGCCCACTCATCTTTGCAGAATTGTTGTAATTCAGCCACATTGGAGAGTTTGAGCCTTTTTGAGGTCATGCCACAGCATCTCAATGGGATTCAGGTCAGGGCTTTGCCTAGGCCACTCAAAAGTCTTCATTTTGTTTTCCCTAAGCCATTCAGAGGTGGCCTTGCTGGTGTGTTCTGGATCATTGTCCTGCTGCAGAACCCGAGTGCGCTTCAGTTTGAGGTCACAAACAGATGGCTGGACATTCTCCTTCAGGATTTTTTGGTAGACAGCAGGAATTCATGGTTCCATTTACCACAGCAAGTCTTCCAGGATCTGAAGCAGCGAAACAGCCCCAGACCATCACACTACCACTACCATACTTTACTGTTGGTATGATGTCCCTTTTCTGAAATGTTGCGTGATAATGGCTCTCACTGTGGTTCGCTGGAGTCCCAACGCTTTAGAAATGGCTTTATAGCCTTTTACAGACTGATAGGTCTCAACTGCTTTGTTTCTGATTTGTTCCTGAATTTCCTTGGATAGCAGCATTATGTCTAGCTTTTGAGGATCTTTTGGTCTACTTCATTTTGTCAGGCAGGTCCTATTTAAGTGATTTCTTGATCAGGCCTGGGTGTTGCTAGAGAAATTGAACTCAGCTTTCCAAAGATGTGATAAACCACAGTTCATTTATGTTTTAACAGGGGAGGAGGGTGGGGCAATCACTTTTTCCCCACACAGGGCCATGTAGGTTTGGATTTTTTTTCCCCTCAATAATTAACACCTTCATTTAAAAACTGCATTTTGTGTTTACTTATGTTATCTTTTTCTAATATTTAAATTTGTTTGATGATCTGAAACATTTAAGTGTGACAAACATGCAAAAAAACAAGAAATCAGGAAGGGGGCAAACACTTTTTCACAACATTGTACATATAATACATCATGAGAAATGTGAAATCCTAGTTGCTCATCATCAAATTGACAAAATCGCAATATAAGGACGTCTTAATTTCCTAACAATACTGAACCATTGGCCTTTCTGAAAAAGTCACATTAACATCAAGTAGTGTGAAACATGAGCGAGTCAACTCTTTAAATCTTAGTCTTTTCAAACACACACACACACACACACACACACACACACACACACACACACACACACACACACGCACACACACACACACACACACACACACACACACGCACTTTGCTTTTTGAGTCCATTAGCACTGCCCTTTGCGCAGATGCAATTAAGTAAGTGCACAATAAGTGTATGAGCAAGCACAGCGACATTACTGTGTGTGGGAGCTTGTACCTTCCAGGGGCGACGGATACCCTTGAAGAAGTCAGGCATCCACATGGGCAGCACCACCGCTTCCCTCAGTAGCTTTTTAGCATCCTCCAGATCAGCAATGTCATCCCTGACACACACACACACACACGCACACGCACACGCACACGCGCACGCGCACACACACCATAAAATGAGCAGTGCAGTGGAAGCACGGCCGGGCGAGCGTCTAAAAAAGTGTATTCCTGCGTCCCGGCCACCATACCAGTGTATGTTGGGGTTGCGGGACACGATGTCTCTCTCCAGTGCGTCCACCAGGTCACTATCATATCCTGTGCCGTCAAACTTCTTCAGCTCAAAGTCCCCTGCTCCTTCACCTTTCTTTGCCTGGGGAAGAAATCGGGGACTATACATGAGTTTATTTCCTATACACTGGTCACATACTGTAGATCTATTCATCCGACTCCATTGACCGTTATCACCCGACCTTTTCGTCTCTGGCTTTGGAGCCCCGGCCATCCCTGGATCCTGCGCACGCCGTTTTTGGGTTGGCCTGGCCGCGGCCCCCCGGCCCCACCCCTCGGTGCTGTAGCCCGGGGGAATCCTTCTTCTGCTGCTGCTGCTTCACCCCGTTGGGACGCTTCACGGCCGTGGGGTTCCTGTTCATGAAAGCCCCGGACGCACAAAAATATCGTTGATCGTTGACTGCCAACCCCATTCGATCAGTTCAGATGTGATGGGATTTCAATGAGAATGAGCCTTGTGTCGATTACGCACATTATAGTATTTTTAGAGCTTTTAGAGCTTATTGTGCATAATCACCGGGTGTCATGACATTTCACTGCGTATGACCGTATTTATATGTATGTGACAAACAAACTCTTGAATCTTGAATATATGTGCATACACACACACACACACACACACACACACACACACACACACACACACAGTATGTGTGTATGTATATGAATAGTGACATTCCTTCCTTCCATGGAGGAGAGACCAACTGGCACTCCCAAACACAACCCACCTATGTTCTGCAGGAGTGGGCGGGGGCCAAACCGCTGGATCTAGGGGCCTCTCTTCGGGCCGTGAAGTGGGAAAGTCCACAGGCTTATCGGACTTGAAGCTCTCCAGGGTTCCCACAATGCCTTTCACCTGCTCGTACTCCTCAGTCAGCTCCTGTCTCACCTGAAGAGGGTTATTGGCATTTAGGAGGTTATTTTTGTTAAACCTGCAATGACACTCAAGAAGATTTAAAGGGAATTGTTAGCTGTTCTCACCTGCTGCCATTTAACTTTGAGGGCGGGGTCCTTGAGGGCCTGACAGTACTTGTGGATCTGCTGAATGACCCCCTGGTAGTACACCATGGAGGAGTCATAGTTCCCCAGCAAGGCATATTCACGTCCCTTCTTGGCGTTGTCACAGATTTCTGCCAAATCCATGCTGAGTAGCTAGCTGTGTGTGGAAGATTCGACATTCAAGATTCAATATTCTTTATTTGTCTCATGTACACTGACACAAGTACGGTGCAGTGAAATGGGGCAACTCCATTAAAGGGGCAACTCCAAAGGCTGGGCAAAAAAAATGCATTTAAATTATTGTTATCTTTTTGCCCAGCCTTTGGAGTTGCCCCGGTCGTTAAGTGAGGAGTACCTGTTTATATCAATATTAAAATTGTATAAACCAGATCAGAAAAATATATACAATAGCAAAAAATATGAGCAACAAATATAGCATGAACAATAGATACATAGCTAAATATATATATATATATATATATATATATATATATATAGAGAGAGAGAGAGAGAGATAGAGATAGAGATAGAGATAGAGAGAGAGAGAGAGAAAAACATTAAATAAAGAGCAAAAATATAGCGCAAAAATAAATACCACACGCAATAAATATATAGCAAAAATAGATCGCAAAACAATAACTAAAGAACTAAAATAGAAACCAAAAAATAAGCGGCAAATACAATACTTATATAGTAAAAATAGATAGCAAAAGAAGCACACAGAGAAAAATGCACGTCGAAAGAAAAGAAAGGAAGAATTACGCGTCGAAATGTGAATGGAAAAGTCGTCGCCAGCGACATGAAATGACATCAGAATACAGACGGATTCCAACCGTTGCGCCCGTCGGACGGAAGCGACCCTGCACCCTGCGCCGTTATCTTTAGCTCGCTAGGCCCACATACAAACACATCGCGCGGATCAGCGAGAACGTTCGCCCTGATCCCACCGGTCCACGCCACATGCTCTCGGTGAACTGCGACCAAACACCCACATTCATTGAAACGAGAAATATTTAGCGACGTGAAGGCAAAGAGTCCACTTACCGACGCTCGGCACGCTGTGTTTTGTGTCGCTCCGCTCACGGTGTTACCATGGCCGCGGAGAGACGCCGTGATGGGAATGACGCCATGCTGCGTTCCGGCGACCCTCGGAAGTCGGTTATTTCGAATCGGTGCTCCCGAGCTGAACGCGTTCCGTTGGACTTCGTTCGGGGAAAACGCGGACGCCCGCGGCGAACGTGTGTTTGTTTGGTCCAGTTCTGGGGATTCTACACGCTACAAGACGGTGTGTTAACATAGCGCAGACGCCGTCGGGTTTATTTGATTGAATTGAGGCGCCTTTACAAATGACTGCCCACGCAACTCAACGGTGTATGCCGCCCAGGTCGAGCTACTTATCGCGTCAGGTCTGTTATCTCGACAAACTTGGGACTCGGGTGATCTACTCCGCACGAAAAATTCCGGCTTGAACGGCCATTCCGTTTGACTTTCGGACCAAATGGGCGGCACGGAGTTCACGCAGTTCTAATGTCAGGGGAACGCAGAGTAACGGTTCCTTTCGACGCGATGCGTTCAGGGACCGGTTTGCAAGTGGGATTAAAGTACATCTCCCCGAATTGCGAAAGTTCACGCTCCTCTCCAGGCCCGGAAACACCAGCGTCGCCTTCCTCCGCAGAGCTCCCTATAGTCGTGGTAATTCCTCGCTCCATTGGACGAAACAGCTAAATCGTTCAGAACCTCAAATACATAATTTAAATGACACCACAATGTACACCAGTCCCGTCTGATTTTTGAACAAAAAGTCTGCATTTGTAGCCCGAGTAATTCTTCTGACCACTAAACTAATCTTTATTTATTTTTTTATCTTTGGCTTTAACATGAATCAATACAATGAGAAGTTGCATTTGGATAAACATGCGGCACAGTTATGGGGCAACGACGCGAGGGAATTCCCTGTGACTGCCTTGATTAAGTCTCAACTCATCTGAAGACATTTGTGAATTTATGTGGTGATTGGTGAACCAAGTTTTACCCCCAAATTAAAGTGGCTTGAGTTCTCTCCAATTTAAGTGTGCCAAATGGGTGAGATTGGTACTTTGTGATTTCATACAGATGTGAGTCACATAGCACTGACTTTGTTGTTGCCCCCCCCCAGTAAATATAGTACATTTCACTATAAATATTCAACATGTGCACAGACCCACTGTAATGCAGCTAGATGGTTGATGGTTTTCTTTTACAGTTCATTCAGCAATGCAGTGTTGTTTAGAAATGATATGCACAGTTTGAGCTGCAATAAACAGCAACAGCTTCCTTGGTCCTATTCACATGCATTTCTTTGCATCACTATTTAATACAACGCAAACTTGTGATACTGCGATGCATGTAACATCAGAATGTGGGTGATTTTCCCAGCTCCCCCAGAATATCTTCTCATGACTACATACCCCTTCAAACTCAGTTACAAAGTAAAGCTTTCTTACAAATGTTTTCCCACAAACAAGTGTTTATAAGGTGAATATTTAACTTGCTAGGTTGGTCGTAAATGCAGTTTTAGTTTGTACAACTGCCGTCAATCTGTGAGACCTGTGCAAAAAATATGTTATTCTGAAATTCTGGTCAAGGATTCTAAATATGCTCCTACAATATTGATGGAGCAAAAGGAGTGGAGGGTTGTTGATGATATCTCGTCAGTTAATATTAACATTTTCTTATCTCAGAGCCAGTTAATGATTCGTGTCTCTCGTACGGTTACCAACCAATGCTGACAAGACCTTATTCTCAACCAAGACAAGAGCATTCACATCTTTTCCAAGCAGCATACGGACAAATTGGAATGATCTCCCAAAAGGCATTGTAATGTGCAGTCATAGTGCTGTCAATTAAATAAGTAAAAAACAAAAACCTAGAACAGAACAGGAAGATGACCAAACATACACATTACAGCCAGCACCTGCATATTATTCAGTCCGTAATGATATCTTTGAGGGCATCATGAGTCCTTCAGAACAGAGGGGACCTCAGCATTGACAAGCTGAGGCCGCTTCCCTCGGATTGGAAAGACGCCCCAGGCTGCTCTCGCTCGGCTGTTTCAGTCTCAGGGGTTTGTGGTTCTTCAGCCTGTAGGCCAATGTCAGGAAGATGGCATCCACGTGCTCCTTCTCCGCCGGGTCCTTGGCTGAGGTCTCAAAGAGCGGGAAGTTGTAGCTGTCGGCAAGACGCTGGGCCAGCGACGCCGGCACCTCCCGGTGGTCCCTGAGGTCGCACTTGTTGCCCACCAGGATGTGGGGCACCATGGGGCCCACGGAGTGTCGGCCGCACTCACTGATCCACTCGGGGAGGCTCTGGAAGGAGTCCAGGCTGGTCACGTCGTAGACGAAGATAACGGCGTGGACGCTGCGGTAGTAGTGCTCCACCATGCTCTTCCTGAAGCGCTCCTGGCCCGCCGTGTCCCATATCTGCAGCTGACACACCAGTGACCATTTAATTAATATGGTCTGTACGTAACAACTTAGTGATATCAGTAATAACTATACATAGTGTTTTGAAAACATAATGTAATTTAGTTATACTAAAATCTCTTCAAGTTATTTCTGCATAAATAAAAACATTAGGGCCTAGTATTCAACTTTGTACAATGCCTAATGTATTGCGGACACTACATTGCATCCACTCTACTTATATTTCTTCCACCTTTTAATGTGATGAGAAAAACTCTTGACAAATCAAACAAATACCTTAATATGACTGATACTTAGCATAGATATGATTTTTTTGATTGTGTGATATGAAAAACATTACAGAACCCATACTGATATACCTCCATAACGTACTGATATACCTCCCTAACATACTGATATACCTACCTATAATACCCATATACCTCCATATTATACTGATATACCTTCATATCATACTGATACAGTATACTTCCATATAATACCCATATATCTACATATTATACTGATATACCTCCCTAACATACTGATATACCTCCCTATCATCCTGATATACCTCCATATCATACCCATATACCTGCATATTATACTGATATACCTCCATATCATTCTGATACAGTATACTTCCATATAATACCCATATATCTACATATTATACCGATTTACCTCCCTAAAATACTGATATACTTCCCTATCATCCTGATATACCTCCATATCATACCCATATACCTCCTATCATACTGATATACCTCCATATTATACTGATATACCTCCTATCATACTGATATACCTCCATATTATACTGATATACCTCCATATTATACTGATATACCTCCTATCATACTGATATACCTCCATATTATACTGATATACCTCCTATCATACTGATATACCTCCATATTATACTGATATACCTTCATATCATAATGATATACCTCCATGTCCTACTGACATACCTCCATATTATACTGCTATACCTCCATATCATATTGATATACCTCAAAATCATTCTGATATACCTCCATATCATATTGATATACCTCCAAATCATTCTGATATACCTCCATATCATACTGATTACAGACATACTGACTTCATACCTCTGTCTTTCTTTTAATGGCACAGAGGGGTTGTATGCAGGTACATAGGAGTTAAATTGAATACTTTTTACCTTTTATGGATCATTTTAATTAAATATTAGATGCCTCTCTCATCCAATAAAGTATTGTATCTAAGTATAAGGGTAAATAAGATATATTTGGTTCAGGGCAGAGGTATTAGGAAGTAATATTGATTCAAGATTCAAGAGGTTTGCCACATACATATATACACGTTCATACATATATGCAGTGAAATATCTCTGCGACGCACCCGGAGATTATATGAAAATGATATTATATAATAATATAATAATAATATTGGTAATGATATATGTATCAGGTAGGGAAAGAGCAGCTTATGAAGTAGATGGTTCTATGAACTGTTATTATAACACTTTTCTTAGGGCAGGACAGGGATTTCCAGCTAAGTATAAAGTGAGTTGGGTTCATCTAGAAAAGGGTAGCAGGCGTAGCAGCCACTATGGAGGTACGTATTAGGTTCAGGGTTTAGGGTTTCAGAAACAGACAAAAAATGTATGTACGGTTAAATCAAATCGGACAAAGTGTTTACGTCAAAATAAACACCTCATAAATTGAAACACCAAACCGATGACCATTAAGGCCTCCTCTTTGTAAAGACTGATCTAGAGCCTTGTTATAGCGCACGGATCAAGTAGGTGTCGTCTTCGATGGGACCCCTCACCTTGATCCGCTCCCCGTCCAGCTCCAGGCTCTTCTCCCTGAAGTCCACCCCGATCGTCGCCTCCGGGCTGTGCAGGAAAGTCCCCCCGCAGAACCTGTACGTCAGACACGTCTTCCCCACGTTGGAGTCCCCGATCACGATGATCTTGAACATCCGCGCCTGGGCGGCGTCGTGCTCCGCGTGTGACGACAGCTCCAGGGGGTCGTGCAGGCTGAACACGGTGTGGAAATCGCCCTCGGGTTTGTTTTCAATTGCCATCGCTCATCCTCGCCACCGAGACGCTGCTAGGCGGCTGTGATATCGCGAGAGCTCGGGAGCACAAGCCCCGAGGACTTGCGCCTCGCCGCGGTGGTATCGCGAGCGGACAGAGTTCTGCGAGAGCCCGGTCCGGTTGCGGCGCAACGGCGGACCAGTAGATGTCCCTGCACGCTCCTTCATGTTCATTAAAAAAAAACCCAAACAAAACACATGAGGCATTCTTCCATTGGACATAAGCGTGTTTATTTTACTCTTGTACAAAACATCAATGCAGTTAAAACTGTCAAGCTGGAGGGAGAGGCTGAGGACGCCGGCCAGACCTCGAATAAACTGTGCTTGATGTAAAAACAAAAACAACTAAAAAAAACAAACAGGGGGTCTCAAACCACAGGCCAGGGGGGGGGGGGGGGGGGCACAGTTTAATGCAGCGTGCTACAGGTTTATAATATATTGCTGAATCTGCCCTGCACATTTTTAAAATCACAATGCTCTATTAAGCCACACAATTGTACCTAATATTTTCCGCATATAAAACAGAATCAAATAGAATATGACAATTTATTGTATGATTACAGACTTAATCATTTTGAACAGACATGTTTAAGTAATTCACTCATTTGAGGTGTAAAAAAACCCAAAAAACAAAAACAATAATATAACAGTTTGTTGTTTTTCCCTTGATGTTCAACCTGGCCACCTCAGAAGACAATGTGGCCAGTGGGCCCCAGGTGATTTGGGTTTGAGACCCCTGATGCAAAAGCTGTTATGGCTTTGTATTTTATTTTAATATTATTATTATTATTATAAATAGAGCTCCTCCAGTAGTGTCCTCAAACACTTCTTGTCTGCTTCACAAACCCAAATAAATGTTCTCACTTTTACCACTTTGACTATATTGGATCAAACACACACGCACACACACAAGGTTAAAGGGTTGTGGAGTAGGAGAGTTGTACAGAAATGGCTTTGCAAAGCTTTTATTTATTTCAACTGTTTAATATGCATCCCACCAAAATAGATTCATTAAGCAACATTGATTCCATTCTCAAACCCTGTTTTGTTTTTCAAATGTATTGCAATAGCTCAGCTAAAAATGAATGGAGAACATGAAAAGTGGAACACATCCAGATAAGCGCGTGCGCACACGCACACGCACACACACACACACACACCTCAATGAAAATCGACTTTGCAACGGCATAGGCCCCAGCTGAAGCCTAACCTGAGTAACCGTACAGTACATTAGCTTTTACATTTCATTCAGTAGGTTTCACAACACAAGCTCAGCGTGACACCTTAGTACAAACATAAAGAGATAAACAGTATAGGTTCACGCCTTATACTGTTTATCCGTCATGTTTGTGGTGGATGGTAGAATTCAAACAAAACAACACATCTATGATTTTTGCAATTTGCTACTCAACAATAAAATGGATGCAGCAAATGGTGGATGTACTTGTCTGGAGTAATGTATAAAACTTTCTATATTTAAAGTTCTAATATATTTAAGCTGTATTTGAATGGCCATTGGTAAGATATAGTTGCAAGTCAACTGTTATCATTTAGTAAATTCCTTAATTAAGGAGGACTTCTGTAACAACTTCAATTTCTTTTGGAAATAAAATACTGAACTGTGTCAAGCATTGCAAAAACCCCTGGGATACACAGAGAAAAATAAAACACAAATACATTAACAACTCCTTTGACACAGTGACAATGACAGTGTTCACTACCAATTCTCGTCTGAGAATGAACTGGAGCTTCCGGAGTCTGAATCTGCGTCTGTCAAGCCGTCGAAGTCCCAGTCTGCGCTGGAGCCGCTGTCATCGTCCTCCTCCGTGGAGAAGCTATGGGCGGAGCCCAAGCATGTCGGGTACACGCGTGTTGAAACACACACGGGGCCCAGAGTGGACACGTAGACCGCCATGACATTTTTCCAGTTGTCCCGAGCCAAGTCGTATTCATGGATGAGGACCCTGTACTTGTTGTGCTGAAGTAAGGTCTGCGTGAGGAGGAGGAGCTTGCCGTTGTGTTGGAGCACCTGGTAGTTCAGAGCACGAGTGTCGATGGGAATGTCTCCCAACCTCTTCCACTCCCCCCTGGTCGGGCTGTAGGCCTTCACCACGGGGATGTCGCAAACGCAGACGATCTGGTCCTGGAACACACAGGCCTTGTAGAGCTTGTCTCGTCTCAACGACCCGCAGTGGCGCCAGCGGTTCCGCTTGGGGTCGTAGCAAAGCATTCGCCTCTTGTTTACCACGTAGAGGTGGTCGTTCAAGGCCACGACCTGCATCTTGCCCAGGGAGTGGGGCAGCGGAGCCACAAACGTCCACTGGTTCCTCTGGATGCTGTAGCACTCTACCTCCTTCAGCCGATCATCCGTCGTGGGGCTCCTTCCTCCCAGGATGTACACGTGGCCATTGAGGTAACCCATCCCGGAGTGCATCCTGCCCAGTGGTCTCTCTGCCAACTCCTGCCAGCTGTTCAGCACCGGGTTGTAGAGCCAGAAGTGCTTCGAGAGGTGGGAGGCCAGGTAGAGGTTGTTTTCAGGGGTGGCACAAGCAATCAGGGACTCCATGGTGGAGCGTTTGAAATCCTGACTACTGAGGTCCACCAGAGGAGGGGACACGAAGTAGAGGTCCTCCGAGTACGGGTCGCAGCACATTATGTTGACGTTCGGCAGGCCGAAGAAGAGGATCATTTCTTTCGCGCTCACGCCTATCCTGTGTTTCGGTATGTCCTCTTTCACACATATTTCCAGAGTTTCGCCGGCCGACTGGTTGAGAAAGTATGCCAGGTATTTCTCAATAATGGGCCTAGCCATGAGGCCGTCGAGGTAGGCCTTATCCTTCTCGGCGAAGAGGTTCCACCGGACACACCTGAGCACCTGCAAGGCATCCTCGGTTTCCAGCGGCACGTTGGCCTCGATCCACTGCAGCGCGGCCGAGCACACCTTGGTTTCACAGTCCACGTCCAGCGTGTCCAGAGACAGGATCTCCTTCAGCTGAACCAGGTCCAGCTCGCAAAGCTCCTTGGTGTTGCAGAGCTGACTGAAGTTCCTGGCTATAAACGCCTGAGCTTTCCCCTTCAATTCCGGGTTTCCATAGGTGTCCGCGAATTTGAGGAGTCCGACACAATTGGAGAAGTCCAGCCTCCTGGTCATGAAACTGGAGCAGGCCAGCCTGATGTACTCCAGCTGCAACATGTTGGCAGCGGCGTAGACCCTCTGCACGTTGCCTTCCGTCACTGTCACCTTCCCGGTGTAACAGTAGTCTATGATCACGGTCATGGACTCGGGATCGACCCCGCGGATGGTCACTTTATCCTGCATGCTTTCATTCAAGCCGCCGGTGAACATGCTTCTGAAGTAAGGGCTGGCGGCGGCGAGGATGTTGCGGTTGCAGAGGAAAAGTTTCTCGGTCCCGCATCGGGCCGAATCGGAGGTTCGATCGGGCGGCTGGTCGTCGTATTCCACCCCGATGGCGACGTCCGCCAGGAGCCGCGAGTCGTACAGGGACTTCAGCTCCTTCAGCAAGTGCTGGGCGTGATCGACGTCCTCCAGCTCCTCGGGGCCGCTGAAGTAGCTCAGTACCGAAGCCATTGATGGGAACGACCCGCTCGGCTGTCTGCAACGAAACGCTCAGCGGCAGATTGTGCACATCCGTCTACGAGCTGGAAACAAACACCGCCCGGAAAACGGTTTGGACAGAAGAAGACGGTTCACGTCCGCGCGAGTCGGCTTCGTCTTTCCGCGCCGCCATATTTACCCCTGGGTCATGCACCCGCGTCGAGAGTTGTGATAGCGCTCGTTCCCCGCAGTCCGTTCGGGGTTTATGTCGTTGACGCCTCCGCGGTTGCAGCCGGGGAGCGTTTGAACCACAGTGGCGGCCGAGACCCGCCTCTCACACAAGCGTGCTGGGGAGCGGGGCCGCCTCGTCCCGGGCTCCGGTTGGCCGAGCGAACGGCGACGCGGTGACGTCAGCCTAGTTCGGTTGCGCGGGTTGTTGTTTAAACCGGTCTATCGACGATCAATTGCGTTGATTTATATTCACATATTTATATTTATTTATACATTTATGTAATGTAATATCAATGATATGCATTCCCCCTTTCGCGCCTCCCGTTCCTATGTATCGTTTCTTCATTTTGTTTGGACAAATCCAGCTCAATTCAAAATAGTTGATTCGTCCCTCGAGGGGGCAGTTTTGCGGCGTACCAAACATGTGCGCGGCATCATTTCTTTTTTTTTTAAACAACAGTATCTCCGATGTTCTTCTTTGTTTTTATTTGTTCTTGATTTTGATCAATTGTATGGACTGTTACAATTCGATTTTATTCGAATTGTTCCGTTTTTAAAGGGGTGTACTTGCATTTAATTGTATTGAAATCTTTGTTGGAACGACACTATAGTAAATAAGGGGGTCTTAATGGCTTCTAGAGGTGAAATAAAGTTTGATCGATTGATTGATTGAGCGAGCGGTCGATTCCTTTCATACATGTATTCCATTCATACGTGTGCATCCAGTGAGGCACGTGGAGCATAGAAATTCAGGAGGTCAGTTGGAAAATTTCAAATCACTCATCTTTAATGCAAAACAAAATCATAATTAATGGCGACGAGAAGGGCCAATTAAAGTATTGAAGTAATTCTTCACATTGCCGTGAAGTCCAAAATTAACTGTTACACATGGTATTTTGAATATACACAGTGATAAATCTACAATGCACAAATGCCCTTTGTACGTGCCATTATCTTAGGTGGATCTGCGACTGGGGTCACTGATGCTGCTCACGCCGTCACGGTTGTGAACGGTCTTGTGGACGGTGATGAGGAAGGGGAAGGCGGAAGGCAGCTCCACCCGCCGGCTCAGCTTCTGGTAGCCCCAGTGGAGGCAGCGCAGCCGCTCCGCCAGGTCCCGCCGGCCGGCTCGCTCCAGGCCGTCTCGCAGCAGCTTGGTCTTATTAGGCTCGTCCAGCGACCTCTCGCACCTGTGGCCAAAGACAAACACAAGAGGATCCATTACAAGGTGCGGTGAAAGGGAGTTGGAGTAGGATTGGCCCGAAATAAGTGAGAGTGTTTAAAGATCGCATATAGAAAGTTCAAAATAAAACATTGAGCCTCCATATTATATTGGTGTCACATTATATCATATTATACATGCATTTTGATGGGGAAGAGGACCACATGATGTTGTTCCAGGGCAGTGCATCACCCGACTGCTTCATCAAAATAAACAAATATTATGGTATATTAAAAAATAGAGCTGTTGCTATTACTTTAGGAGCTGTTGCGTGCACTAACTGTACCAGCATTCCAGCATGATCCGGGCCTGGACCCTTTTCTCCGTGGACTTGGTTTGGAAACGTCTGATCTCAACCCTGGTAAAGCCAAGTTCATCGGCCAGAACTATCCACCCGAAGGCAAGCTGTGCGGAAATCTCCTGCACGGTCTTTAGGTTAATTACAGCATCCTAGAGAAAAATATATTGTAGAAATACTCTAAATTAATGTGAAAAAGTATGGTAATTATATTGAAAAAGCTACATACAAACCTCTTGTGCTTTATTGGGCATTATCAAAGTCCAAGCTCTGGTCCCATCTTAAAGTAACGACAAAAATATGTTTAAATTACATTTATACATTTATTGATACATGACCATGTATCCATGCATCTACAGTTAAATTTGAATAGTTTTAAGAGTATATCTTACCTATAATCACAAAGTGTTTCCTTAGGTAACACAATGAGTGTGATCCCAGTGTTACCTGGGCGACTCGACACCAACATGAAGTCCTTTTAAAGTTTAGTCGTTTCTATGATCACTCAATTGAGTCTTTTGGAGATAATCATTAGCAGAGCACCCACACACACGCACGCACGCACGCACGCACGCACGCACGCACACTGCAGCGTGACACAAATCTCTCATTTAATAATCAAATTCCACACAAGGTAGTATTTTTAAAAAGCTCTTTTTTTATTGAGTTTAAAAATGAACTTCCTTTTCAAATCCTTGTCAACCACAAAAAGCATCGAAACCTCCATGTGCAATATCATTGCAGCGCTAATGTTCGTCAGAGAACATCGAGACGTTGGCTGTGGTGTAAACAGTAACAAAGAGAGACAAGTAGTAGTCAAAAGAATGTGTTTCCGAAGTTACGTCGAACTTTACTCGTTTTACTGTCTTTAAAAACAAAGCAAAGATTGTGGATGTGTTAAAGTCTTAAAGATGACTGGAAAAAAAACGAGCTGTGAGTTCCAAAGTATAATGAATTCCACCACGGTTTATAACAGGCACAAAATTGATCAAAACCCAATTTTCTCGACTTTATATTCAACGTCATAACCACGAATGACAGAAATGAACCATAATAAAATGTCTTCAGTGAAAATTATTACTAACTGGTACTAATGCAAATGCATAAGATATAGTCATTTTTAACCTTTTGAACTGGAGATGGAGTTATATTTAATCGAATAAAAGCGTGAACTATCCACATTCCCAAATAAAAAGCACATATCAGGAGGGTGATTTTCATATCAAACATCATCATCAACATATTGCCACGATAAGAGAATCACCTCCGAAATGAGTCAGTCCTTGTTTCAGCAGGTTTTTAGGTCGAGATCCAGCCTGCTGGACCCTTGCGCCTCTCTGCCTCCGTTTGATGCTCATTTGATGCGCCGTTCCTCAGTGTAACAGTGTTTTCCAAAATGTTAACAGTCTTTCTGGGGGAAAGAAACGTACCCTGTGCACCATCTGGCCTCCTCCCTCTGCTCCGCTCAGTAGCAGCCGTCTTTCCAGCTGCCGTCTCTGAGGGCACTCAGGGCCGCCATGCTCTTTGGGGGGGTCAGTAAACTGCAACGGTAAAGGTAAAACATCAGGAATTAGTCAATTCAACGAATGCACTTTCAACGAGCAGTCCATTAAAAATGTTTTATGATGCGCATAGAAACCGTCAAACTGGTTTAAGGATGTTTACCTGCGAGCGGGCTGAGCGATCTTACTGGGACGCAGTGTCCCGCCAGTCCCCACGAAGGAGGCTGGGCGAGGCAGGGAGCTGCGGGGGGCGGCGGCCTGGCCGGGCGTGGCTTTTAGGGGCTGCGGTGCGGAGGCGGCGCCGGGCTTCATGGGTTGGGGCAGCGCTCCGCCCCCGGAGAATGAGTGCAGGCTGACAGAGGAGGACAGGGTGGGGGCGGGAGGGCCCTGCTGGACCGTGGGGCTGACGTAGGCGGTCGCCTTCAGTGGCGGCCGGGCGGTGGCGCTGTGGAAGTTGCCCACGCTCTGCACCCGCTGACCCAGCTGCCCCGGGGAGGGAACTGCAACACCAGGAGAGAGAGCAGCGTGAGGAAGTTTGACTTCACCGGGGGAAAAAACCCAACTGCAAGCGTTGGAAAAGGGAGGCGTGTACGATGGGTTTATTGATAGACAGGAGGAGGTGCGTCTTACTGGAGGACTGGAGGCGAGCGAGCCCGTTAGAGGAGTCAAAACTCTGGCTGCTCCGCAGGGAGGACATCATCGGCAACGAGGAGGGGCCGGGTGAGGTGTTAAGGGGGGAGATCAGGCTCGGAATGCTGGGAACACTGGGCATGCTGGGAGCTCGGAGCAGGTTGGGCATGCTTCTCCGTAACTTGTCTATGCAGTCAAATTAACATAAAGAAATGTTTTTTTCAAAACGTGCTCAGAGAGCAGCTCATCAACTTAAATATCCCCAGGATTAGGTTTCATTCAACACAGCCACATAAGATAAGCTATTATCTAAGTGTAAGTTACTGTGGTTATCAAACAAGTATGAAACAATGAGTAAATGAGTTTGTGTAAATGAGTTAGTTAACTTCTCGTTACTTGAAAAACCTACACTGAAAAAAATCTTGGTCAGGGTTTTGTCCAAATATTGCATTATATAATCTTTGCCTCCATGCCAGCGCTCCGATGATCTAGGAGTGTGTATGCCACCTACTTCAAAAAATAGACTCTAGATTAGTTGTAGATATATTATTAAAGAATCTGGTTGACTATAAAGCAAACTCATCTTAAAACCAGTGAGCAGGGCAGCAGGGAACCAAGCGTAGAAGCGTCACATGGACCTCTGCCAATCAGTGCGTTTACATGCGCACATGACGGTGATATTCTGCATTAGGTGTTCCCATGCGTCTGCGTAAGTGTATGTGGTGTGAATCTCAGAGCTTTTGGTGCGTGCACAGAAGGAACATGCCAGAAGCGATATGATTAAGGTGTCAGTTTATGTGTTAATGTGTGTGTCAATTGGAATATTCATTCAAAATTCCATCCGGGCTTCATTCGGATCAGATGATGACGAATACAGTGTTTCACATGACATCAAAATGTTTGCATCAAAACAACTCCTTATTTGGAGTAAACGACTCCTTAAGCTGTCCGAGCGAGGTCGTTCCTTAAATCCTCCTTGGCACCAACCGAGCCGCTCTGGTCATCAGGGACAAATCAACTGCGGAGCGATGCTTAGCTTTTCAAGGGGGTAAGATGCTTAGCTTTACCCTGCGGGAGAATTCCTTTGACTCCTCTCAGGACGGCTTCCTGACAGAAGATCTGAGATTACGTCGTCAATAATTCAATTTTCCGGCGTTTTTTTTTCTCTTTGCTCACCTGTGCTATTTCTGTACCCGGGCTGTGTGTCCGCCGTGAGGCTGGACGGCCCGGAGTACTCGGAGAGGGAGCTCAGGGAGTACTGGGGGGCGGTGGGGCTGCGTCTGCAGTCCCTGATGCTGGAGAATGTGTGGGAGTGCGGGAGGCCGCCGCGCTGCATAGACACGGTGCGGAAGAGCCGAGGCTGAGGCGGCGGGAGCTGATCGTAGCCCTCGTCGTCCTCGTCATCCTCGTCCAGGTCCATGTCGCTGCGGCGGAGCGAGTGGATGGAGAAGCTGGAGCTGCGGCGGCTGATGGTGGCTGAGGTAGAGGCGTAGTCTTGCCGGAGGCCTGGGCGGAGGGGAAGCAATAAAATGGGAATAAATATTTTTTTGAATCAATAACATAATGGAGCTGCACACCCACTTGTCATATAAAAATAAGTCCAGTAAAGGTTAGATCAGTGTTTCCAAAACCTTTTTTAGTAGTGTACCCCTTCTAAGATGTATTTTCAGCTGAGTACCCCCTTCACTGGCATTGCGAGATAAAAAAAGAAAACTGACATAAATGTATGGTTGGCAACTGTATGGATGTAGTATGTGTTTTTTTAAACATTACATATAACCAATATGTTTATGCACATTTTTGTCAATTTTCAATTACCTACTGCAGTATCCTAAAGTACCCCGAGGGGTATGAGTACTCTCATTGGAGAAACACTGGGTTAGATTATACACTTATCTTTAATGTTGTGCATGCAGCAACAGTGTTTATAGATATATAGATGAAAATAGAATATAATAAAATCAGAATATTATATCATACAATAATAAAAATAGAAAAAATGGCAGTAAATAATAAACCTAAATTTAACTGAAAAAATAGAACAATTTGGCAATACGCATTGAACCCCAAAAAGTTTAACAATTAAAGGGGATCTATTATGCTCCTTTTCAACAAGTTAATATAAGTCTGTGAAAATTGTCACTGAAAAATTCCACTCGGTTTACTCATTCTAGCCGGTTGACCGGTTGCCGTTACAATTTTCCCGAGTTGAATAACAAACCTGAATCTTTTCATTGACCACTGACACACATCACGCTGGGAGGAAACCGTCCGCAGACAGCGTACTCACTCTCCTCCTGGAGCCGTGCCATGACCTGCACGTCCGTCATGTCCTGCAGTTTGTAGCCCATGGAGATGGAGTCGTCCTCCAGCTCCGACGCTCCCACCTCGCTGTCCAAGGAAGACTGTGGGCTGATGGCTGCGTGCCGGCGGCCCACATCTAAAAAAACAAAAAAATACACCATATTATGAAGACAATAAAACCAACTAGGCAATTAAGCTTAAATGAACACAGAGAATCTATCAAGACGTATTCAACGTCTCTGCGGAATACTCAATTCTGAATAATGGGCGCTGATCTCTTAATTACAATTACAACGCCTACGTGCTCATTTTAGCGCTAGTTAGTGCCGATATCTTGAATGTGAATATGGATGTGTCCAATTTCGCATTAATAACAGTAAAATATAATAAGATAATGTACAGCCAGCCGGTCATATGGCCACATTCCTTTAGCAGTGTGTATGTGAATGTGTCCTGGGTCATATTAAAGGACCGCCTACTCAACTGGCGTCCTCGTGTGTAAGCGGAAGCACGTACTCACTCAGCGATATTAAAGGCTGGTCGGGAAATTGGGAGTCTCCCTGTTACAGAAGTGACTTTTACAAGTCGAGTACTGACACCAGTGTTTCTCAAATGGGGTTACTCGTACCCATAGGGGTACTCTATGGTACAGCATGGGGTACTCCGAAAAAAAATACAAAAAATCGACATAATTGATATTTATTTATGTTCGAAGCTCTATGAGTTATGTTTTTAATTTTCCATACAAGTAAGGAAATCAGGAAACTAAATAAATCTGTCAGCCTCAACATTGCAGTCTGTATTATTTCTGTTTTGCCCACGCTCCAAGGTCTTCCCATTTGGTCTTTGCAAACCGAAATGATGTATGTGTTTATTCACATATAGAGCGGGGAAGTAAGATCCGATCACACGTGGCTGCTCGAGACACACGAGACGCATTCTAATGCTGGGTGTGCACAGACAGACTTAGAGCTGTCCACTTGCGATCGGATCATCCAAGACGCATTTTAATGCCAGGTGTAAACAGGGCCTCTTACATAATGAGCTGCACTTAAATATAGTTGCACTGTTAGTGTAATGAAATGCATGGAACCAGATGGGGGAGTGAGGGGTGGGGCGTGAGCCTTACTTTGGAGTGCGGCGTTGGAGAGGAAGGTGGGCGCTCTGTCGCTGAGGCTGCAGCTCGCCCTCACCGGGAGCGTCTGCGGGGCGACGGGGGGAGCTGAGGACGGGAAGGGGGCTGGGGGAGAGCGAGGGAGAGGGAGAGAGAGACAGAGGACCGATGAGGTCGTTCTGAGGTTGAGAACACGGAAGGAGCTTTCACATCCATTTTTTTTTTATTTCCCCGGAGGAGCTCCGGAGGAACTCGTCCATCTGCCTCGGGGTACGAACTTATAATCCCCTCGAAGGCTTTTTGCCGTAATCTGATTGAAACTCACAAGTTTCAAATCTGGGTGATGTTACAGCGAGCTCCGAAATGATTTGGGTAGCGCAACAGAAAAATGACTCTCCGACTTTGGAGGTAGAATACACGCTGTCATGCCTATTTTTAAGGGAAATTTCTCAAAGAACTACGTAGAAATATGATTATCTTACTATATCTGTACAGCTTTGATAGATGATCCAGTAATTATATAGTAATAAACACTGAATTGTATCAAGATTTGAATTTGCTTCTTATAAACGCCACCAGGTCGATTGCACTTTTTAGGCAATTCAATATGTATACATGTCAACGCACAGGATATAAATAAAAAAGTTAAACAATTCTCATGTCAGGGGCTATGCTGTCCATATACTTATAGAGGAGGATGCTCGTGATTTATTATAACTGCATCGTTGCAGATATTGCACGTTACGATGTCTCATTCAAATCACTATTGAATATTGTGATAAAGTGACGATACATGTTATGGAGCTTTCTGACGACATTGTAAAGAAATAATTAAAGTATAATGCAGTAACAAGTTCATAATGCTGATCATTTGCAACGCATCATACTAATCCGTACAGTCCATACGCCATGTCAATCTTTCCAAAAGGCAAGTCCGAAAATAAGCCACATTTGCTTCTCATGTAGAGATCAGATCCCAGGTCCCTTATTAGTGACCCTACAGATGGAATAACAAATAACTGTCCTGGGTTATCTGAACCAGCGGGAAATCAGGTCTTCGTTCCCGTCTCCACTTAAGACATAATGGGACTCACATACAGCCACTCTAGAAATTGTATCTCTGGTAATTCGATTTTCTGAGTCCAGCTGTTTGAAAAATCAATGACCTTGCAAGTCAAAAAAAATACTAAATAAATAAAAGTCAGCGGCAGAGATTAGAAGCTGTGGTGAGACCTGGGAGGCGGGCGGGTGGTTAGATGTACATGTTGTGTTGTGTCGAGGGTTACCTGGCGTCTGGTTTAGTGCAACAGGTTTAGTGTAAGGCAGGATGGGGCAGCTGAGCGTGGAGAGCCCTTCTATGCAGCTGTAGGGTCGGACGGAGGAGATGCCTCTCCACCGCTTGGCTGGAGGAAGGGAACCACTCTGTTAATCTATCCCAAATCACTGCAATTCTCTACAGACACGCAACGCAACACACGCACGCACGCACGCACGCACGCACGCACGCACGCACACACACACACACACACACACACACACACACATTAATGTATTGATTGTTTCTTAACTCAGATCGGCCGAAAGTTAAGCTGACTCGGGCAGATCAGTATTGATGTCCAAAATGATTAGGTCAAAGCGGCGTTTGGGCTCGGAAGGCTGACACAGTAGGACGAGGTTTGGCTTTCCACTGAGGCTTATTGGGTGAAACTACAGCTTTTTCTGGCGAGGACATCGGGATAAGCAGGGATTGTGGCATGTAGGCTTCAACCCCCCCCCCCGCAAATCAGTAATAATTTGTCGATGGTCGGCTTTGGCTTTGGGAGGGGGGCGACGTGTAAAACTCATGTAAAACTCAAATCTGTGATTTTCGAGCATATTCCAATTTATTACAATAATTTGTTTGGAGATGAAATGAATAGCAGGAGTGACGTGAGGTCAAGTGTGTCAAGAGTGTAAACATTAGTTTTACTCTGATTGGTAGTCAGGGAGGCGCATGCCAGAGGGAGCCGTTTATTTGGCATTCCCGACAACCACGACTGGATAAGAGTAGCATTCAAAGCCCACCGGAAAAACAACAGTTACTGGGCTTCGGCAACAAGGGAGTATTCATGACCCGGAGGACAGCCAACCTTCACTGAATCCAGCTTTGGAAAAAAAAGAGGACCCCGAAGCGCGCGCACACACACACACACACACACACACACACACACACACACACACACACACACACACACACACACACACACACATTTCCCTGCACACGTAGACACACTGCAACAAACACACAATTGCGTTCACCTGCCTATGCAGCGAGAGCTGAACAAATCTGCTTCAAGGGGAGGTTAATGTAAGCATGGTTTCTATGGAAACCATATGTACTTGCAAGGCCGGGAAAAAAAAACAACAAAACTGAGTGGCAGTTAATGAAAATTGAGAAATATTTGAGTTTAGTGTTTTAAAAATGATTACGATTTGTTTTTAATAGCATTTCCATCATTTATGACGTTTATGGTTGTTATTCTGAGCTGTTTGCTGATCATTTGACAATGAGAACTGTAAAAAAAATAAGGAGTTAAAAAACTGGCATGGAATATGGCTCCTGAAGATTCCACAGTTTAGAACCGATGTTTGTTTCCAGTAAATTACATTCAATGAATGTCATGGAAAAACCTGTTTCAGCATAAACTGATCAAGAACAGTTTGAAATAGGCCTATGTGAGAGATTTCTCTAGGTGGCTTCAGGGTGAAAATCCAACAACCATTACATGTGATCGAATTTGGAACGATCCTTGACTTTCTTTGACACAATTTTATGAATTTCACAAGAAAAACAAAATAGTGTCTACAATGTACTGTGGCGATTGGAGGCTAACCATCTGTCATGGCAAAGCTGCTTGAACCATTATAACATAAGTGAACATTCCTCAACACACCCACTCACAGAAGGGAGCGTATTTATCTCACAGGCACCCCCACTCACGTACCAAAGTTAATAAATAGTTCTCAAATATTACACCCCCCAGCTCAAGAACACAGAACACCACCAACTGTAGAAAACTTAAAAAAAAAAATCCTATAGGGCAATAATGGGTAATCAGTACAGTACAGTACAGTAATTGTTTTACTATATACAAAATTAAGCCACACTTTTCAGTCAAAAAAAACATTATTTGGGCAATTTTGTACTGCAATATAACACGTCTTTCCTTGCTTAATACAGTACAGAGGGGTTTCAAGATGCAAAATAAGGTGATCGTTCCTATCATTTATTAACACTGACCGTGATTACTTTGCCGACTTCTAATGAAACACAACTCTGTGCCGCCTGCTTCTTCTAGCTTGTCGCAGTTCCGCCTAAATTAACCTAAAAAGTCTAAAGAGAGCCTTTTTAACGGTTGTGTTTCAGATACGCTTCAGCCGGGTGTGTGTATGTGTGTGTATGTGTGTGTGTGTGTGTGTGTGTGTGTGTGTGTGTATGTGTGTGTGCAAATGTCATGTAAATCTAGTCACATGTGGAGACAAGTGCGTTCCAGATTTTTGATCACATGGCAGTAAGCTCTGGGGACATGACAGATGTCCATATGAAATGGATGGATGGTGGATGAAAGTGTATATACAGTATAAATACAGTATATACAGAGTATATAGGTTACCTTGGTCCAGCCGGTGGCAGAGTGTCATTTTGGCCAGCTCCACCTCTGGCCCCGGGTGGTCCAGTACCTGCCTGCACCACTGGAGAGGGCTCATGAGGCCCTCGCTTTGGAGCTTGGCCTTGGGACTCACGTACAGCCTGGAAAACACACACACATCACACTTTAGTGGCACTTGGCTCCCACTCAATTCTATCTAAATGTTTGCACACACAAAAAAATATTGGTCGATAGTTGGGGCAGACGAGGGGGCGTGGTCAAGCCACGGTCTGCGGGTGACGGGACTGGCTTCGCCCCGTAGCGCCACAGCTTTACCGGGTCTGTCCGATCAGCGGCTTTCGCGCCAAATGGTCGGACCCGGCTGGGAGGGTCTTCATATTATGTGGTTTTGTCTTTCAGTCGGAAGCTGAGGCGCAAGACGCAGAAACGCCTGCGGTCCGGAACACACGTGCACGCGAAACGAACTCTGTTAATCCCTTTTAGTTTATCTTCACCGTTTTGCCGGCGAGCTTTTCTACCACCGTTACGAATAAAATCCTCGCCGTGTCGGCGCTCCACCCGCCTGAACGACTCCGTCTCCCTCCCTAAACCCGTACATGTGGGTGGAGACTCCCACCATAGTAAAACTGGAAACAGATCTTCTGTTTCTTTACTGGAAACAGAAACACAATAATGAGGAGATCATCGTGTTTGTTTGCAACCATCAACTATCGACCCATTTAAAACCGCTAAACAGCGAGAGACCGCGAGGCGACGACACCCTCGGACATAATGATTTGAGTTTTTACAGCGGTGATATTTCTTCGCGCCGTTCAGGCGAGACCCCTTTACGGCGGAGGTAAACTGGTGCGGAGGGAGTGATTCCCGCACGCGAGCCGAGACGATCGGCCGTTAGAGATTCAAAGCCTTCAAACGCGTCGTGTTTTATTTTCATTTGGCGACAGCTAAAAATGGGTGGGGAGCAGTGTGCGGCAAGAGCAGCTTGGTGTTGTGATTTGAGGCATAATACTCTGTCTGCTGTTGGCATTGCACTGTTGTTTCCTCACCTCTGGGCCTTTCGCTTGGCGTTTGTAGTGTGACCTGCACTGCTTATATAGATCGCTGGGTGTTTTCCAGGAAAAAAAACAAAAAAAACCCCATCCAGCCTCTGGTGAGATGCAGCCAGTAAGGCTGAGACAAAATTATCAAACACCACCCTTGGAAATAGGACTTTACTATGCTGACTACACCGAATTGCTTATTGGCAGAGAATTTTATTTTTAGAAGGACATCTGCTCCGCCACTGGCGGAAGCAGATGCAGCTGTATTTGTTTCTTGAACTATTAATAAAAAAAAAAAAGGAGTCACAATATAACACTCTAGAGAAAAAGATTTCATCTCGACGGATCGCTCATTGTGCGTGTAGGAGACTAAGAATACACGAGAAGTGACCTCTCCCGCGGTAACTGGGTCACAGTTTGAGACGGACTCGGAACCGATTAGATCTGTTAAATGGACTGAGAAAGATCTCGGCGCAGCCCCTGGTGCTTGGGACGCTCGACACCGTGGGCGCTGCACGGGAGTGTGCTACATTCTCCACATCACTAACTACACACAGATCTGGAAATGGTTCACCAGCCGGCGTGTCCGTCAGAGCGACCTGACTGAGCAGGAACAAGGCTTCAATGTAGTTCAGCCCTGGGACCCTGTTCTGCAGGACCATGCAATCTATGCCTCCCAGGTTGGCTGCTTAAAATGTATTTTCTCCGACAGGAAACGGGTCAGAACGTCTTGTAAGCAGGTCCACACTTGGTGTTAGTATGTAACCCTCTGTATGTTAGTATTGTGAGTATGGTAGTATGCAACCTGTAACCCTCAAATAGGAATCGCAAAAAACCTCAATATCAAGTTATGGAATCGGTTGAAAGGGGCCCAAAACGATTTGAGTGGACTTTTTGAGAATGATTTGAGGATTACTTAAGTTGTTCAAGACTAATATTCGAGACCAAGAATTCAAGAGAAATAATCATTCTGATAATGATAATTGACTTACGAATGATTGTGCTAAATTGGACACCCAAAACTGAAATTGAGAACAAAATGTATTTATTTTTCTTGTATGTATGTATGTATGTATGTATGTATGTATGTATGTATGTATGTATGTATGTATGTATGTATGTATTATTATTATTTTTGGTCATAGCAGTAGTAGCAGTAGGAGTAGTAATAGTAGAAGTAGTAGCCTACTATCATTATTATTGATTATACTATTACTATTTAATTGCCTTCTAATAATGTAAAGCACTTTGTGTTGCATGTTGTGTATGGTGCTATGAAAATTATTGTTGTTATTATTATTATTAATAATAATAATAAATATAGTTGCAGGCAGCAATACACAGGTTCAGTGTAGTCATGTTAGGTAGAATTTTCCTAGTTTCCATAAAAAACACCATCATTTCGTATCAACAGCAATTAGAAATTTCTGAATTTCCACTATTCCAGAATTATAGAATTCCCGACTATTTCACTTATTTATCATTGTTACGAGTATTTAATTTATTATTATTAATGTTTTACAGAGGATTTTAAGTTTGGCGGTTGCCGGTGCTGCACAGGCTCATTTGTTTGACCAATTACCGTAGAATTATGTCTGGATCCATCCCCATGGATTTAGGTTTACTGAAGGTTGTGTCGATTAGTCCTTGGTCCTCATGAACAACGTTTTAGAATTACAACCGTTTCTAGATCTTGCAGTGCAGGCATAAAAGAGACGGTTACTCCAAAAGTTCTTAGAACTATGACAAAGTTCCTGCGTTGCAAAAATGCCTTCTGTGACCGATTACAGTTTTCAGGATTCTGTGAAATGCACCAGGAGTTACAATTTTCAGAGTTTCTATTAAACGCAGCATCAGCTCCTGCTGTTTCTCGTTTGGAACAAGCATAAATATAAGGAACGCTATGCGGAACAACCACTATGCAGTCTACAATACGGAAGTTGCTGGATGCGAATAACCACCCAGAGACAACGCCTGGACATATATAATGGGATTATGATGTCAGAAAGTTCCCTGCTCCTCCAACTTAAGGTGCTCCAACGTTCTTCAACGTCCGGTAAATTTGCAACGGTTTTTCACTAATTACTGCTCCAAATGTGCATCGATAGTGATCAAAATTACCCCACAAGATGTCTGAAACATCCTGGTTCCAATGAGACCCCAACCATGTCTGTGTGTATTTTGGTTGCTGTGTTTCAGATACTGCGGGCTGGACCCCTAATAATAAATATACAGTAACTGCAGACAGCAATACACGGGGTCCAGTTTGGTCGTGTTAGGTACATATTACAGTCTTCCGGGTTTTCATTGAACGCCGCGTCTGAACAAGCGTAAATACTACACAAAGCAACCAGGTCTACACCGCCCAACTCTCCGAATACAAATGAGCGCCCCGAGACGAAGCCTAGACTTACATAACATTGGTTCATGATGTCACAAAGTGCCCCGCTTCACATACTAATCAAGATTGGCCAACATTCTTCAACTTACGGGGAATTTGCAACGGTTTTTCACCAATTCCTGCTACAAGTGATGATCGACGGGGATACAACTTGCACCACACAAATGCCCCGGTTCCAACGAGACCTCACTCATGTCCGTGAGTGAGGTCTGCCAAGGAGATTATTATAATAATAATAATAATAATAACAATCCGAGCGAAAACAATCGAGTTCCAGCCCTGCCCCCACTAATAATAATAATAATAATAATAATAATAATAATAATAATAATAATAATAAAATAAAATAAAGGTTTATAACGGCCCTTTTGGTATGTGTGGCATCTCAAGGACCGAAAATCTTCAGCATCATTTTAGTAGGTTAGGGGCATCCAACTGGGGCAGACAATACACAACATGTAAACAACGGCACCAAATACGGACATAGTCAGCAAATGAGTGTAAATCACTGCGAATAAAAATGTTCATAATGGATGGGTCGATTGATGGTTCATTTGGGCCACAGCAGCACACGTTACCATGTATCGGAGTCTCCATCAGGCAGCATGGAGCTCAGGTCCAGAAGCTCCAGCTCATCCAGAGCTGTGGCCCCGGCGGGGCCGCTCTCCTCCGCGGCCGCATCCGGAGACACACAGCTCGGCTGGAAATAGTCGAAGGGCTCCTCGGTGGAACCGAACGGTCCGAGGGAGCAAGCTAGCGACTGTATCGGGCTCAGAACGCCGTAGCCCCCGCAGAACCTCTCGCCCGGACCCGCCGTGCTCAGATAGGGCAGCGGGGGCTGCGGTGGAGGAGGGCCGGCGGTGCGACTGCTCACGGCGTTCGCCCTGGTCCTCAATTGTTCGTTCTGCTTCTCCAGTTTTCGCACCAATTCCTGCAGCTTGATCACCTCCAGCTCCGCGTTGGCGATTTTATCGTTTCCGTTGACGTCCGCCATCACCATCGGGGGGTTTAACACTTCTGCTTCCATTTGTGAGGACGCACATGGATGAGGACAAATAAACACACTGTCTGTCTGTCCGCCTGTCTGTCTGAAGAGGCTCCTGGGTCCCCTTTTCAGTCCGATGACCGGTGTCCAGACCCCCCCGGTTTGCAGGCTCCACCACAAATCCAGATCCCGGTACCAGACTGGGGAGGGCCCGCCAGAGATGCTGCAAGCCGCAGACAGAGCCTCAGTGCCCGCGTGTGATTGGCCAGCAGCTTGGACCTAAACCCACATCACACCACCAGGGTGGAACATGCTCAGTAGAGGGTTCTCCTCGAGTTTAGGAATGATGGAATCAGGACACTGTCGTCGCCCCCCCCCCCACATTTTACTATTCGATTCTATTCTCTTCTACTTTGTGCTAATCTATTCTGTTGTATTGTGTCCTATGCTATTATTTCCCATTCTATTGTTCTATTTTTCATGTTAAAATGATTGGACATCGTGAGGCCGTCGCCATTAATAGAATAAAATGATAGAAACACCAACAAGAAGACATTCAAAGCGACACAAAAAAAGGTAATTTACTGAATGTCACACATTTTTTCAATCATTTATTTGATATATCCAATGCTGATTTCCTTTATTGCACAAAAAACAAGCCCCCGGCCCTATATTCTAGCAATATCTTATGGTTTACTACATACGTTAGTCCCACAATAAAGCTTAAGACTTCAAAACAGAATGCTATTGTTGCGTTGAAAAAGAGTAGACAAAGACCAACAAGAAACAATATCATAAAAGTGAGTACCTAACAGTTAAGTAACTGTTGGGTATATATTTAACCATAACTTCAGATAGCTATGTGCAATACTTTTATGTGTTGCACAAAGAACAAAGTACCCATTTCACCAGGAGCATTTTTCATAAAAACAAATTATTTTGTTCACTCAGCAATTGTCTGCCCTCATAGAATGACTGCTGTTCAGCGTCTCCATTTCTCTGTAAGGAGGAGAGATGGCACCACTGTCATTATCATGCCGTGGGAAACGAAATAAAAAAGAAAATCCAAATTTCCGCAGGTTATAATAACCACGTGAAATTGTTTACCTCTGGTGAGATCGAAGCAGCTTTCGCAGTGCACGGCTCGCTTGTAGATCCACATGCTGTCCCCGGCTTTCATGTGACCCAGAGTGTTGCTACAAACCTCGCACTGCCAAACCAAAAAGCAAGAGGAAAAAGAGTCCCAAAGCGTTATCGACAGCTTTACTAACAGACTTCCCAATGTTGGGGATTTAGAAATGTCAAACGGGTTTGGTCGGTGTTGCACCTTGAAGCAGGATGCATGGCAGTTGATCTTCATGTCCTCCAGCACCATCTTGGCCTCCGAGTTGAAGGGCTTATGGCAGTAGGAGCACAGATCCTTCTCAAGCAAAAGCCTATAACAGAACACATAAACCACAGCCGTTCTGTATTACTTTCATGTTTCCATAAATCAATTTATTTTTAAGGCACTGTATGATGAGCTACAGTAATTGTGTGGGGTTGTCGCATTCCATCTTGTACCTTTCCGATGAGGAATACAATGTCTTGATGGAAGATTTGGACAAGTAGGCATCATTTGCCGGAAGGTCGTGCGCACTGATTTGAGAGTGAAAGTGTTAAAATGTGCCCCGACCTGATACATGCAGTAGTCCTTCTTTACCCTACAGTTATTTTTGTATTTTAGAGTTTACAAAAAACGGCGCTTGAGATTCAAAAACCACATCTTGTTTACCTGCTGTCCTTGTAGGATGTGGTGGTGTAGACGGTGGGACTGGTGATGCTGCTGTATTCATAACTGCAGTGACCAGATAAACCATTGTAGTAGGTTAGTCCACACATATTCATGTGTTTTTAAAAAGGATTGTGAATTTTATCCTCATATAACACAAACAAATTCAATGACTGTTTCTTATAAACTAACAGATGAATAAAGTATAAAATATGGGATTTTTTTAAACAAAATAATCGTATGGATTACCACTTTAGATGTTGACCAATATTAAGCACCAAACTGACTGACTTACTACCGACTTAATACTTTTAATTTGGGCTCATTAGAACATAATGATTGACATATACTCCATTCTATAATAGTTTTCTTTAATATCTGACAAGTTTGATATGGCTCGTGGTTTCTTCATTTCAGTTTGTATTTGTACCCTATTTTAACTTTGTATCAGGCCGATGTATCAGCCCACCCCTACTGTAAAAGCTTAACTGGTGTTCCAGTATATTACTACCTGGAGTCAGGTCTGCTGGAGTAGCTTCGGCGGGTGCTGATGTACCCGTCACTGTGCGTGCAAAGACAAAATAAATCAGGGTGCAGAAGGACGATATATCTATGTAATTGCTTCTCCTTTCAAAAGGCCCTTTGACATGGTTCGCCCTGGATAGATACCTGGGCTCGGAGCTGATGGTGTAAGAGGTTGTGCGGGTGGAGGGAGTGTCGTCAGTGCTGTTGTAAGAGCTGTGAATTAAAATGCTGAAATAAGATGTTTGGCAGGGCCCAGAAGTTGAACTTTGAAAGTTAGAAATTATTAAGTTAAATTCAATTAATCGCACTGTGGCATTTGTATTTATTGTGACTATGCTGTAGTTGGTTCCACAATAGCTGTTTGTGGTTTTGTTTTCAACTGAATTATGCAGTAGGCGGAATGTTTAGCTGTTATAGCTGCGGTTGTAGTTTTGAGTTGGACTGTCTCCGCTAAACAGAAATTAGGGTATTTACAATGGCAAATGTTATTATTATAAAGAAAGAGAGAACAACACAGTAAGGTCAATAATACATCATCGTTATTGCATGATAGCGCACCTTTTGTTCTCCAGAACTTCTCTCTTGGTGAAGCTTGTCGAGCTGCAAGGGCAGACGCATGATGTTTACGTTAAATTATGCTGATATTAATTTATTTTGAGTTAGTTAGTACATGACAACTAAATAACCGATTGGCGTCACCTGAGAGAAGATGGGAGATCCGACTTCATGGATTTAGGCAGAAGGGTGTTGTACAGATCGTCCTCGGTCCTGTCAAAGACAACGATGCTATGAGGGGTCACTTCCATAAAAAAAACTAAAAAAAAACAACTATTACGCATCAAAGTATGTCTTACGTAGAGGAGTTCCTTGTAGTAGTAATAGTTGTAGTAGTGGTAGTTTTACTATCATCTCTAAAAAAGAAAAAGGGGTGATGACAGAGGCATGTATAATCTATAATAAAGTATGTATTACAGTCATTTTGCCTTTTATCGTAATTAATTGTCAGCCAGTTCAACACAACTCACCCCTTGGGGCTTTCCACTGTAAAAAAAGATGACTTGATGACACCTGCAGTGCTTTAAATGTAGAAAAGGTACGTTTTAATAGACAATCAGACCGACAGAAAATAGAAGAATAGATAGGAAGACACACATAGTACACCCTTGCATCCATCCATGATGATATTTATATCTGGTATTTCAAATGATAATATAGTAAATCATTGGTCTCACCTGACAGGGGTTGAGGGGCCAGACTGGAGGGATTTGGGGAGCAGACTGTCATACAAGTCATCCTCAACACTGTGGAGGAATTTCCCAATATTCATTAGTGAACAAAACCGAAATGCCTTCTTTTTTTATGCAAAAGTCTTAGAAAAAAAGATCTGAGAAATGGTATTTTATCCAGAAAAGGTTCTGGTTGTAGTGGTTGTTTAAGCGCCGTCCGAACAAAAAGAAAACCAAACAGCACCTTTAACGGACTGGTTTGTCGAAGGTCTGAGGTGTTTAAATGGGTGATAATTATCGGACGAAGCTTACCTGTCAGTGCTAGATCTCAGGGTCACAGTCTCAGTGACACTTGTGTTCCTGTAATAGATCAGATAATTTCCCAAACATTACAACATTATTGATCATATTTAAAGGCACACAAGAAGTTGAATCAGTGGTGGGCAAAAATATCACCTGTCGTCGGAGAGGAGTGTATCAAAAAGTTTGTCCTCAGCCCTGCAAATAAATATTTTCAATAAAGGATGAAATGATATTTGATATGCTGAAAATGTGATGCTATTTATTAAATAATCAAATAATAATAATAATATGATATATTTAATATAATCATTAAATAATAATAATATTCATTGTTTTTTAATATATGACTTAATATATATATTTAAATAATTACAAATGATTATTAATAAAACTATTAAATAAAATCCTTTGGACATAGCAGATTATTGGCAGCGTTCTGTTGAGTCTTACAGATTTTTGGTGCTAAAAGTAGTTTCAGTCACTTTGGTTGTCTTAGACGGGGACAGGGGTGAGTACAGTTCCCTGCGTGAAAAGATGTGACAACAATCAATCAACTCCTCTGATCACAGGCCAAATGTATGTGCTATAATAGCCCAGGATAACCAACACTAAACTATACATTATTTGCTGGAGCAATGTGTGTTGAAATTCCAAATAAAATTAAGAAATATATACAAAAGAGAGATAAGTTAATGAAAAAAACAACCTTTTAATGCTTTCAAATACTGAATATACATCCATCATTACAAGAGAAAACTCTTTCTCAAGCGGCAATGATATTATCTTCCACAATTACAGTCATCCATCTGAATGATACGACTTTCAGATTGTAGCATAGGAAAAATATAGTTTGACTGACTTCACTGTGTGTGTGTGTGCGCGCGCGTGCGTGTGTGTGCCTGTGTGTGTGTGTCTGCGTGTGACTAAAACAAGCATCACTCGAGTACGCTGAGGTGTAAGAACATGGAATTCATCAAGGGGATTGTGAGACTATAAATACTTCATGGGTCTAAAAATGATGCCACTGCATTTGAATTGGTCTCCGTCGTAAAGGCTCCATGATGAAATATAAAGCATTTGTCTTTTGCGGAGTGTGATAGATTGTTTTGGATGTTTTCTCTTGATCCACTTTACTATTTGAGAGCAACATATATGTGTTTTACCCCTTGCTTGAGCTCTTCACATCGGAGAAGACCCGCTCAGTGAACGCGTCGGTCTTGGTGGGGGTTTTACTCACGGGGGAGCTGCCAACATAAAATAATAACTCATTGCAAAATTTGGCTTTTTATTTGTAATATCGCCACAAAGGGGATATGCCACCGCTGCAGGGTTACCTGCTCACAACCTGTCTGGTGGTGATGGTTGTCTCAGTGGTTGTACCGTCCTTGCTGACACTAGTCGTTGTGGTCCTAAAAACAGAATTCACAAATTTGGAGAAAAGAAAAATACTATTTGACAAAATGTCAGTGTTTGATTAAAAGGAATATATATATAAATATATACATATATATATATACATATTGCATGGTTTTGAGGTCTGAGCGTCAAGAAAGCATGGCTTTCAGTATTGCATTCTACATTTGTAATGCATGGCTTCACGCACGTCATGGGGTCATCTGACTTCAGTGATGATGACAGGCTGCGGAAAGGAAAATAATTGATTTGACTTCTGAAAGTTGGCCAATATTGTACCATGAAGATAATCATCCTTAATGTTTTTGATTTGATCTCATCTTACCTTCTGGTGTAGGAGGTGGTCTTCTGTCCATAGTTGGAAGGGAGGGTGCTGCCAGAGAAGATCATTCCCACATCATTCTGCTATAAGTTATGTGCCTTGACTAGGTATTGGTATTGAGTCTAAATATATATATATGTATATATACATAGATATACATAAATATAGATGTATATATAGTAAAATCCACACCAACCTGATGTCATTTAGTTCCTCCTGACTCATACTGAATCTGCAAGTCAGAGAAACAGGCTGTTGAAATAGGTACCAAACTGTGGCATAGACATAAGGTGTACTGAGATGTTCAGTAGCCATGGATATGAATATGAACATGTAAATGTTCATGTCAAGTTTATGTTCATGTTCATGTTCATGTCAAGGCCCTACCTCTTGGTAAGAGCCTGCACGGAAGTTGACGAAGTTCTTAGTTTGGGGATGCTTGTCTCCTCAGGTTCAGGGCTGTTTAAGAAAACAAAACAGAATTATGTTGTGTGCGTGCATGTATATAGTACATACAGTATATATGAATAATGAATTGATCAGGTGTCTACCTGTTAAGGGTTTCTTTGGAGCTGTACCGGCCTAAAATAGTCTTGCCGAAGTTGGGATCGCGACTGTGGGAGGAAAATCTTTCATTCTGGCTTGCTTGTATGCTAAACATGCTGCGGGCTTTTAATGTTATGCAACGGATGTAATTATATGAGTTACAGACGCATTCTTGTGTCTGGGTCTTTCTTTATGTCTTACATGTCTGTGTGTGTGTGTGCGTGTGGGACTTACTCGACCGGCTCGTCCTCCTCCACGTCCCTCCGGATCCAGCTGTTGTCTTTCAGGGGCTTTTTCTTGGTGTCTCCCGTTGCTAGGCAAGAAGTTAGTTAGCAAACATCAGCGGGACACCTTGGCAACTATTCAAACATACGGTGAGGTCCTACGACCAGTGAGTCAGTTATGACTTTGCTATGGAAGAAATATTTGATTGTCAACATATAAATAACACGAATATAATATCACCACCATATTATATTGATGATACATATTTATGCCACGGCTTTAATGAATCCGGTGTTCTGATTGGTCAATGGCGGCAATCAGCCAGTCATGATTTTCACGGGACAATTTGATATCGCGCCGCGCTACTTCGCGTTAACGCAAGCTGTCGGCGACACCTGGTGACTCTACATAGAAACTACAATGGAAGACTCGAGGACGTGAATGCGGATATGGTCAATTTCACATTATTACCAGTAAACAGGTGAGTCATATGTACAGCGGGGCGAAGTTTTTTGTTAAGGGCGATCGGGTCGCCACGTTGCTGCGGTGTTATCAACGTTGCTGTGGACTATTTTCCCTAGCGGAAAGAACCCCCTCAGGAGTGAAAAAGTCCTTATCACCCTGTGGGGCTTTGTTTTACGATTTTATATATATATATATATATATATATATATATATATATATATATATATATATATATATATATATATATATATATATATATATATATATATATATATATATATATAAAACAAATATATATATATATATATATATATATATATATATATATATATATATATATGTGTGTGTGTGTGTGTGTGTGTGTGTGTGTGTGTGTGTGTGTGTGTGTGTGTGTGTATGTGTATATATATATGTATATCTATATATATGCATAATATATTATCATTCATAAAGATAGAATATTATATATATAATATTTATTATATTAATATAATATACACCTCCATCAATCAATCGATCGCTTGATTTCGTTTTAATGACTTTGATCGACATGTTGTCATCGGAGAATTTCTCAGTACTTACAGGAGTAAGACGTCCTGGAGTAATGAGACATTTCGCCGGTGTTAGAGCTTCACCTTTTAAATGCACCGGGGAGAGAGAGAACAAAAGAGATTTAAAACATGCATGTAAATCAGCCACTAGATGGTGGTTTTGTCGACAGGTAAGGATTGAGGAGTGTGCGCTGAGCAGTGTCTTTTCTGCTTTGTTATCGCCACATATGGGGACAAAGTGGAGCAGCCATTCATGCCACCAGTCCATGTACCATATAGTCTATATATCACCGTATAGTATATATTTATATCCACCTATACTTATTCTACCATTGTACCAACAGATAAGTGGGTAGTTTGAAACCTGTTTGTCTTGATCTGCCCCCTCGGGGAGACACACCCACTCTCCACAACACACCTTCCCCAAACACACCTTTGGCAGCAGAAAGCTGCATCAGCAACATTCCATGAGCCATTCATGATAAGGATTATGCCCCTCCTCCAAATAACATACTACAGTACAAACAATCCACCACTGTACAGACACACGGTCACACCCAAGTAATGATTCACTACAAAATGATTGATCCTGTTAAATATGTTTGGTTTATGCAAACAAACATATACAGTAACTGTGTACGTTGTTATAATGTATATAAGAGTCAGCAATTTTTTAAAGACCTACAACAGAAACATAGTCTGGCTTGGACATTTTTGCTGGTGATAATTCACTACAGTGGAAAATCCTCTTTAAAGCTAAAAAAAACGTGTATTTTCTCAGTCAAAATGAGATTTGTCTTTGCCGTAGGTATTTCAACAATACAGTCATAATAAATATAGCTGCAGGCAGCAATACACAGGGTCCAGTTTAGTTGTGTTAGGTATATATTAAAAGTTTTCCGGGTTCTGTGAAACGCAGCACGAGTTACAATTTTCCAAGTTGATGTTGAACGCTGCAGTTTCTTTCACTCGTTGTTTCATATTGTTTAGTTTAGATGTCCCTCAAGAACAGTGTTTTAACAATTACCATTTTTCCTGAATCATGCACTGTGAACACAAAATAAATAACCAGTTCCTCCAAAGGTTCTCAAAACTTCCTTCGGTGCCAAAACGCCAATTATAGTTTTTGGAGTTTTGTGAACCACAGCGCAAGTTACAGTTTTCCGAATATCCTTTAAACGCAGCATCGGCCCAAGTTGTCTGTCTACGTGCAGCAAACAGTGTGCAGTGCACAGGGCGAAAGTCGCCGGATGTGAATGAGTTCCGAGAGACGAAGCTTGGACTTATATAACTTTGGATGATGATGTCACCAAGCGCCCAGCTTCTGAAACTAATCATTTTGCGCCAACGTCCTTCTACTTCTGGTAAAATTACAACAGTTTTTAAATCACCTGTGCTGCAAATGTACATCGATATTGATCAAACTCGAACGACAAGACGTCTGAAACACCCCCGGTTCTAACGAGAACCCAACCATGTCTTGTGTACTGCGGTTGCTGTGTTCCAGACATTTTAGCCTGAAAAACACAGAGGAAATTAAAAATAATAAAATCCGGGCTAAACCAATAGGGCTGCATCCCTGTGGGGTGGACCACTATTATTACACTGGTACTGTCCAATAACACCATAGCTACAAAATGTGTTCTAGTGTAAAGTGAGCATTCAGAAGCTCTGCCTAGATTCTACATTTGACCCAGGGAATGGAGTACGTATTTCTGGGTGAATTAGACCAGATCAGTCATCGCTTTTTATTAAATGACAATGTAGTTTCAAAAATGTAGGTCAGGAATGGAAAGGAACAGGAACAACGACGTGAAATGTTTGCTATGGACCACTGATCCACCATTATCATGGGAAGTAACATGACTTGAAAATAAACTTGGAAAAGAAATCCTAGCGAGTGAGTACAAAACTATTTCTCGATGTCAGTGGTCAACTAAACACACAAGACACATCTAATTCCTTTAAAGTGTAATGACGTCCCATAATTAACACAACCAAACATCGCTTTAACAACATCTGACAGCACTAGAACTTCCACATACCAGTCTATTGTACATCAGCAAACATGAAGCACATTTCCCTCCTCGAGTCTGTGTCATAGATTAAGATAACAGGACAGGATTGACCCTGGAGTCTACAAAAAGTTGCCATAATACAATTAAATACCTTTGTGTGTAAATCCTGTGCCACGGCTCGGGAGAGAGAGCAGAAGAATTTTAACAAGCGCTCATATGATTTCTGTCCCGTCTGTCACCCGTGCCTGGAAACACACCCTTTTCGCTCCGTGCGCTTTTTGACCTTAAGGCGGGGGAATCCAAGGCCACCTCTGGGCGTGGCCTCAGACAACGATCAAGGTAGAGCGGGTTTCTATCTCCCTCTTTCACTCTTCTCCCTCTCCCCTCTTCTCTCTGTCACCCTCCCTTCCTCTCTGTGGCTGGCTTTGGGTGGCTTCAAGCACTCGTCACCGCAGCCCAACAATTCGCCGTTTTTTTTTCCTGCTGGGTGAAAGAGAATGGAATTAGGTGGAGCACCGAGGAACCTGCCCTTCAACACTGTCAGTACAGGGGGTATAGAGGACCTCACACACCTTGCCTTAGAGCACCTAGCACCTTAGCACATCATGAGTAAAATGGAAAAAATGTAGTTTTAATTAAATTGTCACACAACATGTGACACGCCCATAGTAATGATGTATTGACTCAGAGTGTAAAGAAATAAATAGTCGATTTGAGAACTTGGCAGCATTATTTTGCTGAGTCTGTTGTTGAATTTGCTTATGTCTATAACCTTTTATATTTTTCATGCTCGCTATAATTTGATTTCGAGTATTTAGGCGATATATTCATATTGTATTAGTAGTGATGAGAGCTTTAGCATTATGTAAACCCTTCGCTCCTATTAACTGTGCATTAATGCAAAAGACATTTATAGAAATCCCCCCTGTTAATGACAACCTCGAGTGATTCAATAAAATCGAGGCTATAAGAACTGACTAAACAATAATGAAAGAGAGAGTTTTGGGTCATCATTGTGCTGGAGTCATCCATACAAAAAGTATAAGCACCCGTGGTAAGTGGCCTTGAGTAAAGCTTCTTTCAACTAGCATATATATATTTTTTTATTATTATGGGCCAAGTCCCTGTAGTAGGCAGTGGTCAGGTCCAAAGCGGTACATTTAAGAGGCAACATATGGGAAAAGGCTCATTGGCCAAACAGGGTTCATATGATCAGGGCTCAGAACAAAGCATCAGAGGCGACAGGGAAGACACTAATTAATGCAGACAAAAATGGTTTGGACTGTAAATGCCATGTATAATGACTTCTGTGGCATTGATCCTTGGGTGTGTCTGAATACTTTAGGCTGAAGGTATGAAAGGTGCATAGCAAGGAAGGGCGTGACACAAGAGACGACAGATATCACGGCTCCTCATTATGTGTCCCAGCCTACATGACAGGAATGCAGACTACACGATTCATCAGTCACCACAGTGTCAAGTGTGACTGCAGGACAGAGGAAGTTTTATAGAGCCAGATATTCGTAGTAATTAACAAACACGTTTGAACAATGATCATATAAACCATTCTTGAACCGACTCAGAAGCGTGTATTCACGGTGGTGACGAAGCGTTACGTAACGGATTCATTATTGATCTTCGATCGGTTTATACATCTTTGTATATATTTGTATTTGTACAAATGCAGCAATTGCAAAATAATCTCCTGGGCTCTGCGTGTTTTTAGGTGATGAATGACAACACTGGGTGGCACCAGTGCTATCATGGGGAAAATGTATGCCACCGAGCAACACCGCAATACATGCCAATTTGAAACTATAAGTGTTCTAAAAATGTCGGAGGCCACTAAAATAAGGCCAACCCATGGTGGCCTTCATTTAGTTGTGCAATGCAAGATGTCATGAATTCATTTGTTAAAGAACTAAGTCTGTCCACTAAAGCTTCCTCCAAGAAAAGACAACGTGTATCGTTGCATGAATGTTTCCTGCCCAGTGGGTGTGTTTTTGCTCTAGAACTAACACAGAGTGTATGGGGCTTCTTTCTGAAAAAGTTGAATGAAGTTGCCGCTTTTTTTTTTTTATACTCTCTACTCATGCATCGTTAAGGGAAATATTTTGCAGTGTATGGTGCTGTATGACTATATGATATTTTATGTGCTTAAGTTAACCCACTGACAATCTTTGTGAGGTATTGTTCTTACATTTTATTACGATGGGAAGCTGCGTCTTTTTTTTTAAATTTCCATATCCAGTCTTATTTGGCTTCCACTATGATCCTTGTTCATGGAGTGTGGAAGCACTTCCTGGGTTGCCATGAGAGAAAAAAAACAAACAAACATATAGACATACCCCTCTCCTCTTATTGGGCCACAGAACAGCCTAGCAACCAATAAAGCACTTCTGGGCTCTGTGTACATCTCTCTCTCTCACACACACACACACACACACACACACACACACACACACACACACACACACACACACACACACACACACACACACACACACACACACACCTATTTGCGCACTTGATTGGCCTTTTTGTTGTTGTTGTTGTTAAAATTGAAATTGAAAGGTTGGATCTCCGGACAGTGTCAGAACAGGTGCGTAGTGGTAATATGTGCACAGTCGAACAGGTTCCATCTTTGACTCCCCTGCCTTGTGCACCTGTTCTCGGAGCATTAACCCGTTCAGGACAGTTGGTTTTCGAGTCTCTTGAGTGTGACAGAAGATCTTCAAGGCCTGATGATGTTTCCCCGCAATCCAAACGACCACGGTCTGCTTCCTCCAGCCGTGTGGCCATGCCTGTGCAGAGATTATAGCTATATTTTACACATAATATATAGCGGGTGGAGACTTGAACAAATTGCAATTCTGAGAAATCACATTCCATTGGCCATTATGATGTCAATGACGCAAAGAAAACAGCACCACTATTTGTGTGGATAATACCTAAAGGCTGAGAGCTGCTCTGTACACATTGTGAACGCTTCTATTCTTTGTGTTTTCTATTATCTTCATAAACACGTCTGGGGCTCAGTAAAACGGCTAAACCGCCATAATTCCCATGAAACCAATGTTTCGAGCATTTTGGGCGAGAAGAAGACACCAGCGATATTATAGTTACATGACATTCGGGAATCACAACGAAAAGTATTGTTCCACGTACACAACATTTCAGTGTGGTTTTTTTTTTATAGATCAAACCTGCACAGATTGACTTTCCAAATGCTCCCTGTCCGGAATACAACCGGTGTGGGTGACAATAGACGTGTGACTTCTCCGAATACACGCATTTTGATCTGAAAATGGAAACAGATTCTTCATGAATAAATAGTCCGTCGCAATAATTAGACTCGCGGGGGTGGGTGGGCGGTGGGGTTGTGACATTAAACAGCCGACAACATATTTCCACGAAGGAAAAGGTAAATAACCCCGAACGAAAGATGTAGTTGAGCCACATGCAGATATCCCGGCATGCTTACTGCGCTCAGCTCGGGGTGGACGGCTCGTCTCTTTTTTCGAGATCCGTTTTTTGACGAATCACTCAGTCAGAAAGCAAAAAAAAAAAACAAAAACAAAAAGAGTCGTTCGATGTTTCGCTCGTTTGACCCAGGGGGGTTGTCATTCACCGGGGGGCGAGGGGGGGGGGGGGCTTCTGGGTGAACGAAGGGCGAGTCTGAAGAGTCGGTTCGGCTCTCGGGGTTGCTCCGTCGGAGGTATTTATTCTCGTGGAAGATAACAAATGTCAGTTCGTAAGCAAATGTGAGAAAACGTTCGAATATTGAATGATGCCGTTGTCTTTTTTTTTTTTTGTTTCTTTTTTGCCTCGGAGTTTAATTTGTCCCTCGGTTGTTAATCGCAGTTTGTGAATAAAGATGAACTCGCTTCACCGCTCTTTTGCAGGAGCGACTACCGTATATTGAAGCGGGCTTTACACCGAATCCGACAAAAACAAACTATTTCTATGTGGCTCTTTATGACGATTGTTATTTTTTTGGGCTATGTGAATGAACTTAACTTGCAGCGGTCCGGAGAAGACCGAGCTCTCCCATTCCCACGCATATTTCGTGATGCGAAGTCCTGCACCGAGCGACGGCCGCCCGACGCGGAGTCGTACCCTTTCATTTTAAACGGTCGGATCCGTCACTTGAAAGATCCGTTCGCTACGAACGAACCGCTCGCGCGTCTCGCACCACTGCGAGCCAGGGCTGGGAAGGATGATGAAGCCAAGATGGCAGCTCGGCTGAGGGTGCCGCTGCCTCTCCGGGGTCAAGAAGCGTTCGAGGAGCGAATGGAAACCGAAACCGATACGATGTGCGCGTTCTGAACGGACGCCGACGGCAGCGCGATTTCAAAACGAGTCTCGTTATGCCTTGAAAGACGAGAGATTTTCCCGGAGATAAGGACCGTGTTGTGCGGAGGATCGGGACAGTCGCACCAGCCGAACCGGCTCCGATGACAACTGGATTATAGCTTTTTCCGGGGCTCCGTTCGTTTCTCTACCCGTTTCTAATACTCTGGTGTGATTTATGCATTGTTCCCCTGAACGATGATGTGTGCTGCTGCGGCAGCGGCCGCCGCCGGTGGAGGCGGTGGTGGCGGCGGAGGAGGAGGGATCCTGCCCTCCTCCTCCTCCATGGGGCTGGGTGTCCGGGTCGCGTCGGGGATCGGAGCCGACTTCTCCGCCGTGTGTTCGGGCATGGGTCCGTGTCCCGCGTCCGGAGCCCAGGCGGATCGCCGGAGCCGGTACTACCAGCTCCTGCTCTCGGGGCGAGCTCTGGCGGAGCGGTACCGGAGGATCTACACCACGGCGATCAGCGATAGGGAGCAGGGGATGAACCCAGGAAGGTGGGTGGTTTGACGGGGAGGATAATGCGAGATAACTGCCCGGCCCGCGTGGGTCCCCCTTGGTTTGGGATCTAACCCGAGAGCCGACACGGAACCGTAAACCGACGCGACCCCGTGCTCGAAAACACATTTATGACGTTGTCAGCTGAACGGCGTTAAAACAATGAAGGCCCCAAACGGCGTCACCACTCTCCAGCTTGTTGTGCGGGCCCTTCCCCTAGATCAGGCCTACTCAACTGGCGGCCCGCGGGCCAAATGTGGCCCATGTATTAATGCAGACCGGTCATTTGGGGGGGTGGGATAAGGGTTATAAATGAACTGTGACTGCATTAATTTCAGAAACAAACAACCCGAGGCGACGTCAGAGGCTTTAAAGTACCACCAGCCGCGAACCACGTGACTGCAGTAGTGCTATTTGGTTTTGATTTGTCCCTGTGCACGTTCGAAGCCTGATCAATGTAAACAATATTCTCAAGGCCGAGTTGAAATAGAAATATGCTTTATTCCTCTCCGCGAGGAAATTGTGGTGTTGGCGCGGATTACGTCAAAACATTAGGCAATGATAATAAAGCAATACAAATAAAAAGAAAGGCTACATGCAGAAAACTCAAAAAGCAAATAAAAAATAGAAAAACTGGCATTTTATAATAAACCTAAATATTATCTACCAAAAAAATGAAAATATTGGCAATGCTATAAACCTAAATATTATCATGAAACAAACCTAATTTTCAACAATTAACACTGTCAAATCATGTTATGTAGACAATAACAATCATATATTAAATAAAATCTGTACATATACAATCCACACCAGGGTGGGAAAACAACATGCTTATAACAATGTCATATGATATACAATATTGAAAAAGCGAGTGTTTATCATCTGCCTCTTGGCTCTGGAGTTGGGAACAGCCTTGTGAAATGAACACACGCTTTATAACGCTTGTTTTGGATAGGACTTTGGGTCAACCTGTCTGTGCCTTTGTGGCACTAGCTGGTTTGCTCTTATGTCATCCTGCGAGTCAGGTTGTGAAATGAGAAGCTTGAACGGTGCCGAAGCCGCCCTCATGGAGCTGTGTTATTCTCACACTGTTCGGTATCCAGAATTGACTCAAGGCTAACATTTACTCTGTGTGTCAACAATTTCCCAATTTACACACAAGCCTTCTCGCATCTAAAACTGTTAAGATGACATATCTCACTTGGCCATAGGGAGAACAAGCTCGACCCTCAGCAAAACAGATGGGTTAGACTTAATTTTTCTGACGTTCCAGTTTCAGTATGGCATTGTTTTTCTCTTTTGGTATGCCTGACATAGACCTTATTCCGAAATATTTCATGGATATGTCTGGATTTGTTCAGATTTCATTTGTTAAAACAGGACTCCCGTTCTGGTCCCTGAAATGCCTCTTATTATTGAAGACTGGAGCAATAGGACATAAAATATTTTCTATCTCTATCCCTGTCCAATACCCTAACATTTGATCTTCTTTTCTGATGAGCAAAGCCTGTGTGTCATTCAATCAACACTTCTAAAGTTATCAAATGATCAAATAAGACAATGTCAGCTTTAAAAGAGGGCAGTGGAAAATGTAAAACATTCTCATTGCACCACGTCATGCTTTTAAATAGCCTAACTAATGATTATTCATAAATTTATTTATTTATTTATTTTTTGCTGCAAGAGGAAGGAAAATCAGATCAAAACTAATGCTTATGGGTTGGTTCCTGTGTCACGATTTTCCCAGATCTAAAATAATAAAGCTGCCCCGCTGACCACCGCCCTCTCATTAAGGTGTCAAAATCAGCAAACCAAATCTATCAGGCCAAGAGGAGACATTTTGACCAAGTCCCCCCACACCCCCCCCATATTGTGCCGTGCTCAAATAAGGAGGACGACGGAGAGCTTTTCCTGTCAACTTCCTCACATAATCACATTTCTTTTAATGTATAACTAAGTCAAAGAGTGATGAGATGGAGGCCTTTTTGGTACCGATGGACTCATCACTGTATCATTTCAGGGGTAAGAAGACATTAAGTAAGAAGAAACTGAAAAGACGACAGAAGGTCAAGTCAAAAGTCAAAGCAAGAACAAAGGTAAGAGATGCTCGCTGACAAACTCGCAAAATTAAGAAATGAGTGTGTGAATGTGGGGTTATTGGTATACTATTTCTCTTTTTATTTTTGTCTTTTAAGATGGGGCCAAATCATTCGGCTTATTTGACGCTGATGTGAGGCGGCACAGTGGGTAGCGCTGTCGCCTCGCAGCATCACACACTTGAGCCCCTCTCACACATTCAGTCTTTCCCAGCAGTGTTCCAGAACTGTCCCTGCATGGGGTCATGTGTGCATGGGAACAGAGATCGATATTCCAGGAAATCTGTTCCGGCAATTATCCACCTCGAGACCTAGTAACATTTCTGGGAAAATGCCGGGACGGCTGTGTTGTGAATGGAAGCTGTAACATTGCGGGGTCAAGCCCTGATGTCAAGACGCTGTCGTGTGGAGTGAGCATGGATTACGGTCTTTTTATAATTTTTTTTGTAATTTACTTTCCATTTATTCAAATTAAACACATGCACAAACTAGGGATGGTAAAAATGTGCTAACAAAACGACCGACCGTCTCTGTTCTCCGTGTCAACAGTAAAATGGCGTGTTGCAGGTGCAGGAGTTTGGCATTCTTACTTTGCGTGCTTGAAAATGGCAACATTGCATAAGATTCAGAGGAGTCTCACGTAGCCCTGCGCCGCAATGAAAGTGATGAAAGATCCCATGAATCGGAATGAAAGATCCCACCTCGGCTGCTGGGCGCACCTCTGCCCGGCTCCGCCCAGTCCGTCGGCGAAGGCGGTCTGAGGTCAGGTGGAGGTCGGAAGTGGAGGTCCGTCGGGCGTATTTTTTCTCATTTATGTATTTCTATGTACATTTATATTTCTATTTATTGCCTTGTTTGTTTATTTCAGGATTTATTTCATAGGCATATTTGTTTTTATTTGCGTACTATGTCCACATACATCCTCTTTGTGCACCCAAGTGAATGAGCTTCGTCCGTGCTTTGCTCCGTGCACTCTGCTGCTCCGTCTGTCACTCTGTGCGGGGGGTGCGGACTGGGACCGCACTGTATCACTTCTGCTGGACTGTCCCTCGTCCCATCTATTCCGGCATTATCATGGCCTCTGTGAAAAGGTGCAAGACAGAAATGTTTCGCAATCTGGCTTTATTTGTGACTAGTGAAACTTGCTAACTGTGCCGGAAACGTTATCCCGGTGATTTACAGGGAACTATGTGTGAAAGGGGCTTTGGCTTGGCTTCTTGTCTCGGGTCTTATCTGCAGACAGTGTGCTTGTTCACATGTGTTTGTTTGCCCCATTTTCGTCCCACCTCCAGAGACGTGCATGCCAGGCTCATTGGATCCCCTCAGTTACACATACAGTATGTATGTGTGATTGACATGTTTCTCTTTGTGATCTGGTGATTGTCTAGCATCCCATTAAGGGTGTCTCCCTGCCTTTTCAGCTGAAATAAGTGGGTAAAGAAAATGGACGAGTTAATGAATGGGTGGATGGACACTGATGCCATAGTGCAGCTGTAGTCCCTTGCTTTCACCACATTATTAGGTTATGTTTATGCTATTAGTCTGTTGAACTGTGCAGTGCAGATGAACGATTCCTCACTTCGGGAAGCTACTCAAGCTTCAATAAAATGAATTTGAGAGTTCTTTTGAATCTGAACCCTTAAATGCGGTGGTCTCAAACTGGCCCTCGGACCTGTAGTTTAAGACACCTGCTTTAACGACGAGAATTGCTTTTATTCATGGTCTAAATGAAGCAGTAGGCCGCCCAATGTGGCCTGTTATGATATGCATATATCTCAAATAGCAGCGGAAGGTTTATTGAGTAAGGCCATGACGGCACATTCAGTTTTTAACACGTATGCCTTTCTTTTCCTGAGGTTGTCTCCCGTGAATATATATATTTTTATGTTTACCGTTATTTTCCATGTACCTGTGATGTTATAGATCAATAAATGTGTTTGATATTAATCCGACCACACTGTAAGAGAGATCCTCTCATAGAGCTCCTCCGTTTTATAGTGGAAGTGGCTTTAGTCAGCTTCTAAACCACGTGTAGACATTCACCCCAGCATGCTTTCTGCACCTGAAATAATCCAATATTCCCCTTTAACAATCTAAACTTAGTATAAACATTCATCACTTTGTCTATTTTGTCCACCTATCAGTTAGAGTGTGTACTGTCGGTTTTACTCTGCATAAGGTGTATTTACTTTCACCGTCACGTTGGAATGCGTGGGACGCTTTGCGCTTGCTGGTTTCTCTTTAAAAGAAATGAACTCAGCAATAACATCACTGGGTTAGATTCCCTCCGTTATCATCAAGCGATTCGCCGGGAACACAGTTTTAATTGGCTGAGCTGGTCAGGCGCCCAATGATCCCTCCCGTGTGCGAACCAGAGAAGGTGTGTAGAAGGGAGGATGAGACACGGGCCTGGGAGTGGCTCTGGCTTGAACGCGGGGGGGGGGGGGGGGGCTGTTGCCTGGCGACCCACTGTGTTCCTCATCACCAGGGCAACGCTTGCCTGCCTCCATCTCCTTCATCCAAAGTGGGGACCTTGTCTCCAGCAGCAGAAATATAGGCCACTGAAGACTTTTCATGTATGAGGAAGGCTAATTAGTTGCTTTCTAAAACCCTGCCCCAAACAAACACATGATTTGCCTAACTGTCTTCCCCTGGGACAGGGATTTTACTGCTGTATGGTTGATCTGTCGCTTTTCCTTCATTGAGATCAGGTCAGGTCATTTGCCAGGAGGCTTTTTCTCTTCAAGGTATATCAGTGTGTTTTAGGCCTGATGCAAGGAATTGTATATCAACAGCGGAGGTGGCTAGGATAGAGGGGAAAACAAGCCTCACCGGCCTAATAGATAGATACGCAGGCAGTCACGCTGCGCTTGGACGGGAGTGCTCTCATGCTCTTGCTCTGTCACACCTCTCGCTCCGCCACGCAGCGTGCTTTCAAAGGGCCTCTTATCTGCCTTTGTCTGGCTCTCTGCCTTCAAACAACAATGGGCGGAGTCGAGGCAAAAGAGAGAACAAACATGTCGTAGGAGATACTGCCGTTGGAGTAAAAGCAGATGAACTGATTAGAAATAAAAAATGGTGGTTTAAACACATTAAAGACACCGGCTTCTCCTCTAGTTGTAGTTTGTTTGGCTTTTCCCCCCTAAAGGCTGAAAGCTTGTAGTTGTGCAGTAAAGGACTGTCCAGCAAAACATTTAAAGGCTTTTACATCATCAGTGATGTGCAGGCAGACAACCACTCAGGGTCTGCAGGCCGACAACCCCTAGCTTCGGCAACTTGGGACTGTGTGTGTGTGTGTGTGTGTGTGTGTGTGTGTGTGTGTGTGTGTGTGTGTGTGTGTGTGTGTGTGTGTGTGTGTGTGTGTGTGTGTGTGTGTGTGTGTGTGTGTGTGTCGCAATTGTCACTTTGTAGTTGTTGACACCGTCAGATGTATTGAAACTTGTCAAATCAAAATTTCTCTTGTAGTAAATAGGAAACAGTGTTTTTTTTGTGAACTTTGCTTGTTCGCCTGTCTTGCCCAGATTGAGACGAGAAGCTCAATACCATTTTCGTTCCTGTGTGTGCAGTGTTGAGATAGGGATGGGCTGCATGCAAGCTGTGTTGGCCCAATACAAGGCTGCAGAGGGAAACAAGTAGTCCAGTGCTTGTGAAATTCTGGGGATGCACCTTCCACAGGCTGTGCACTGCCTGCGAAACCCAACGCCTCGGTGCTGTAGGGTTGCCAGTTTAATGTCCTAGTCTGAGGCTTTATGGATTTTCCCTGGCAACCCCCAACTCACCGTGCCACAGTGGATGGATAAATGGTTATATTTACTTGTTTCACATAAGCTAGGCTAGTTGTTTCCTCCTGCTTCCTTGCATTGAGCAGCCCGTCACTATCTCTGAACCCGACATAGTGGGACGAAATTGGTATCGACCTTCTCTTCTGAATCAGGGTGAGATAGACATATAGCTATTTCCCCCCAAAACTCTTTAATCCCTCTATCCATGGCCTCCCCCTCCTTTCAGATTAAGCATATAATCGAATTTACTTGTGACTGTGAAATCAATGTTTTAATTGTTATTTGGCCACAATTGGACTTAATTTGCCATCCATAGAATGTGGAGGACTGACAAATTGCTTATTTATGAAATGTTGGCAAGCAGAGCCAACATTTTTGTTCGCGGGCCTTTTTGGATTGCTGACACAATGTAAGCAGCGGCTTTCATTTGCATATAAATTCATTTCCTTATTGCAAGGTGGGTTGACGTGGAGAAAGCTCAGCTCATCGCCTCCACTGTAGCCATCCACTGCACTCGACAGGGTCCTGATAACCAAAGAAATATGATCAATTCCGGCTTCCAGCATTCAGGCCGTTTGTCTAACAACATCTCAAATTCCATTAGCGCTTATGAGCTAAGCTTGCGCGGCTTTCCAGTTTCTCTCAAGCATGGCTGGATAAATCTCGTTAGATTATTTTATTTTTTTATTGTTTCTTTTATGAATGTAGAAAGTTGGAACATCTCGGTGTTAAAGTATGGCTTCATCTTATGCATCGACATCGATTCTATTAGCGTGGTAGTTCTTCAAATGTATTCAGGGTTGCATTTTAAATCGTGTTATTCTAGATACAAACGATCAATAGTGAAGAGGACTTCAGGATGGCTCATAACCTGAACGTTTGTTGCATCCTTGTGTTAAACCTTTCAGCCCCCTTTTCAGTCCCCCTTCTCCTTCCAAAACCCCATTTTTCTTTCTCCCTCACTGAATGGGTTTAAAACCATTATACCATTTTCATGTGGTAAATGGTTCTAAGTGCTCTTTCCAGTCAGTGTGCTTCTTGCTGAATGCTGCGGCTGTGCTGGGAGTGCTGCCTCATGGGCGAGACAGCAGTCCGCTAAAGACACGCGGTTGAATTGGTGGTGGTTGGGAGGTTGGTCGGGGGGGGGTGTCTTCTTCCCATTAGCATTAACTGTAAAAAAGGAAAAAATGAATGACCTCTCTCCTCAAATAGATGACATCACCTTCTGTCATTGAGATGCCAAAAAAGCAACGCCGTGTGCGAGGCCCAATCGATCACTCCCGCTCTCTGGAGGTTGGCTCTGGACGCTAGTGAAAGAATGCCCCGCTTGGCTGGAGGTCGGAAGGCTACAGTAATTGTTTGTGGGTTGTGTGCAGAACAGATGGATTGGAATTGTTGTTTGGATAGCAGGGGCTCAAGCTATGCACAAAAGTATTATTTTTTTTATAAATCTTCCCTTTCGGAGTAATTTACTTCACTCCCTCAAAGTGCTGTCATTGTCATAAAAGCCACAAGGACCACATGGACCTTTTTTTTTTTTTTTTTTTTTTTTTTTGCCCAATGCCCCAAGGTGTATTTGTTTTCAAACCCAGAGAAGTGATGCTCTCCAATTTGATTGCATCCTCTTATTTTCTTCATCGCTGCCTTTAAAGAATTTGGCTTGGCTGTTTCTATGCCTATGTCCTTCTCTCGATTAGGTCACAGCTTATATAGCTATAAATGGTTAATAGGGTTAATAATGGGATTCATCAGAAAAACATTTAACAACGCAATGTCCCTATTTATTAATTCTCACACTCAGTATCTCAATAACACACACACATTCACGATAAACACACAAACATACACACACATTCACAATAACACTCCTTCACACAAATGCACTCAAATCACACACTCACCCACTTACCGTATATATCCACCCGTTTATAGTGACCACACACAATGATTTGCTGTTTTAGTTTATGCTTTTTTTTTTTTTTTTTTTTTGCCGATTTCTCTTTTGTATACGTTTTTTTTGTCACTCTTGGCAATAATCCACTCCTCTTTACAATAATGTAAAACAATATATGTAAATATATTTAGTCGGGCAGGCCAAACAAATGAAACTCTAAATGGCTATGTCTCTCCTGTGGTGTCAAATCAATTAATTAAGCCTTATTGTCTTTCTGTTAGATTTTTCTACTCTGACTGCAGTTGTTTTCCTCCTTCTGTTTTGAGGTCTTGAATTCCCATTCCCCTTATCCGCACTCTCTTCATCCTCTGCTGTTCTGCTGCCTATTTTTAAACAATTCTTTATTCAAATTCTTTTTTTTTTCTTTTTTTCTTTTTTGAGTGGGGGGAGAAAAAGTTGGCATCGGTTGCGTGAACACTCAAATTTGCTCTCAAACACACACATTTGCTAGAAGTCTAACTCTCTGTTCTGTTTTCCCTCATTTCCACGTTTGTCTCTGCCCAAAGTGCTCCAATGACCGTTTTCTGACCGCCCCTGTTTTGCTGCCCCTCCGCAGAACGAGGCTCTGGATGGCGCCTTCTGCATCCCGGACATCAAGCTGCACAGCAACCCGTCTGCGTTCAACGTCTACTGCAACGTGCGTCACTGCGTGCTGGACTGGCAGCAGCGCGAGGCCTCCCTGGCGCTGGCCTCCAGGAGCTCCGTGCAGAGCGGGGACTCGGACAGCGAGGAGGAGGAGGAGTACCGTGAGCCGGCCGTCAAGCTGCCCAAGGTACCGGTGGGGCCGGGTCGGGGTGGCATTGGGGCTCCTCACATCAATGGCTTCCTCACGCTCATAATAGGAACCGTCCCCCGGACAATCATCAACCGTCTCTCTTGTTTATCATTTTTTCCCTGGAATCACATCGTCATTAACTTAAGTGAAATTAAACAAGGTATAATTCTGTGTGTAATATCAGGATATGATGGTTTCGTAAAGCAGTGGTTCTCATCCTATTTCATATGAAGGGCCCTCAGTTTGATATACATTAGGCCATGGACCCCATTCTATAAGATTTAGTCTCTGGAATCCCAATCGGAGAAGATTTTTTTTCTTTTTTTAGACAAGATTCAGTCCAAATTTCCGTACCTGTCTTAGGGGTGGGGCATTTGATCGGATGAAACGAATATCCGTTTATTTTGTCCAGTTATGATTGGCGTCCAATAATTTTGAGTTTATATCCGTGACCGGAGATTTTTGTATTATTTGGTCTCTTGGGTATATCTGCTGTACGTCAGGACAAATACATTGTGTGATCATGGTCCCTCCACTAAGCTGTGTCGGAAATCAGTGGCAGAAGTGCTTTACGGAAATGTAGCTGAACTATTACACATTACGGTGCTTTACGTTATCTGCACGTGGCAGCGAGTGTAAACAAACATGGATGGAGGAACGTGGCGCTTCGGAAAAATTACTCATTGAATGGATCATGGATTATTACAACATTTGCCTGTCTGCCACCTTGCTGCGACAACATATGGTGAGGTTTGACCAGCGAGTGGAACTCAAGCAGCTTTTTGTTTGCTGATCGCGTTTTAGTACATGTAGAATACACAGGTAGCACAAAGTAAGGGAGATTACAGTGAAACTTATTAAAAGTTTTACATTCTCTAACGGTGCTGAAATCATGTAAATGAAATAACGCTGAAGTTTATATATTGATCATCTTGCTGGGGACCCCCCTTGACCCTCTTGAAGGACCCATGGGAGTCATTGGCCCCCACCTTGAGAGCCACTGTCTTAAAGGATAGTTTCACCAATGTTTTCAACCCAGGCCTTAAAATGTTTGTTCCCATCATTTATAACCGTTCATAACACAATCCCGCTGTATGTTTTACTATTGAGGAACTTACCACTCTGCTGCAGCTTCTCACTGCGCCTGAAAACAGTCTGTGGCAGATCCGCCTGCCATTTCACGGCCCCCCCACACAGAGACACAGGTGATGGAGTTGAAAAGTAACAGTTTTATCGTAGAGAGTAGGCAAGGTGGAACAAGCCTAGAGCAGATGGAAAACACGTCATGACAAAGGGCTCCTCTCCTGCGTGTGCGGGGATGGGGGTTTTACCTGTTGCTCGTTGATTGCTCTACCACGCAACAGACGTTTTATTTTAAAAAAAAAATTTATCCGCCAGGAAAAATCAGAGAACTGAAACGGTTTAAGTGCAGTTTACCGTGTTCTGAAACTGGGGCGGAGAGGGGGAGAGGGGGGAAGAGGATCTCCCCCTCCGCTCAGAGCTGTCCAGTAACCACTGGTGATCGGGTCTAACTTTCCCTTTACAGTCCCGACACTTTTAGGGGCAGGTGCTCAAAAAAAGAGAAAAGGCACATGGACCCCCAGCTCCAGTTCTCGGCATTTTGCTGCTCTGGGCAAACGGAGCAGCACAGCGAAGCGCCGAGGTGCGAGGTTCATGATGTGCTCGTCATAAATATATCTTGCCCAGACAATCCGCTACCTCGATACCCATTGATTAAAAAAAAAAAAAAAAAAAGCGTATGATAAGAAGGGCACTGTGGGGTCCATGGGGCAGGTGCTTGGACACCCCCCCCCCCCCGCACGAACTTGCCGCTCTATATGCAAATCTTGTGATAATAATATAGCAATATATAATATAATCTCATAGAGAAGGATTTAGATGAATTTTGTTTGTTTCTTATTGTATGGAAAATGAAAAATGTAAACCTAACTCAGAGAATTGGAGCAGTTTTGTTTTTTTTGTCTCCTCCAGACAGCGGTGCACGCAGGCTCCCCTGTCTGTCTTTTTACTTTAGATATATTTATTTTTGTTTGTTTGTATGAAACCAAATTTGTAAGCACAACTGAGTGAGTGAGTTAAGGGACTGTCCAACTCCTTACTCCGTACTGTTCCAAAAAAACCTGTGCGTCCCCACTGTCGGGACGCACGTTTCCCCATCTCCTCCGCTTTCTGTTGGTATGGGACTTCATTTAGTAATAACTGGATGTTTATTTGTGAATACTTGTAATTAATAAATCATGCACTTCTGGATCGGGGAGACCGCATTTGCCACATTATATTATGTTCTATGCATGTGAATCCCACCGCGTTCACTCGTGCATCCCTGATAAAATTGTATAGTAGAAGTATCGTCGTAGTAATAGTATCGCTGATCGCTGTCGCCCCACGATCGGCGATTGGAATGTTGCATGATCACCCAAGCCTAGCGTACAACCACCCTGATCCCAGACCCAATTACCTAGACCCAAGACAGCTGTGGCTGCATAAACAACACCCCAAAAAACTGGTTAAATCTTTTTGAAAATGAGAAACTCATTGAGTTTCCCAGCCCGGGCCTGGCCTGGGCTGATAAGATAACGAGCCTATCCTTGAAGACGCCGTAATATTGTGAAATGCACTGTTGTATAAATTTACCAAGAATATTTAAGCGAGTTCATCGTTTAATGTATGCATGACATTTGTAAGGTGGTATTTTTATATCGATATCGCGCGATATGCCCTGGTATTCATTTGATCCATTTTGCCAAGACACGAGACCTGGAGACACATATAAAACCAAAATCAGTGGGGATTAAAAGCTCCTCTCCTGTCTCCCTCTTCCTTGATCAACCATTCTGTCTTTCACCTGCGAGCAAACACTGAACAGCAACTGAGCCAACGTCTTATTGCAGCGTCTCACTTTCAGTGTGACTGAACATTGAAGCACGGGTGGATCAGTGTTGGTGCTTGGGTGTTGATTCATGTTCACGTGCTGATAGGTCGACCATCAAGCAGGTAAACGAGTAAATATCACAGAGGAATAAATTCAACTTTGAGTCTTCATAAAAGGAGAACCTTGGCTTTGGCTATTTTATTTTTCCTAATGCGTGATTGATACGTTGCTGGTATTAAAATATTTTTGAGCTTAGTCCCCGGTTAACACCAACAGCCAAACCAGCCGTATGTTTGAGATCCTTTTCCCGGAATGTGTTGCATTTAACTTTCACAGATTCCCGTTTCAGCTCGAAAGCCATTTCCTGAATACCATGCATGGCAAGACCATGGTGCTGCTGCCATATAGATAATCATAATGGAGTTTTTCCTGTCCCAGTGATCCGGTGGTTTCAAGGGGATAAAACGTTTTGGGAGATAGAGCCTGGGCTTAATGCTGTTGGTCCCAGAACACCATAGTCGAAACGCAGTGAGATAGGGACATCATGATATCAGATATTTGCTAGCTGATAAGTCTCAGTGAGATTTCACAATTATTGATTCCCAGTTAGAAAAAAAAAAAGATTACTAAAAAGCAGAAATTATGAGCCGCTTTAATAGCTTTGAAAGGGTGGCATCATGATTATATACTTGAAGGAGTTAATCAACCATTATTCAAGTAAACTGTCACAATACACACACTATGCACATACATCCATCCCTATACTTATAGCATGCTGGGCATTCAACACAGTATAAATACAGTAAGTATTTGTATGCCATTGCATCTAGGACAGAGGTAATCTGCAAGTTGAGTTCAACTCTTCAACCTCCAATACCACTCTTTAATAATTGTTTAATCATCAAGAACTGCTTCATAATTCAATAACGCAAAAAAGAACACAGCTTTTTTGTTACACAAGGCCGCCACCAATCCACCTCTTTGGAGAATGATCTTGGTTTATAAACAACTAACCATCGTTACTACTCCAAGAGAGGGAGAGTCACAACGGGTGAGACAAATAAACATGGAAACGACAAGTAAAAATGGAAACAACAAATAAACATAGAAACATCAGACAGAAGGAAATAAGGAAATTGGTCCAGGAAAATTGGAACAGCAATTCAGCACGTGGCCTCTTCCTGTGATAGCTATGGCAGTAAATGCGGGAGAAAAAGAGGGGGATGTAATCAGGAGGGTGGTCAGGGTGTGTGTGTGTGTGTGTGTGTGTGTGTGTGTGTGTGTGTGTGTGTGTGTGTGTGTGTGTGTGTGTGTGTGTGTGTGTGTGTGTGTGTGTGTGTGTGTGTGTGTGTGTGTGTGTGTGTGTGTGTGTGTGTGTGTGTGTGTGTGTCGCTGGCAGGGATGACATTGCTGATCTAGAGCATGCTAAAAAGCTCCCGAGGGAAGAGGTGGTTCTGCTCATGTGTCCACCGGTTAGTGTACCGTACTTGTCCCAATTATTTCTGGTGTATGAGTTAGGAATTATATGGTAGCACCTCCAATCAGCGGAAAAGGCCCCGCAGCCACCCCTGCGTCACGCAGCCGTATAGACAATCCATGACCGCAGGAGAGCCCCAAGCACCCTGCCCTGCAGCTACAGAAGGCTCCCCCAGCCCCCATGGAAGCCATGAGTCCCGGAGCATCCCCCACACAAGGCCCAGATTAGCATTAACCAGTCCCAGAGAGCGTGAAGAGACCCTGCACCCCCGAAGTGCATACAAGCCCGCAGATGACCAGATATGTGAGCCCTTCTCCACCCGGGGCACCCACCGCAGAAAAAGCCACACAGCGGGAGCAAGGCCAACAGCCGCCTCCCGGACCACAGCCCACACCCACAATAGCAAGCAGCTTCAAGGGTCGCTGGAAGGAACCCGGCGGCACTGTCCTGCCAGGTCACAACAGGCCAGAAACCACCCAGCATCAGGCACAAGCCACCAGGACCCTAACCCAGCCGGCACCGGGCCCACCTGGTCACCCCCCCTGGCCAACCACATCCCCACACCAATCCACCAGCGCTCCGCCCCCCTGGAAACCCCAGTACTCAATGTGTGTTGTTGGTAAATGCAGTCCATCTATATACTATTGAGTGCAGCCACTTTGGAAAATACAGACGGTGACAGACTAGGCACTAGTGGGGAGTTTTTTTTTGGGGTTTTTTTTGTCCCTATTTTTTGGTGATGTGAAGCAATTATTTAGTTTTTTGCCCTCAACTGAGATCGGAATAGATGTTGTAACATTTTTATTTATTTATTTGATTCATGACAGAAACTGAAAGGGAGTTTTCTAGGCCAAGCGCCGGTTTTGGCCTCCTTCTCAGTCTGGAACAGAGATTACGCCGATCATTCCGCAGCGTACTTTGAAGTCTGTGATAACTGCATGCACTGCGGGAAAGGGACAGCGTGGTGCTCTCCTGCTTCAAGGCCAGTGGGACTGTAGAGTGAGATGAATGGCGTGGTGTCCAGGTGGGGGTGGGGGGCTGTTTAGCAAAGCTCTGAAAACAGAAAATTGTTTGTTTTTTAATCCCTTTCGCACAGGGGCAGTATGTTTTGTTTTCCCATGCCGCGTTCAGCCGCCTCACAGTTCGTCCTTTTGCTGAGCTTTGTGCCGATAGATGTTTGTGTTTTTGTGTCTGCAGATCATCGGCATTGGCCTGTGCGGGGTGTTTGAGCTGATTAAGGAGACGCGGTTCTCCCATCCGTCGCTGTGCCTCCGCAGCCTACAGGCCCTGCTGGACATGCTGCAGGGCCAGCAGCCGGAGGGCTTCCAGACCGAGCCTCCCGATGTGCTGGGTGAGACTGAAAAACACACACGCTCTCACACTCGCAAAACAACAGCGTTCTTCTCTGATGTGCAGCCCTCTGATGTCTGCTTGCCCCCCCCCCCTTCCAGAATCTCTGTTCCAGTTGCTGCTGGAGACTACGGTGCGCAGCACGGGGCCCAACGACCCCACGGGCCAGGCCCTCACCGCGCTGTCCTGCGCCTGCCTCTTCAGCCTCGTGGTGTCCTGGGGAGACACGGGCAAGATCTTGCAGGCCGTGTCAGCCATCCTGACCAACAACGGCAGCCACGCCTGCCAGACCATACAGGTGAGCAGCCGCAGAGCCCATGTCCTCATGTCTGACGCAGAGAAAATATGCAAACAACTTTTTCATCTTGGTGCAAATGAGATAAGCACATGTCTGCTTTGTACGTTTCCCTCAGATAGTTGTCCCTAGTGCTGTCCTGTGCATAAAAACCCAAGTCTGAGGCTGACTCAACCCAGAATATGGCCCCTAACTTTGCAGCCCGCTGCAAGAGGCAGACGACGCTAATTCAACTGTAACTTCCCAGCGTCTGGAGAGCAGAAATCGAATTTGGGAAAATGTCAAGGCGGTTCAATTCCCCTGTCTTATTGCGTTATCCTGCCTGCATTCTTCCGCCAATTAGCTCAGGCAATTCTTCTTCTCTGTTTGGTTTTTATCTGTAATTCGTGACAGAAATCTCAGGCTGAAGTATCCTGAAATCTGCCTTTGGTTCTCGGTCTATCTCAGGTGTTTTTTTTTCTCTCTATCTTGCACTCTCCTATTTTGCGTTGTTTTTTTTTTGTTTTTTTTTTGTCTTTGGCTTCATATAAGAAGCTGTGCTAAGCTGCTGATTAAATATCCGAGCAGTAACCCCCCCCCCCCAGCTAAGAGTTCATTTAGAGGTTGGGCTCTGTGCGCTTGACTGTGTGTGAGATTAATGCTTCCACTTAATATAGGTGAATATCCACACACAAACACACACCTTTACAGCTGCCGGAGTGGAGCTGGGGATTTAACAATGGTTATTATGATTTCATATATATTGACGGCCTGGTAGGAGGTGTAAGCCAACTCAACTTATTTCACAAGGCTTTTTGGTTTGAAAACTGTTGAGGGTTCTGAAAACAGGCCGAGCAGGTTATTTGGTGTTTTTTTTTTTTTGCCCGATCCCCAGTGGCCAGGCACCGACTGGACTGTGAGTCATCGCAATGGCAGGCAGACGGTGCTGTTCATTTACTTTTTTATTTTTTTTATTTTGCCGTCTGAGTGTGTTTGCGTGTTTGAGAACAGTAAAATCACCAAAGTGTGTAATAGGTTCCAGCAAGTGATAGAAGTTGTAAAATGTAGAAAAAGCATCCAGGCAGAGTGATAGGAGTCGAGAGAGAGCGAGAGAGAGATATAGGCTTTCCCCCTAGCCGGATCTCCTGGTTGATTGTTACGGGAATCTTTATTACGCACTTCATTTAAATGGAGAACTTCTCCGGGGGGGGGTTCTTATCTACTGGAGACGCGCATAATACCAAAATAATCCCCATCGTGTCCCGTAAGACCTCCGTAGCTCGTGTCTTGACTCAGATAACGCCGCATTGTTCCCCCGCACTCACTCACTCGCAAGCCTTTCCAACGCTGCTCTCCCCCAGGTTCCCACCATCCTGAACGCCCTGCAGAGGAGCGTGCAGGCCGTCCTGGTGGGCAAGATTCAGATCCAGGACTGGTTCGGGAACGGCATCAAGCGGGCGGCCCTGATGAACAAGTGGGTCCTGAAGGAGGTGGCCATCGACGAGGACGAGCGCTGCCTGCTGCAGACCGACGGCTCCTTCCTCTACCTGCTCTGCAAGGATGGCCTCTACAAAGTGGGCTCCGGGTACAGCGGCACCGTGCGGGTATGAGACATTCTGAAATAAATCGAAAATGTGTTTTTCATGGGAGACCGTTTTGTCTACGAGGGCCAGGCGCATGCACTCGAACTTCAATAGACTTTTGTTCGGAGGAGTTTGGAGAAATGGCGACTAAAAACAATGGGGCCACTTATAATGTTGTTGCAATATCCACCCCTAGCAATCGCAAGTGCCACAGTTGCTGCTTCCATACCCTTGTGAAAAAGAGACTTTATACAACATTAAATTAACCTGTGTTTGTGGTTTCCTTCTCACGCTTGGTCAATACGTCGCAGGGCCACGTGTACAACTCCACGTCTCGTATCAGGAATAGAAAGGAGAAGAGATCGTGGTTGGGCTTTGCTCAGGTAAGCTTTTAAGCGTACTTACTCATTTACATCACCGCCATTGAAAATATACGCATGCCAAGCTCTCGGGCATAGTGGCTGTCCAATCTGATCTTATCTGTCGGTAATGCCTCCGCAGGGCTACCTGTTGTACCGCGACACGAGTAACAACAGCATGTCGGCCATCAAGATTAACCCTGAGACCCTGGAGCATGAGGGAGCTGTCACCATGCCAGGTATTGAAAGGAAAAAGTCAAAGGGAATTCTTTATTTTCAAAGGCACTAAAAATGTATCACAATAGAGCTGAAATCACTCCGTCGCTCTCCGCAGGCCAACACGCTGATGGACAGAACATCATCTTCACGGACGGCGAGTACATCAATCAGATCGCCGCCTGCAAAGACGTAGGTGTCCCTCCCCTGTCAACTCTGAAATAAAAAGACAAGGGCAAACTGTATTAATATTTTGACCTGCGAATGAGCCAGGTAAACTGGTTGAAGGAATCAAAATACTGTAATGCAGACACATATGAACGCCCATATTCAAAATATAATATTTTTCTTTTTTTTCCTCCTTATTCTGATCAATGTGTCCATGTAAACACACTGAACACACACACACGTTGAGGGAATCCGATGAAACAACCCTGCCGTCACAGTGTCTGCAGCGAAGACATTTCGCCATGCGAAAGGGCTCAGACCTTTTCAATAAACTATATAATGCCTGATACTAAAGTTGGTGCCTTTTTATAATCTGTTAAAATGGAAACTTTCTACTTCCATTCAGGAAGTGGAAAGTTTCCAGCACGCAAACAAGGCCCAGAAGATGCCAAACTTTCATAACTCCCCATCGGCAGGAGCCCCGCCCACCTGAAAAACTTGGCACATGGCTCGGTGCTGATTCAGTGAGCGCTCAGGGGGGGGGCTTTCGACAGCTCTTGGCGACGGTCCTGTTGTTAGGAGGAGATGCGACAGTTTTTTTTTTTTTTACAACCCCTGTTCCTGTGAATCTGTTGTTGATGCGTACTAGCGGAATGTGTACCCTCTCCGCCGAGAGCCGGGTCCGGGGACAGACAAAATGTTTAAACTGCAGGAAGCAAGGTGAGCTGTTCTTGGCTTGCCGCGCGGACGCATCTGTCACGGCGCTCGCTGTTCGGGCTTCAGCTCCATTGTGGAAGGACGCTCAGCTGAGCGCCAGCTGTGCCACAGAAGGGAGTGGTGTGTGTGTGTGTGTGTGTGTGTGTGTGTGTGTGTGTGTGTGTGTGTGTGTGTGTGTGTGTGTGTGTGTGTGTGTGTGTGTGTGTGTGTGTGTGTGTGTGTGTGTGTGGCGACTAACCACATGTGGCCTTCTCCAGAGGCTTAATCTCACAGCCGGTTATCTGCATAAATACTAAAGAGCTTGAGGGGGGGGAGGGGGCAAATGTGAAATCCATACATCTCCCCTCGGCAGCTCAACCAGCCCTCCCTCCTCCCTGGCAGAAGCCTCTTGCCTAAATGAGGAGGCTGGGTGCAGGGAAGCGGGTGGGGGGTGGTACCCTCAGCTGTAGATGGTGGAACCTGAGGCGTGGACCTCCTGCGGAAAAGAAAGAAGAGGTCAGCGAAGGAGAAGCGATGGAGATGGGGGATGAGGAAGATGCTGGGGGGGCAATAAATAAGAGGGAGATGGTGAGCCATGGCAGAAGAACGCAGGAGTAGTGGGGGGCGGGGGAGGGGGGGGTTGCGGAGGATGCGGAGAAAGGAAGGGATGAAAGATGAAAGTAGGGGATGCGGTTGGAGGAGAGTCGGCCGCATGTGTTGGGCTCAGCGGGAATCGCAGCAAATTAGAGGAGTCTGTCATCGTTATCAAACAGCGTGGACCAGCGCAGCCCCAGGCGAGGCTTCATCCCGGCGCTCATCCGTCTTTCATACCCCGCCACCCTTCCCTTTTCCTTTTCGTATCCACTCCAAGCGTTATTTTAAAGCCTCGGTTTAATTCTCCCTGTGTGGCCACAGCGCGATAAAGGTTCAAATCCAGTCGGGCCTCCCGCCGTCTTTCTGCTGCTCTGGGTTCAACTTCCCAACTTCCACGGTGTCTTGTCTGGTGTCAAAACCGGATGGAGGTCCAGCTTTTGCCCCAGACACGGCCGGAGGCGAGAGAGCCATTTTCTCTTGTGAACAGGAGCCACACGCCCTCTTAATAAAAACAAACTGCTCTCACTGGGTTACTCACCCTTTCACCAGTAAAAGAGCCGTTCTCCAACCTGGATAACCCAGACCCTCAGCCCCCTCCTTCACGAGATTATCCGTCGTTACACATTCGATGTTAAAGTCCACGTTTAGCCACATCCCATATAATCCCAAAGGCAGCCTGATTACATCACATTTAACCCTTTATGTGTTTGTTTGGCCCATGCAGTGGTATTTCCTGGTTTGTTGCCATAGCGAGGGGTGTGCCCTCATGCTCCACCAGAAAGAGCGCATGTGCGCGCGCGCACACACACACACACGTACAGCTGTGATTCATTGTGGAACTTCCCCAGTTCAGACTGCACGGGTTACAGCTTGATTTATTATTTATGATTTGGGGGGTGGGTCGTTGTCATGTTGCAAGAGCTGATAGAAAACACTCATAGAAAGGTTCACTAGTTAGACTGTCCTGATCATGTTGCAAATTAATTGTCCTGCAAATAATTGCGTTGATCCATTTTTTAAAATATTGTTTATTTGATGCCCCTATAATGGTGTCATAAAATACAACTCATAATGATTCATGTCTACCTATTGCAGTAAAGCTATAAATTGCCAGTGAAGATTGGAACATAAGAATTTGGGTAGGCTGCTAATTTCCCTCAACCCAACCGATGGAAACATACCTTATCCACACTATTTATTGTGGTGTTTCCATCATTAGTTTAGAATGAGCCATAAATTTGGATGGAATTATGGGGCACATGCACAAAGTGAAAAGCAGGGTGAAATCGATAAACCACTGTGGCTAATTGTGGTCAATAAAATTAAATTAAAAGAAACTAACAATAAATATTCCTACCACCTCAAGTGACAAGATAAAACTAAACACATCAATTGATCAGAAATAGCCAACTTTGGAGAAAAGAAAGAGACTATCTTAGCGTAAAGACGAGGATAAATCCTGAACTTGGATGAAAGAAAAAGACAATTTTGACCGTTTTTAACAGAATTCTGGGACTTTTTACAATGTTATGGATTGCCACTTTAAGCACTTTTAGATGTATGAGCAGGTATAGTGTAATTGACATCAATTTTGTGTGAAGTTGCCCCAGAACTTGCTGAAATACCTGGGATCAGGCATCAGGTTATGTAATAACTGTGACAACTTGATGCACTAGTCCTTATAAATAATAATAAATAAAAATAAAATAATAACTCCTTTGTCAAAGCATCGGTCTGTGGCGACGAAGATAATCAGGTAGCTCTCTAGCTGCTCATCTTAATTGTTGTTTTATCTTGTGATCCTCCCCAAAAGGATGGCTTTGTGGTGCGGATCTATGCCACAAGCTCCGACCCGGCCCTACAGCAGGAACTGCAGCTGAAGCTGGCGAGGAAATGTCTGCACGCCTGCGGCATCTCTCTGTTTGACCTGGAGAAGGACCTGCACATCATCAGTGAGTCACGCAGCACTTTGCACCTGCTCTCAGACCGGGGCAGTGGTCTGCCCTCGCTCTGTCTGGTTCTCATTACACCTGCTGCACAAACTGCCCTGCAGCGCTGAGCGGCACGGCCAAAAGTTAGATGAGGATATATTTATAATATTGCAAATGCAGTATCCTGTATTTGCAATGTCATTTTCAGTTAAAGTGGTAATCCGTAACAGTATTTTGTTTAGGGAAATCCCATATTTGAAATTTTATTTAATGGGTACTGCAATTCAATGTATTGACATTATGTACTGTATGTGCACCTCTATATGCTGTTTCCATTGTTGGTGGTGTGGGCCGCCTTTCTCGGTAAGAATGCACTAATCAGGCATGCGCAAAAAGTGAAAGGCAGCTGCTGTGTTTTTGAAAACCAGCGGAGATAGTCCTGGTCAGTATCAGAAGAGGAAGGGGTATTTATGGAGAAAAGTGACACCTTAAAGCCAAGGCGAGGACAAATTTTGAATGCAATTCTGGGAGTTATAGTGTAATAGGGTATAGTGTATAGTATAATCCACCCAACACAGACTCATGAATTGCCCATTTAAAATCTTATAAAAGGGCCGCTTTCAAAAATGTGTATTTTTCTGCATTTACACCACCGCTCTGATGCCACATGATTCCAATTGCTCAAGAGCATGAGCAGCAAAAACCACAGGCCTCCTTTGTACTAGGTCAATTTAGATAGAATTTTTATTTTCTGCATCCAACCTGAATTTAATCTCGTGGTTATCGCTGCCGATACGCTCCGTCGGTAGAGACGACGGCCATTTGAAAGTTCTCAGAGGACTGTGAGTCATCCAACAAGGGCACAACACGATCCGACCCCCGCAGACCCCCGCCGTGCATTCAAATACTCCTGACGGAGACGGCAGAAAACACCACAGCAAATCTCTTCTGCTGCACATTTCTCCGCCCGCTCTCCATCAGAACCCCGCAGATTCCAGCTCTGCCTTTTTGAAGTGCGGGGTATTGATCGAGAAAAGTATTTTCAGCTCACTTGGCTCCACGTTTGGCGTTGGGCCTGCGTTGCCATGTCAATCTCAGTTACGCTGTTGTGAGCGCATGCGTGTCTTGTGACGTGAATGAGCATGTAAACACATAAGTAGAAAAAAAATTAGGAATTATAAGAAAATCACAGTCAATGATGATAATCAATAGTATTAATAGGGTGCTTATATTTATATACTTCACAGTTTTCAAAGGCAAAAGACAATTGTCTTTAATAACTCAAATAACTCAAATAAAATGCAGCCGTGTCCATTTGAATAATGAGGAAAAATAACATAGAATAAAAATACACTTTAATAAAGTTTTTACAGAAAGCCCTAAAAAGAACTGTCCATCCAGGAAAGTAGAAGTACATACATAAATATAGGAACAACATTAAGCAAACCTGAGGGACATTATAAAACCGCTAATTAAAACAAATTAGTTGATGACAGTGAAGGAACACTTGAGTTAATTGGATATTTGGCAAATAACAACGTATTCAATTGTAAATTTCCATCATGGCAAACATTACTCAACACTTGTTTTCTACCAATGACAGGACAGCAAATCAAACCCATGAGTCAAAAATCCCAGGTGAATATTACCAAGTTGGCATTTCTTCCTGTGCGTCCCATGGTTCTGAACCTTGTCGTGGTTCTCGCAGGCACGGGCTTCGACGAGGAGGCGGCGCTGCTCGGAGCCGGCCGGGAGTTCGCTCTGATGAAAACCGCCTCGGGAAAGGTGAGCGAGAGGAATGTCGTTATCAACGTTTCGGGTACTTTTGTGACCAAGTGCGTGAATGTTCATGTACGATCATGCCTTTGTGTGCATTACAATGTACACTATGTTGTATGCGTCAAATAGGGATGCAACGGTACACGGTATGTTATCGAACCGCTGGGTCCGCCCCCCTACGGTTCAGTGCATGAACTGCGGTATTACGATATCATGGTAGTCCACTGGACGTGTTGGCGCTGTGTACTGGTGCAGCGTGGCGTAAGTGTTGCTTCCTGTTGAATCCACTGTCGTATCGCCACTGGCCACGTCAGCCGCGCGGTATTGCTCTATTTTTGCACGAGAGGTCTATTTTTATATATTTTTTTCCAACTGCGCGCGGCTACACGAGCCTTTTCAAAACAAACACGTAGAAATGTTTTTGTGAAGAGTGCACTCAATCAAGGTGTCCAGTCCGAAAATAACCCCCTGGGATGGCCGTGTCCCTTGTTATTACGCACTTCTCTTCAGACACTCGCCTCACTGCCCTCTCTCCTCTCCTTCCACACTCTGACTCCCCGCTGCGATCCTGGCACCTCCCCCCAGTCAAGACGAACTCATGCAAATTATAACTTACCAATGAACTTGGAACCCCCCAATTTCTTCCCCCAATGCCATAATATCGATAATTTGACGACATTTTGGGGATGGCTATTGGTGCTTTTATAAAGATAGGGTTAGAGCCAGACATATTGTTATACATTATTTCTGCTTACACATCAGAAATATCTGAGAAACCATCATTATGATTGTGGATATTATGACCAGGCAGGTAGAGGTGTTGGCTAGAACATAAAATAGCATTACTTTACTGTAATGCAGCTTTAAAGAGAACATTGAACTGTATCGCGATGTCACAATTATCAACATCCCAGGTGATGTCTTGTTTGCTGTCACAATATCGATATTATATCGATTTATCGTCCAGCTCTGGCTCCACCGACTTGTTTTTTTGGCACTCGGTGTTATTCGTTGTGAGTGCATCATAAACTGTAATCTGCATGTTTTGGTCCAGAGCGGCTCCCGCAGCTGGGCTCCCCCTGGCGTTGGGCTATCGCTGATGAGGGCGCACCTGCGAGAAAGGTGTGTGTGTGTGTGTGTGTGTGTGTGTGTGTGTGTGTGTGTGTGTGTGTGTGTGTGTGTGTGTGTGTGTGTGTGTGTGTGTGTGTGTGTGTGTGTGTGTGTGTGTGTGTGTGTGTGTGTGTGTGTGTCCCACCAAAATCCATCTGTCATAATTAATATCCCTCCACTTTGCAACATCTGCTCTCGGTTAACTTCCGCCAAACGATTGGTCCTGGGATGAGGCGATATTCCCGCCTCATCCCGTCCATCCTATTTACCATTAACGTGGAAACGTTCCTTTCTCTTTGCACGATGAGTTGTCTTCAAGGTGCTGCAGGCCTCAGTGGTCTGCTGCTTGTTTTTTTGCAGCGGTTTTGATTTTTAGCAGATGTTGGCGGCCGTACAAAAGCAACATTGCACGCATATTAGCTTTTGCATCCGGAGAACTGGCTTTACTGTAATTAGCGTGCGGCTGAACACGGCGTTTTCCACACCGGACGCCCCGCAGGCGTCGAGAGGCAGCGCTGTCTGTCACCTCAACTCCTGGAGAAACAACCGTGCCTCAGCAACCACAAGTTCAACCGTTATTTCACACTCTGGGCCCGGTCGTAGCTGCTCTCCCTCTGCTGGAGAAATACGCAAATGCTGTGACGTGCGAGGAAGAATGGCAAGCGTTTGTTTGGGTATGCTTGTATGCCAGGGCGCGAATGTGTTTGGGACGAGCAGAGAGAGGGAAAGATCTTCCCCGGGGCGTCTGTGGGGCGAAAGGGATTTTTGTATGTATGCATCAGCCCACCAGGCCAAAAACAAAAACATTTTTCAATGCCAAAAATGATGGCAAATATCCATTCATGATACTGTACCAGCTGCGCTCGGCTCGCCTTCTCTGCTCTGACGGCGAGTGCGCGCGCACACACACACACACACACACACACACACACACACACACACACACACACACACTCTCTCAACCCGCTGCAGCGCCCACATAGCGCCCGCCTCCTCTCACTCACTCACAGTGCAGTCTTCTCGTCAGTCGCTCCGGTTGTTCGTTGCGGTGGGGCTCTCGGCTCCGGCTAACGCTGCTAACGGGAACGGGACGCTGTCCCCGCTTCTCCGTGTCGGGGCTGTGTGTGGGGCTTTCGTCGCAAAGTGAGGCTTTGCGGCGCAGCCACATTGTTTTCCTGCTCCGCAACTTGTTCTCCAGCTCCATCGCTAGCTCTGTTAGCCTTTCTAGCCCTCCAGCCTATAGGGAACAATAGGAAACCCATGACAAAGCTAATGCTAGCTCGTTAACCCTCTAGTTTAACTGAAACACTCATTGAATGGCTTTTTTTTCTTTTTCTTTTAAATATTGAAATACATTTACATTTTACATTATTATAGATGTTATTGATTTCTGATTATCAAAAAATGTATTGATTTTAATTTTTCTAATTATTGTCTTATTTAAAATAAAATAATTGGATGTGACCAGAGGGGAATATCAAAATAAAGTAAAAACATATAAGGAAATATGGGATAGTATTAGACAATTATAATATTTGTATGAAAGTAGAGATGTGAATATGTGACATCTCAGAGGCTTTTGAACAAGTGCACGGCCTCAAGCATAATATTGTTTTCATGAATATCAAACACTTTAAATTATTGTTCATGTTTACTACAGTCATTCTACTGTTCTTTGATACTAGGCAAGAAAAGAAAAGCCGTACCTCGTCATGTTAACAAAAGCTAAAATTTTGTTCTCAACCTTTTTCTCTGAATGGAGAAAAATAAATATAATTATTTATTTCCTCGACTTTTTAATTGCATTTTTATTATGCCGCGAACAACTTTGTGATTTTGGGATCGGTTCACTTCATTCACTTCGGGACGGTTTCATTTTTTTTCTGGGACGGTGGTGAAAATTTTTTGTCTGGAGCCCTATTGTTTACACCCGGAGACTGACTGTCTTTGTCACCGTGAAAAGCAGGCCTGACCGGTGCAGGGGTGCAGGGCTCAGCCCAACAAGAGATTCTGCCCTTGTTTGTGTGTGCGCGCGTGGTGCCTTGGTATGAAGATTATGCCAACTGTGTGTGTGTGCGTGCGCGCGCGCGTGCGTGTGTGTGTGATGTGGGGTGCGGTGCGGGTGTGGTGCAGTGTGGGTGTGTATGCGGGTGGTGCCTGGTTCGTCCCAAACAGATAGGGGCCTCGAACTGCCTGTGTGTGTGTGTGTGTGTGTGTGTGCGCGCGCGTGCGTGTGCTTTGCAGAGGCCTAATCTCGCACAGGGCTTATCTGTAGATTAGCGTGGCCCAGACGGGTATAAATAGGAGCAGCTGACCTGTGACTTGGCATAAAGTTCACCTGGACCGAGGAACCCAGCTCCGCGTCCATATGAGTAATGGCAGCCTTCTCCACCCCATCAGCAGCTTTTGTAAATCAATCACCTCAGAGAGCTGAAAGCCCTCGTGGAATTGATCATCTTGACGACATGTTGGCTCATCTTGGTACTAACAGGACCCCGACCCCCCAGCCCCCCACCCCTTCGTTCTTTGTTTCCTCAGCTACGGAGTCTCTGCAGCTCTGAGACAGACCCCCGGGACCCGCTGGTGTTATGTTGTGTGTGTGCTGGCCTTATCGGGAGTTTACGGGCAGACTTTTTGTATTTTTGTCTATTCCTCACCATTTGCTAATAAAAGCGTACTGGTCATGTTTGTGCCTTCGGGAGTATATCGATTGTAAATAATGGCCGCTGTAAACAAAAAAACAAACATACAAACAAAAACAAAAAAAAAACCTCTGTTTTCCTCGCACTCTGTACCTCCCCTCCGCCTCCCTCGCCTTCCAGATTTACTACACGGGGAAGTACCAGAGCCTGGGCATCAAGCAGGGTGGCCCCTCGGCCGGGAAATGGGTGGAGCTGCCCGTCACCAAGTCTCCCAAGATTATCCAGTTCTCGGTGGGCCATGACGGCTCCCACGCGCTGCTGGTGGCCGAGGACGGCAGCGTGTTCTTCACGGGCTCCGCCAGCAAGGGAGAGGACGGAGAGTCCAGTAAGACCCGTCGATCAGAAGTCGATCCCCCGTTTCCCAATTCCGACCGCTCTTAACCCTACAATACGGATGATGGGTCAAAAATGACCCAGGCGATTGTTTCAATATTTTAATCATCTAAAATTCCAGGTATTCCTTATTTTAAGGGCTTTTTGATGTGAACCATTGTTTATCAATTCATTGAATTAAATAGTTATTGAATAATATGTAAAAAACTATACAAAATTATATTAAATAAATGGAAATATATAAAAAATTTAAATAAAAAGTTACCGGGTAGCTTTTGACCCAGCATATACATTCTAGTTGAGTTCTAGTCAAGTTTAATTTTTGAAAAATGACTTATTTCCTTGTTATTCAGCCAAAAGCCGCAGACAGCCAAAGCCCTACAAGCCGAAGAAGATGATCAAGCTGGAGACCAAGGCGGCGGTGTACACGGCCTGCAACAACGGCAGCAGCAGCATCGTCACCAAGGACGGGGAGCTCTACATGTTCGGCAAAGACGCCATCTACAGCGACAGCACCTGTGAGTGGTCCGAGCTGAAGATGCCGTGAAAAGACGCAGCATTTCTTCAGTTCAAGTGCTTTTATTTACTTAAGCCTCACCTCTGCCCCCTACAGGCCAGGTGACGGACCTGAAGGGGCACTTTGTAACTCAGGTTGCCATGGGGAAGGCTCACACCTGCGTCCTGACCAAGAGTGGTGAGGTGTGGACGTTCGGCGTCAACAACAAGGGCCAGTGCGGCCGGGACACGGGGGCCATGAGCCAGGCAGGGAAATGTGAGGAGACACACACACGCACACACACACACACACACACACACACACACACACACACACACACACACACACACACACACACACACACACACACACACACACACACACACCAGAGACTGATGGTCTTTCCAAATTAAACCTCATGTGATTGTCTTTAATGTATATTTCTACTTCAGCCTTCGGTGTTGAGAACATGGCGACGGCCATGGACGAGGACCTGGAGGACGAGCTGGAGGAGAAGGAGGAGAAGAGCATGATGTGCCAGCCGGGCATGCACAAATGGAAGCTGGAGCAGTGCATGGTGTGCACGGTCTGCGGAGACTGCACCGGCTACGGCGCCAGCTGCGTTAGCAGCGGACGACCCGACAGAGTACCGGGAGGGTGAGCAGACCATTTTGCAATAGCAATCATTAAAGCAAATTCAACGGATTTTCGTAATATTTGCCAGAGCTTGCAATTTTACGTTACCGCATTAAATTGCCAAATAAACGGACATAGTCATACGGTGCAGAGTTTATTGAGTGCTTAGTGTGTGTTTATTTTATAGATTTATAACTGAAACCTAAGCAAAAACACTTTATTTATTTATTTATTTTTTTGTAAGGCCCTGGTTGTTTATGTTTAGAAAATAAAAGATGAGTGCTAAAATATTTTCCGTTTTTTCAATGATATGCAGAAAGTTATCACATGTGAATGTTCTTTGGTAGTACAGTGGTACCTTGACTTACGACTGCATCTACTAGGGACCAATCCAAGATACGAGTAGCGATAGTCGGGAAAATTTGTATCGACTTGCGACCGACTGCTCCAAGATACGACTGTGGAAATTTGCAGTTGGCGCGTCAGCGGCCAGTCAGCACTCAGTCAGTAGTCAGTCAGCAGTCAGTCAGCAGTCAGTCAGCGGGCGACCTACATCGTGTGTGCATGTAGTTCGTGGCTCATTGATATTCTTTTCATGTTTACTGTGTTTTTGCTGTGTATTTTGTTTATTTTCACCCTTCATGATTTCATAATTTATATGGAAAAATTGCTTCGACATACGACTGTTCTTATAGAACGAATTACAGTTGTAAGTCGAGGTACCCCTGTAGTCGTATTTTTTGTTTGTTTTTTTATTTTTTTTACAAAAAGAAAAAATGTTCCTCTCTGACCATCTAGATTTTGTTTTTCTGTGCTTGCTCTGTCAATGGAGGTTCCATCGTTTCCCTGTGTGTCTTTTCACAATTTCTGCTGATAATTGATCTTTGCTCATTTTTCCTCTGTCTCTTAGTATCTGCGGCTGTGGGTCGGGGGAGTCCGGATGCTCGGCGTGTGGCTGCTGCAAGGCCTGCGCCAGGGAGCTGGATGGCCAGGAGGCCCGGCAAAGGGGCATCTTTGATGCCGTGAAGGAGATGATTCCCCTGGACCTGCTGCTTGGTAGGCCCGCCTGTCACCACCTCACATGGCTTTTTGTACTCTTCTGCTAAAGCCTTTGATTGAGCATGTTGTTTGTATCTTCCTCTTCCACATTGCATTTGCCACTAACTGGCATTAGGTCCAAAAAATCTTGGGTATAAATCAGGGATTCTCCACCTTTTTCATATCAAGGACCCTCCATTTGATAAGATATTTTTTTCTGGAACCTCAATCTCAGAAGATTTTTTTATTTTTTTTATTGTTAGATATGATATAATCAATGACGCTTATTTTCCATTCTTCGCGCTTTGTGGCCTCGGTCTCCGTCTTGTGCACAGTCTTTGCGAGTCCGTCATGTCTGCTCATCATTCATCCATGTGTGTCCTGTTCTGTCCTCCACTCCGCCCCGTCTCCTCCTCCTCCACCGTTGGTGCTGCCTGTCACCTGGGGGCCCCGTGTGTTTTAGCTGTGCCTGTCCCTCCCCCCCCAGGAGTCAACATCGAGGAGCACATCCAGATCCGGCAGGAGGAGAAACGCCAGAGGATCAACCGCCGCCACAGGCTGGAGGAGGGCAGAGGTACAGGGCAAGGCCTAGACAGCGCAGGGGGTGTGGGTGTTTTTATTTTTATTTTTTCTGAAGATGCAGATATGTGCAGGGAAAGTTTGGGGGCGGGGTGAAATAGCTACGAACTAGTCCAAGCTACAAGCGCGGCCGTCCCTGTGAGCTTTTAGGAAGCCAGGGCCCTCGGGTGCTGCTGCGAGCTCGGGTGTTGTGCCTCTGTGACTTCCCCCTTGCTTGTGTCTTCATCATTTTTTGCCATGTGTGCGTGTCTTGTTGTTGTTGTTGTGCTGCAGTATTACCATGTGTTCTCTCCCATTTGTGAGCCTTGTGCATGCATGTGAGAGTTTCTTTCTCCCCCAGGCCCCCTTGTTTTCCCCGGCCCCATATTTATGAACCAGCGTGAGCAGGCCCTAGCCAGAATAAGACCCCTTCAGGCCCTAAGGCATAAACGGGACAAGCACAAAGGTACTGCGGTCTTCACCACCTAACCCAACTGGTGCAGAGACACCCCTCTGACTCACCTCCCGGTCTGGCTGTCCCGCCCACCTCCTCTCTCACTCTCTGAAGGCAGGACTCCTTCACCTGTTCGCATGGTATAGAACAACACGGCTTCTAAGCTCTAGGGGGATCCAACCCGCCCCCCCCTGTGCACAGAGAGGATCACAGGGCTTAGTATAGGGGGGTAAAAACAAATCTCTCAGGATGGGGGACTTAACAATACCTCCTTTTTTAGAAGGTGCATTTATTTTTTTTGTGTTGAGACTTGAAGGCTTGTACCTGAAAAGCGCAGCAGGAAGAGAGGGCTTTCGTCCGTCATTATGTTAGTTCTTGTCCTTGGGAGTGGGGGTGCCCGAGCTGCCCAGCACTTCTGTTTAGGCCTAAATAAAAATCAATAACCTAGTTTAACTGGATTTGCTGCGACTCCATGAGCAGCCAAATCCTTGCTTTGTAGCTTGTTGCTGCAGGATTGGAAGCAGATGAAGTACGAGGCACTGGGGAGCGTGGGCTTTGATTGCCCGACAACCTGACGCTTACAGGACACATCTCTGTGGAGGGACGCAGACAGTCTCGTTCCAAAAGTCATATTTTTAGCATGCGAGTCATTCACTAAATACAGCTTTCCTTTGAAAAATCGTAAAAGCGTAAAATCGGTGTTAAAAATAGTTTTTAGTTGTTTTGTTTTTTTTGTCTCTCACATCCCTCAGTTATAGCAGTAAACGATAACTCAGCACAGCGGCCATTTATTTCTCTCCATCGCTATGGGGATTGATGTTGCTCCTCAGACGTCAATGAAAGGCAGTTTTCTATACTGACTGAGAGTTGTGTTCATGAGCTGAACTTTCCACCCCGACTCTGCAGGTCCCTGGGCTATGGATCAGCAAACGTCTCTCAAAAGTATCTTCTGACAGACTGACAACTTGCACCAAAAAAAACAATTATCGTACATAATAATAAATATGAGTATATAGAGGTCTTATGAGCTGATCCTTTGCCCGAAAGAGTGTGCAGAGACACTCTAATTGCTACGCTGCATGAGCCTCGATCTGCCTTTCAAACACAAAAGTGACCTCTGAAAGAGGGCTCTGGGTGAACCAGACCTCTAGCTCATTTACTCTGAAAATGAGGAAATGCACCCAATTGGTTCTGGTTGCCCCAAAGCTTTCTCTGAACATTTTTTCTGCTTCCCTACTTTCATTTTTCTTTTTAAATATAATTTTTCTAAAACATGCCGCGGCACCACCATCCTCCTCTACTCTGTGTTTGATTTTGATTTCTAGTCCTCCTTCTGGCTCCGGTCCTTTTTTTTATTCCCAGGATGGCGCGGAGACGTCCATCTCGGGGCTCTGAAGTTGCCACTTAATCTTCACTCTTGCTTTTCCTCTATTCACTCTCCCCGCCAACCCTTCCACCCTGCCACCACCGAACACCTGCACCCCTCCTCCACTCCCCTTCCCCGCACGTTGCCGCGCCTGCTGACCGGCCGTTTGCCTTGCAGACGGCAGCAGCGAGCGCGGAGAGAAGGACGCCAGCAAGATCACCACTTACCCTCCCGGTACGGTGCGGTTCGACTGTGAGATGCGGGCCGTGCAGGTCAGCTGTGGCTTCCACCACTCGGGTAGGTTCCGAGTTGGACATGGAACGTCAAAGCGATGGAATGAGTACCTCCTTTGTTTGGATTTTATACATAAAACCGCACAATTTCATTATTTCAATTTCAATCATTTCAATAAGGCCTGATTATGTTTTTCTTTTGGACTTCATGAAAGCTTAAGGGTGTCTGGAGCTCTTTGAAACGTCCTTAAATGTCTAATAAATTCAGGTATACTAACACTAGGCCTTAAAAGTCATTATATTGGCTTAAATGTGAATTTACTTAATTTCATTACATAAACATTTTGTCTCATTTATCCATATTTGTTTGTCAAAATGAGTGAAGTTCCTCTGCATTAGTTACCTTCATGTTTACCTGTTGGGTAAAACATAGAATCATCAAGTTCATAACCTCTCCATTACTTACCTCCACCCTGTATCAAATATATAGTACTTACCAGGCTATACTTCATTCAATATAAAATAAATTTCAGGAGAAATAATCTTAAAAAGGTCTTAAAAAGTAATACATTTAACACAGCAGTCATCCTGGCTTATGAAACTTCATTTGGGGAGATTCTTTCCTTCATGTCCTCATGTCGTGCCCTCCTCCTTCAGTGGTGCTGATGGAGAACGGTGACGTCTACACGTTTGGTTATGGCCAACACGGGCAGCTTGGACACGGAGACGTCAACTCAAGGTATCGCCCGGGATGAATCGGTCACGATCGCAGAGATATCTACATACATGTGGGGTGAACACAAGATGAGCTGTTTTTTTTTGTTTTTGTTTGTTTTCCCTGCCAGGGGTTCTCCCACCCTGGTCCAGGCCCTCCCCGGCCCCAGCGTCCAGGTGACAGCAGGGAGTAACCACACAGCGGTGCTCCTCATGGACGGCCAGGTCTTTACTTTCGGCAGCTTCTCGGTGAGAGAATAAAAACAAAAACAAAAAAGTTCCTGATCAAATGACAGATGTTTTTATTTGATACTGTGGGGAAGTGTTTCTCAGGATGCAATGTAACCACTGAAATCTGGGTCTTTCATTTCTTGATACTTTGTGGAAAACATGTTTTATGAAGTTATGATAATCATCTCATACCTGCTATAGTTTTGTTTTTCTTATTTACTTATTTGAGTGTTGGTAGGTCAGCTCATGGGTCAGTCACTAGATTCCACCATCATATGTTTCCATCCAAATTTCCTGGCTTTTTAAGTAAATGTTAGAAACGTTGCAATAAATGGAACGTTTTCATTAGTTGTGTTGAGGCAAATGAATGTGTGTGCCTAAATTTGTATATTACAATATTATGGTTTTCCTTCCTAAACTTGATGTGTATAACTTCACTATTGTAGCATAAATTAAACCTAAAAGACTCAATTAATCACCAGCTAAGATGTCATGATGGTGGCATTTTGGAGGCCCATTGCCCCGTCGTGAACGGTGGAGTTGCTGTGTATCTACTCTTGGAAACTCAAATACTGTGTTTCCTGTTGTTGCAGAAAGGACAGCTCGGTCGTCCCATCCTAGACATGCCCTACTGGAACGCTAAGCCGTCCCCCATGCCCAACATCGGCGCCAAATACGGCCGCAAGGCCACCTGGATCGGCGCCAGCGGGGACCAGACGTTCCTGCGGATCGACGAGGCGCTCATCAACTCCCACGTCCTCGCCACCTCCGAGATCTTCGCCAGTAAACACATCATCGGCCTGGTGCCCACCTCGGTGTCGGAGCCCCCGCCCTTCAAATGCCTGCTTATCAACAAGATGGACGGCAGCTGTCGGACGTTCAACGACTCGGAGCAGGAAGATCTGCAGGGCTTCGGCCTCTGTCTTGACCCTGTCTACGACGTCATTTGGAGGTTTGTATATGTTATAAGCCAAAAATATAATCCACTTTCCCCAAAATAGTCAATAAGCCCCAACATAAAAGCTCTCTGTAGACACTGGAGGCTTTTTAAAGCTTTCTCGGTTTGACCTTTGGGAAACCTGTGGGTTTCCAGGTTTCTGCCCGCCTCCAGGGAGATGTGGTGCTACAACGCGGTGATCGCCGATGCCCGGGTGCCGTCGGTTGCAGACCTGCAGTCTCGCTGCAGCATCCTCAGCCCAGAGCTGGCGCTGCCTTCCGGCTCGCACGCCACCACCACCCGCTCCCACGGAGCCCTGCACATCCTGGGTACGGAGCGGATCCAAATGCACGCTCTACTTATCGAGAAGATCAATTTTAGTGAAATTGTTTGAGACCCTCTGGAACCTCCTTGGGGGCTCTTGACTCCCACTTTGGCAACATCTGTCAGTTTCTAACATTCTGCAATCAGTCCTTGTGCCCGGTTTTCACAAATCACAAGTGAATTACGATCAGTTTTGACGAGGTGAACATTGAGATTGGAGCTCAGATCTCAGTAAAAGGATGATTAGTGTCCAAATTGAGACAAAGGGTATGGGCAGGTGGTGTTTAAGGCTATTGCATCACTAACAGAAGGTAAAACATGCATACCAATTTAGGGTGCCTGGATACTCTGGCGGCCATGCAGGAGCTGAAGATGGGCATAGCCAGTGCGGAAGAGGAGACCCAGGCCGTGATGAAGGTGTATTCCAAGGAGGACTACAGCGTGGTCAATCGCTTCGAGAGTGAGTCTGCATTTTATCAAGTTGTTATTCAGTCCAATTTATGGGTCGAAGTTATGGGTGCTCTGGGACCCCAAACTGACATTTTTTTTCTTGGAAATGATCCGGTCCAAACTTCCATACTATGTTATAGTTGATCGAAACATTAATATTAAAAGTTCTCTAATGGTGCCAACGTCTTGAATGAAGTAACGCTGAAGTTTGCCTATTAATTATGTTGCTGGGGGGCCCCCTGTGGGCTCTTGAAGGACCCCTTGGGGCTCCCCGAAAGCAATGTTGAGAACCCCCGGATTAGAGCTCTCAGCATGAAACCAAGCAGCTCACGCTGGTGTGTGACGCTCTAGGTCATGGTGGAGGCTGGGGTTACTCCGCCCACTCGGTGGAGGCCATCCGCTTCTGCGCGGATGCGGACATCCTGCTGGGCGGGCTGGGCCTGTTCGGCGGCCGAGGGGAGTACACCGCCAAGATCAAGGTGAGCAGCCGTTGTCTTCTAGCGCCGGTGAGCTCTACCCTCTTAGGAGTCTGTGATCTGTGATTGAAGTGTGCCGCGGCACCGTCCTCCTCCTGTTCTGTGTACGTCTTTAGTCCTCCTTCCGGCTCCCTCCTGTTTTATTCCCAGGATGGCGCGGAGACGTCCACCCTGGGGCTCTGAAGTTGCGACTTCCTCTTCAAGCTTGGTTTTTCTCTATTCACTCTGCCCGCCATCCCCCCCCCCTCACCCTGCCACCACCAAACCCCTGCAATCTGTGATTGACTGTTTTCATTGCCGTGCAGCTGTTTGAGCTGGGACCCGACGGGGGCGACCACGAGACAGATGGGGATCTGCTCGCCGAGACGGATGTGCTGGCCTACGACTGCGCCGCCAGGTACGGCTAATCGATCAACGTCTGCCTTTTTAAACCAGCTGTTCCTTTTTCTGCTGGAAAAAAAACTCGCCGCACCCTTGATAGTGAATGCCCTGTTGCGTGTGGTCTAGGGAGAAGTACGCCATGATGTTCGATGAGCCGGTGCTGCTGCAGCTGGGCTGGTGGTACGTGGCCTGGGCCCGGGTGTCGGGGCCCAGCAGCGACTGCGGCTCCCACGGACAGGCTACCATCACCACTGACGACGGGTAACCCTCCATGCGTCCTGTATTACATTAACAAAAAAAAAAAAAAATCTTTCTTTATTCTGTGGATGGGATGCAGGTACCTTCACAAACACTTCAGATCTTATGCAAACAAAGAAGACAATAATCAATTAGAAAACATTTCGAAATCAATTCATAAATAGATAAATATGTGTTAAAGAGACAAAATAAAACAAATGAATCAATATATAATATATAAACACGTGGAGTATAATGGAGGCGAGTTTACAATGTCGGTATGTACCTGCTTGCTGCCATTTGCTCACCTTGCTCACTGTCCTTATATTTCTAAATCTAAAGTATTGTGTGTACTGATAGTATTGCTGTTAAATTGGTCTCCATCACCTTAATTTGAAGGATAAACTCCTCTCTCCTTCAAGTGTGGTGTATCAGTTCAAGAGTTCCAAGAAGTCCAATAACGGTACCGACGTCAACGCGGGCCAAATACCTCAGCTGCTGTACAGGTGAGTGTCCTGCGGCTCTCTGACCTTCCTCCTAGAGACAACGAGATGCAGCGCACTCGTGGTGTGGGCCGTCAAAGCTCCTTCATTTTTAGCATCTCCTTAACCTCAGGCTCCCCTCGAACGACGGCAACGCGTCCAAAGGGAAACAGCAGACCAGCGAACCCGTGCACATCTTGAAACGCTCCTTCGCTCGGACGGTGTCGGTGGTGAGTGCTTCGTTTACCGGGACGGGCGCACCGCAACCGTTGATGTGTTTTTAGGATGATTAAAGAACGTGCCCGTCTCCCCCCCCCCACCGGCAGGAGTGCTTCGAGTCTCTGCTGAGCATCCTCCACTGGAGCTGGACCACGCTGGTGCTGGGCGTGGAGGAGCTGCGGGGCCTCAAGGGCTTCCAGTACACGGCCACGCTGCTGGACCTGGAGAGGCTGCGCTTCGTGGGCACCTGCTGCCTCCGTCTGCTCCGCGTCTACATCTGCGAGATCTTCCCCATTTCTGGTGGGAGCACAGCGGTTGTTGTTTTTTTAGACAAAAGATGAACTTGTGTTTTTGAACCTGCATTTCACGCATTACCTGTTTGCCTTCACGTTGGCTAGAACTCAAAAGGAACCTTTTTTTTTTTTTTTTGCACTACTTTTTGTTTATTTACTAGAGACACAAACAAGGACAAATAACACATTTCAAATGCAAAAGAGGAAAATAACACTACAATACTATAACATTACAAACTAATACTAATAAAACTTAATGCTAACTAATACTATAACTTCCAACTAATACCAATAATATTACACTGCCATAAGTTAATACGCTGCTGTCGTTACTGTTGTTCTTACTACATGTTATTTTTTTTCTTTTAATTGTAAATAAGTGAATCCGACATTTTTCAAATTCCAACACTCCTGCTGCACCTACATAACCAAACATACGTGCATCCCCATACTCTAATGTACATAAATTAAAAAATACAGAAGTACAAAATTGTTCAAATTGTACCCAAAGGTTGGAGTAGCATTTTAGGGGAAAAATTAATTAATTTTTAATCTATTTAATAATCCATCTATTTTTAATCTGACCTCCATGTGTCCTCTGCACTGCAGCCAGCACCAAGGCGGTGGTGGAGGAGTCCAGCAAGCTGGCCGAGTGCGTGGGCAAGACGCGCAGCTTGCTGAAGAAGATCCTGTCGGAGGGCATGGACAACTGTCTGACCAAGTTGGACAACGACCCGCAGGGCTACCTGTCGCAGCCGCTCACGCTGCTGGAGGCCGTGCTGCAGGAGTGCCACAACACCTTCACCGCCTGCTTCCACTCCTTCTACCCCACGCCGGCGCTGCAGTGGGCTTGCCTCTGCGACCTGCTCAACTGCTTGGACCAGGTCAGGACCCGGGAGGGAGCAGGGGCTCGAAAATAGTGGTTACAATGTCCGAAAGGATGGGTTAAGTTTTGTTTGGAATACAAAAAAAATGATGTGTAGATTTTATTTTATTTTATTTTTTTTACTATTTTATTTGTATTTTTATCTTAAATGCAGTTGTACAACTCGCCTAAATTCCTTCAATTGTCTACATTGCAAACAGCTTTTAGTGTGGCAGGCAAATGGTAATATTCCTTAACCCGTGAATGCACACAATGGGTCAAAAAAGACCTGGATCGTTTATTTTTCAAGCCACATTATTTACATCCATCCAACATTCTAGGAATTCCTTTTTTTGAAGTTTTCCGACGATGTGAACTTATTGTTTCTCAAATTGAATTCATTGTTTTAAATTTTCTTGGACTAGAATCAATCAGGATAATTATTTGAGACCAATACTTCAGAAGAAGTAATGATTGAAAATCATTCGCTGGTGAATGATCCTGATCGTTCACAGTGGACATTGATGACCCAAATGAATGAAGTTGATGATGAAATTAAGTGTAATTTAACCTTAAAACTCTAATAAACCAATTTTTATTACATTTATTTATTATTGCTACTATTTGATTGCCTTCTGTTAATGTAAAGCACTTTGAGTTGCTCTTTATGTTTGAAAGATGCTATGCAAATAAACATTTATTATTTTTAGCAGAAACATGAACGAATTAAATAACACATACAAACTTATAAAAAAAACAAAAACAAAGAACCTAACAATGTACCCACCCGTTAACTTCAGGACATTGCCGAGGCCAACTTCCGCACATCCAGCAGCCGCCTGCTGGCTGCGGTGATGTCGGCTCTGTGCAACACGTCGGTCAAGCTGACGTCCATCCTGCCCATCGCCTACGATGGCGAGGTGCTGCTGCGCTCGCTGGTCAAGCAGGTCAGCACGGAGAACGACTCCGCCCTCGCTCACCGCTTCCCTCTGCTGGTGGCTCACATGGAGAAGCTCAGCCACGTGAGTGACCGGCATGTTTTTTTGGCTGTTTGTTCAAGGAAAGTTTGGGAGTGGCTTTAGTAAACAATTTGACCTCTGTTTTCACTTTTGGCCCCAGACGGAGGAGAACCTGATGGGCATGACCAGCTTCCGGGAGGTTCTGGAGAAGATGCTGGTGATCGTGGTGCTCCCCGTGAGGAAGACTCTGAGGAAGGAGGTGGAGCTCTTCTCCCCGCACCTGGTCTCCAACACCTGCGGCCTGCTGGCCTCCATCGTCTCCGAGCTCACCGCCTCCGCCCTGGGCTCTGAGGTGACCTCTCGCAATGTTTTGGTTCATTTCCTTCCTTGGTTAATTGGCGGTTTCATTTTTGGTTTATTACTATCGTGCCGGTGACTTAACACGGGCTGCCATCAATACATTTTTAGTATCCGTCTGGGGTGCCTGATGAAGAATGTACATTTCCATGTGATCACCTTACCCTAATTGGATTCAGTTCTATTTTTGGCGCAGCCAAGAGCACAATCAAATCAGGCCCCAGTTGTGTTTCAATCAAATCAGACACTGCTCTGTCCTTACAACTTGGCTGTATCAGGTGGGCATGAACACATCAGAGTAAAGAAGATCTGTCAGGGTGCATCTATTTTCTCGTTCCTGTCTCCACCCCGCCACCGTTCTTCCTCATGCCGAGTCTCTCCACCTGCAGCTGCGTTGTTGTTGCTGTCGTTGCCTTTTGTCAAAACAGCGCCCTGTGTCTGTCTGCAGGCTCTGTTTGTACCGTTGCCAAACAACAAATGCAAAAAAGGGAGAGCGCTCTCCTGTCCTTGTTTTTGTAGGATGCTAAGTCACGTAGGGAGGGTGGGGGGTGGTGGACCCATCAGCACAACCTGCCTGTCTCTCGTTCTCACTCTTCACTCATTTATCACTAAATCAATCTCCTTCCCTTCACCCACTTGTGTTTACTGCAGTCTGGACTTTCTGTTCCTATCACCATGGTAACAGTCATAGGCCGGTTGTCTTGGTGACAGCCGTAGCAGCAACATTGTCATTTTCCCTCCGATTTTATTCTATTTTCCAGAGCGCTTAGAGATCCTCCCGCAACAATTGAAGGCTATCCTCTCGTTAACCTAGTAGATATGAGTTAAAACAAGACAAGCGACACAGTGTTGTTTTCACTTTGAGTGTGATTCATGCCTCAGACCATCCGTCATTCCCTCTGTGTCGCCTTTGTCTCTAAATCAAGGACATTGGCAGCTAATACCTTTGGATGACGTCCACAGACTTGTGCAGCATATTGAAAATGGCCTGCTGTCTACTTTTCTTTCGGCCTCAGTATCGCCACCTGGTGGCATGAATGATACTTTGATCAGAGGAGGCCTGGTTTAGAGTTGACTTTGCCATTGACATAGGTCACAATTATTACGTAATCGCCTGACCGCAATTATTTTAACTGACATCATGATTTTGTAAAATCAGTCCACAAACATATGTTTCCATCCAAATTTAAGAGGAGCCAGTGCTAAGTTGGGTGGAGGCAAATTGACTGTTTGCTGTGGAAAAAATGTTTATTTTCCAATGCTCAATGTCAATAAATGACTCTTCTTCCTAAGATGGATGTGTATTATGGCTTATACTATAATAGTAGCATTGAAATTTGTATGACAGTTAATCGGCAACTAAAATGTCAAGATCGTGAAAGCGATATGTTTACATTTTCAAACACTTCTATCTTCCCTATGTACACACACCTGATCTGATTTATTGTTGTTGTTATGAGTTTGTTGAATACAAACCTTTTTATCTGTTCACACCAGGTGGATGGGCTCAACTCCCTCCATTCGGTAAAAGCGACGCCCAACCGCTTCACCAAAACTAGCCAGGGCCGGAGCTGGAACACGGGCAACGGCTCCCCTGACGCCATCTGCATGACTGTGGACAAACCCGGGGTGGTGCTGGTGGGCTTCTGCGTCTACGGCGGGGGAGGCATCCACGAGTATGAGCTAGAAGTGCTGGCAGATGATGTAAGAGAGACATTTTTTTTTCAGAATGATTTCATACTCACCGCTCAACCCTGCGGTAAAACACTTGGCGTAACTTTCTGTTTCTGCCTGCACCCCCCAAAGGCCCAGACGGAGCACCCGGGGGACTCTGCCCACTCCCACCGGTGGACGTCACTGGAGCTGGTGAAGGGCACCTACAGCACGGACGACTCGCCCAGCGACATTGCTGAGATCCGCCTGGACAAGGCGGTGCCGCTCAAGGTTCACAGGCTCTTCTGGCTGACATTTTGAAGACTATCTGATGGACCACGTCTCCAGAACGTGACATTGAATTGCGTTTTATGTTTTTCTCACAGGAGGGAGTGAAGTACGCCGTCCGCCTGCGTAACTACGGCAGCAGGACGGCAAATGGGGACGGCGGCATGACCACGGTACAGTGCTCCGACAGCGTGGCCTTCACCTTCAGCACCTGCAGCCTGAGCAGCAACGGGACCAACCAGACCAGAGGACAGATCCCACAGATCCTCTACTACAGGTAAACACACACACACACACACACACACACACACACACACACACACACACACACACACACACACACACACACACACACACACACACACACACACACACACACACACACACACACACACACTCCATCACCATCTTAACCCTGCAGTAGTAGATTGGATGGGAATTGCTGAATTTGTTTGTGACTCATATGTGTCGCCCGCCCCCCAGGAGCGAATACGACGGCGACCTGCAGTCGCAGCTGCTGAGCAAGGCCAACGAGGAGGACAAGAACTGCAGCCGAGCACTCTCTGTGGTCAGCGCCGTGGTCCGAGCCGCCAAGGACCTGCTGCACCGGGCGTTCGCTGTGGACCGTAAGAACGGGAGACTCCCAGATTTCCGATTGCATCTTGGCCGGATCATTTTATCAAAACGGTTTCCTATTCTGACTTGACATCGCACGGAATATCGAAGGCTGTCTTGATCCGCATGCGTGCATCAAAGTCGCCGTTCGTGCTGTTGTGGTCTGAGTCTCCACTGTTTAACGTTGAATTTGACCCCACTGACACGTTGTCTCTGTCCTCGTCGTCTCCAGTTGAGGACATTCCAGAGCTGCTAAGCTCCTCCAGCCTGTTCTCCATGCTGCTACCTCTGATTCTTGCCTACATCGGCCCCGTGGCAGCCTCTGTGCCCAAGGTAATAGAACGGACGAGGGTTTGACCTCAAAACTCCCTATGATTGTGTGTGCCATTGTGGTCATATGTCCTGTCCTTCGCTCCTTCAGGCTGCAGTGGAAGTCTTCGGTCTGGTCCAGGAGCTGCTGCCGGCCGTCTCTGCCCTCAACCAGAAATATGCCCCGCCCACCTTTAATCCCAACCAATCAACGGACAGCACCACTGGGAACCAGCCGGAGCAGGGCCTATCTGCTTGTACTACCTCAAGCCACTACTCTGTGATAGAGAGTGACCACCCGTACAAGCAGGCCGGGGTTACTCAATACAGGGTAAGGTCTACTGTACATAACCTAAAATATTTAAAAAATTGTTAATTGTGGATCTACGGAGGGGGATCCACAATTAACAATTATTACTATTGATAATTGTAAATTATTATGCAAATTATTACAATTATTTTTGTAATTATTATTTATTTATGTAAATTAATTAATGGGTTGGGAAAAATTATAGTCCGATACAATTCAATTCTCAATTTGATTTTTATATCAATTTCTGCTGAATACCACCATCGTCACAAATTAATTGAACTATATTATTTCTGTACAACACCGAATTTGTTCTGTAAATTATTTTTGTTGGTAGTAATATAGAACCATATTGTGAGCCATCTCATCAAAATTGAATTGATTCGCATGTTTATCCTTTGTATTGAAATAGAATCTAATCGTGCGCTTCTACCCAACCCTGTTGAAAGTCCTGATGCTCAACCACCTGCCTGGCCTCTCTCAGGTGTCCTTCCCGGACTGCGTCCGCTGGACCAGCATCGAGTTTGACGCGCAGTGCGGCACGGCACAGCCGGAGGACGTCCTGCGCCTGCTCATCCCCAGCCGCACCCTCCACCTCTCCAGCCTGGCGGGCAAGCCGCTGGCCCACGACACCATCAACACCTGGACCGAGCTCAAGAAGTTCTCAGGCTCCACAGGATGGCCGACCACCGTCCTGGTGCTGCCGGGTAAGAGTGGCTCAGAGCCACCTGCCTTGACAAGCTCCCATCAGTTCACTCATGATTACCTATGTTGCCTTTCTCTTCCTCTTGTAAGAACTTAGTGTTTTTTTTTCCCTCAAACATCTCTGCTTTCAGGAAACGAAGTTCTATTCTCGCTGGAGACAGCCTCTGATTATGTGAAAGATGAGAAGGCCTGCTTCTACGGCTTCAAGTGTGTAGCTGTGGGATACGAATTCAACCCCGGGCCTGATGAGGTAGATTCCAGGATGCCTGAATGGTTTTACCCGTGTGATATTTAAACTCTTAATTATGGTTCATTTCGTCATATTCAGTCGTTTTTGTTGTGAGGGTTGGTCCAAAAGAAAGTACTTCATGAACGTCTGTCTTTTAGGGTATTATTCAGCTGGAGAAGGAGCTGGCCTACCTGGGCAGTGTGTGTGCTGCTGCTCTGATGAAGAAAGACCTGGCTCTCCCTATAGGTGAGCAAACCAGGGAGGTCCCTTAGGGCAGGGGTTCCCAACCACCGGGCCGCGGACCTATGCTGGGCCGCGGGGCATTTGCCACCATGCTGTGAGAAGGCGGGCGGGGGTGCCCTGTTTAGCCCGTGCTTTTTTTGTTTTTGTTTTTCCCAAAGCCAGATCAGAGCGATCTCAAATGAGGGCAAACAGTGTGTTTTTTATTGGAGATGTATTTATCTATTATCTATTTATCTTTTTATCTATCTATTATTTATTTTCCCTCCCCGCGCTGTATACGGTGCTTAACGGTGATGGGTGCCACGGTGCCGCGGTGTTGGTGGGAGCGGTGCGTCTTGCTCTACTCACCGGTCCCAAAGTCGGGGCGGAACTCTGACTTTTTGCTCGAAACACATGGGTCTTTTTTTTTTTTTTTTTTTTTTTGTGGGACCCTCATACAGTAGATGTATTTTTCTTCCTCCGTGTGTAATGGGGAGACATTCAGCCCCCCCTGCCGTTCTGTGAACATTATGTGCGCTGCAGTCCAGTCTTAGGACACTGCATTTAGTCCTCCGTTATAAAAACAGTTGTATAATTAAATTATTTAAATGATTTACTTGAAGACAAGATGGTCATCACAAGGCAGTTCTATCATCGGATCGTTAACAGTCAGTTTACCACAGCCTGCCTAAGTGCCCTTTAACTAGAGTGATCCTCCGCTGGCACTATGTTAATATGCAATGTTGTCCCGCCTGGCAGCCCCATCCCCGAGTTTCACCTGTCAATGTTTGCCTGGTGTTTATTTCAAGGGAATGAACTAGAAGAGGACCTTGAGATACTCGAGGAGGCTTCTCTTCAGGTATTTGCTCAGTTCCAGTACCTTCATCTACATTACGTAATTCCATTTGATCTCATTAAGGATGTTGTTCACTTTGCTTATTTAAATTTAATCTCTTGCTCTTCCCTCCTGGCTCCCTCTTGACCAGGTGTGTAAATCCCACTCTGGGATCTTGGGGAAGGGCCTGGCACTGTCTCACTCCCCCTCCATCTTGGAAGCCCTGGAGGGGAATCTGCCTCTGCACTTACAGACCAACGAGCACTCCTTCCTCGAGGACTTCATCACCTGCGTCCAGAACTCTAGCGGAGGACGCCTGGCGAGGTGAGCCACCTCAGCTAGCCAGGGAGAGGAGGGGGCTGACGGAGGGTGCCCGAGCACCTGCCCCTTTGCCCCTTGATGTCCATGGTGCCCTTTTTATCAGCCGTTTTTGTTTATTTATTTATATATATATTTAAAGCGTGAATGGGCATTGAGATTTTGGTGGAAACAGCTGTATTATATATAATCCAATGGATTATAAAACTGGTCTCCAACCCGACAGACCCCTGTTTAAGTCGGACAGTTGGAAGGGAGGGACTGTTTCTCCGAGAGAGTTGCGCAAAGGCTGTGTGTGTGTGTGTGTGTGTGTGTGTGTGTGTGTGTGTGTGTGTGTGTGTGTGTGTGTGTGTGTGTGTGTGTGTGTGTGTGTGTGTGTGTGTGTGTGTGTGTGTGTGTGTGTGTGTGTGTGTGTGTGCGCGCGCCTGCCTGCGTGCGCTTAAATCTTGTTCCACGTGCCCTTTTTTGCTTTGAGCACATGCCCCTCTTAAGGTCTCTGCACGGGTCTGCACCTCAGTACTGCTCATACCAATATTATCACGCCTTAATTGCGGACGTTTAATAGAAAACTCAACCTGGTTATTTGGCCACCTTGTTGTTAAACCTTCAAATAGTTGATGATAAATTATCCACTGTCCCGTCTCTCCAGGTGGCTGCAGCCAGACTCCTACGCCGACCCTCAGAAGACATCCCTGATCCTGAACAAAGACGACATCCGCTGCGGGTGGCCTGCCACGGTGGCCGTCCAAACCAAGGACCAGTATGGTGACGTGGTGCACGTCCCCAACATGAAGGTCAAGACGGCACCTTTGTCTCCAGCGATAAACATCTCTTGAGTTGAAGTGAAGAGTTTTAAGAGTTTAGACGCTAATCTGAGCTCATTGGCTCTCCCGGCTGTGCAGGTGGAGGTGAAAGCCGTGCCCGTCTCCCAGAAGAAGTCCATACAGCAGGAGAACATGAAGAAGCTGCAGCGGCTCCCGGGCAGCTCCTCCTCCACCTCTTCGTCGTCTGGCACCGACCTCACCTTCGGAGGCCTGCCAACCCCCAAGCTAGAGGCCACCTACGAGCCCATGATCGTCAAAGAGGCTCGCTACATCGCTATCACCATGATGAAGGTCAGGGGACCGGTAGAAATTTAGGGAAGACAATTTTTGTGGAGGGGAAAAAAAAAAAAAAAAGTTATCCATTGTATTGAGTCTTTTTCTCCTATCGCAGGCTTATGAGAACTACTCTTTTGAAGAGCTGCGCTTTGCGTCCCCAACTCCAAAAAGGTAAGCTAAATTAAAACTTTTTTTTTTTTTTTTTTTTTTTAATCAAAATGTGAGATTTCTTCCAGAGATTTACATTTGCATTCCTCTCAGGCCCAGCGAGAACATGCTGATCAGGGCAAACACAGATGGAACCTACAGCGCCAACTGGACCCCTGGAGCTGTAGGCCTCTACACCATCCACGTCACCATTGATGGCATTGAAATAGGTATGACGGAAGCCGTTTCTCACCATCATTACATTTTAATTGTCGTATGATAATTCATAAATAATTAATAATAATTGCCATGACAATTTAATTGTGTTTTTGTCCATTTTATTATGATTTATAATATACTTGTTATGTCACTATCGTAGTGTAAGTCTAATATATATAAACACATCCACTTCATGAAGAAGAGACATTGATTGTCATTGAGCATCAAAACACTTCAGGTAGAATTTGCATTCTATTCATTGTGTAATTTCTCACATTGGATCAAAATACACCTTCAGTTTGGATTGTAGAATCTAGGGATTTTACAAAATGATCGCAATTGGCTCAAATCATTTCGATCAAGCAACAACTGTGACCGCTCTAAACTAGTGTGGATGTGACCCCATCCTGGAGTGACCACTTCCTGAAGAACGGCGCTGGGTATTAACTACTTTTCACATTCAGTTGAAACATGGATTTTTGTTTTTTTAATTTATTTTATTTCCTGTAGACGCTGGCTTGGAGGTGGAAGTGAAAGACCCACCCAAAGGCATGATTCCACCTGGCACACAGATGGCCAAGCCAAAGGCAGAGCCTCAGCCGAGCAAGGTCAGCGTGGGGCTTTTTCGAAAGTGAACACACACACTCACAAACAAGTTTTCTTAAATGTCTGCAATGCAGTATATTACCACAGAGAAGGGGGGAGGTGCTTACTCGACATTGTTCTGTGTGTATGAACGCCTCACCTGCGAGCGCCAGCCCGCAGCTGGCAAATGGTTGCCGTATATTTCCCGTTACGAAATATGTACTCCATGATGATTCCTGCGCCATAAGAGACATGCATGGAACACAGGATCTAAAATGGAGTTAATTTAACTATTTCTGCCGCGGATAATTGTGTGTGTGTGTGTGTGTGTGTGTGTGTGTGTGTGTGTGTGTGTGTGTGTGTGTGTGTGTGTGTGTGTGTGTGTGTGTGTGTGTGTGTGTGTGTGTGTGTGTATCTTACTTATGCGCATTAGTGTGTGTGCACAACCAAATTAAGCTTGCGCTTGTAAAAGTATGCATGCCTACCCACACCGTCCTGCTGCTTCTCTCCCTGCACTCCTTGATTTACTTTCTCTCTCATTCTCTCTCTCTCTCTCTCTCTCGCTCTCTCGCTCTCTCGCTCTCTCTCTCTCTCTCTCTCTGCCCCCTCCCCCTCTCTCTCGGCTCACTATCAATGCTGTCTCTCCCTCTGCTTCTCTCAGGTCCGCAAATTTGTGTCCAAGGACAGCGCGGGCCTGCGTGTGCGTAGTCACCCCTCTCTGCAGAGCGAACAGATAGGCATAGTGCAAGTCAATGGCACCATCACTTTCATTGACGAGGTAAAAAAGCCCTAGACGTAAGGCGGAGCCATGCCCTTGTGTAGAAACTCAGTTTGGAACCATTCTGGAGCACCGCCGGCTTGTACTTCCAATTTCCTGTTTGTTTGGGTTTTTTTTTTTTTGTTGTTTTTTTTGTCATTTTTAAATCACTCAAACAAATCATAACAATGATAACTGCCACTGAAAAGTTGCAGTAAAATCACCAATCTTAAAGGTAATAAAAACTTTAAATGTATTAGATGCATTTTACTCTTCCTTAATTATGATAACCACTGCTCTAGCATACCCTCGATATGTGCTTTTTTCTGTTGTTTTTGTTTCGTATATTGCAAGACAGGCCCTCAGAGAGACGCAAGGCAGGACTAGACAAATTTAATTTAGAGACAAAGTAGAATATATATCAGTATGTCAAGAACATAGGCAGTAACACCAGCCTTGGGGCTCTCCTTGCGGTCTCCGTGGGTGTGTTGAACACGGCCTCCTAGTTCCCACACTAACAGAGGGGCCGGGGCCCGGGCTCTGCTCGGTTGCTTCTCTCCCCCTCCGTAGATCCACAACGACGACGGCGTGTGGCTCAGGCTGAACGACGAGACCGTGAAGAAGTACGTTCCAAGCATGAACGGCTACACCGAGGCCTGGTGCCTCTCCTTCAACCAGCACCTGGGCAGGAGCCTGCTGCTCCCGGCCGACGTAAGTAGGAGCCCGGCCGGACGCTGGGGATGAGAACATGAACGTTAAATACCCTCCTTTCGCACACCACCCCGCACAGTTGGTTTCCATCCCTCCGAGTTCCCCTCATAGCATGAGCAGCGAGACGAGGGGCTCTGAGAATCCTGGCGTAGCCGTGTGGGATCGCATGATGTGTCTTTCTACTACTAAGCTTTATAACCCCCCCGCCCCGGTATCAAGCTTCCGCTAACCAACTGTGGCAAAGAGCTGCGGCAGCGGGGTGCGGCGCATGTGTCCAGAGTTGGGACGGTTTTACCACAACGTGACCGTCTCGTGTTTGAATAGAACCCCTCAGGGCTCGACGCTAAGGAGTTTTTCACTTTTTTTTTCCTGTTGGCCCCCACCAGTATATTCAGTCATTCTGCTTAATGTGGTTTTTTTTTCCTTCCTCCAAAGGTGGAGGCTTTGAGTTTCTAATCCATCAATTCATTTTTGTTTTCAATTGGCCGGTGCAACACTTTATTTTATCATGTTTTGAAAATCTGTGTTACGATCCATTGGGATCGCCCAGAATACAGCGATAGAAGACCAATGTGGACGGGAAAATTGCTTATTTTACCCTAAAATGCATACGATGAGTCCAAAAATGACTCTCTCGATTGTTGTCTTGCTTTGTATTACAGACAAGAACATTTTAATCACCTCAATTTCCCACAATTCCTAGATAGAGGTGTTTTTTTCTGCTGTGAACTCATTTATTGTTGATTAGTTTAATGAAATATGAACCCATTTTTTGACCATTTGTGACCCGCCATATGCATTTTAGGGTAAAAAAAAAAACAACGAAAACCAATAAAGAATGTTGTTGTTTGACACTTGGGTAAGTCACCGATCAACCTACTGGCCATACCAGTTTTGTGGGGGTCCCCCTTATCGCCGAGCTCTGTGTGTAAATGCTGACTTTGCAGGATAAACAGACGTAGACCACGTTTGAGTAAACTGATGACAAAGAGTATAGGCAGCAGATCAACAATATCTTTGGGTGTTTCGGTCCAGCGAGCGCTCCTTTCCTCTTTGCCTCCGACCCATGACTCACTCCCCCCACAGCAGACACAGCAGCATGTCCAAATGTCATCACTTTTGTTGCTCCATGGCACAAAAAAAAACAACAACCTCCAGACGTGGATTCGAGCGGGTTTGAAAAGAGCGAGTTTGAAACGCTCGCTCAGCGGTTTTGCCAAAAGGAGGCCGGGGTGGTTTTCTGTCATGAAGCAATCACTGGGTTCCGCAAAAAGCTCCAGTGGGGAATCCGCTCCACCTTTTACCTCCACCTCTGCATCAGGCTGCTTCACGGGTTCCCTCAGGGCTTCCATCTTCCAGGTTTCTGTTTGAACAGCATGACACACCACATCATCCAAAAACGGGGGAATTTTTTTGGAAGTTTCTCCTAAGTATGCGTCGCGTGCGTGTTTGTGTGTGTATTTTTCCTTTTCAAGAAGTAATTTTTACTGAACTGAAAATTTTTTATTTTTTATTTTTTTCTTTCCCCTGGTGAATTTGATCCCGATCAGCAGGCATTGTGATTTTATTTTATATCTTCTCCCCGTCCCTCGTGGTCCTTCTTCATCTTCGCCAAACCGCTCCACTAACAACCTCACAGCGGTCGAGCTTTCGAAAATTTTCACCAAAATCCCGAGAATCACTCCCAAAAACAAAGAAAATTCAGCCTTCCAAAAAAATACATCACTCCCCCCCCCCCCCCCCCCCCCTGTTCTCTTTCTCTCTGTTTCTTTGTTTCTCTCTACAAGTTTCCAGCTGTGTCTTGACTGTCTCACAATCTGTTGCTCAGAATGTCTTTAACGCTAGCCAAGGAGTCAGGGATATCGGCTTTTTGTCGTGGACCCCCTTAACTATTTTCCCACCAGAGGTGAGTGGTACTTTTACGAAAGGAGCCTTGTAGTCTGTTGTAGCCTTGATCGCCCTTCAACTCTCCATCAGCCTGCCACCCTGCCCAACCCCCCCCCCCCCCCCCCCACCATCACCTTGTGATGTTAAGGGTTTACGTACGGGCACCGGAGATTTAAGCACAGCTGCATGGTTGTTTGTGCTGTGCGAGTTTGTCATCTGGGAAAATAGCAACATTTTAACGGCGGCCGTGGAGTGCCGCCTTGGCTGGAGACTTAATGTGGGGCCACAATCTGTGCTGCATGGGGGTCCAGGAGACCAGCGTCCATTCTGTTGCATGGGGGTTTTGTTTGACAGGGGTGTGTCTGTGTGTGTGTGTGTGTGTGTGTGTGTGTGTGTGTGTGTGTGTGTGTGTGTGTGTGTGTGTGTGTGTGTGTGTGTGTGTGTGTGTGTGTGTGTGTGTGTGTGTGTGTGTGTGTGTGCGCGCGCGCGTGTCATAGCATGTCTCCTTTTTTGATAACTTTGATAAAATAAACCTTCCACTCAATATCAGCTGCTTCATGTCTATCAGTCGTTCACTCATATCACTGTGATTGTTCCGTGGATCGACATTGCAGGTGTTTTTCTTGTATTACATAGGAATTACATTGAATGATATATATTGCAATCGTAGATCCATCTGGAAATAATTGCACGTTCCAAGTGTTGCCGGCCACCAGTGAGTTCGGTGGAGCGGCGATTATTTTGAGGCTCGGGACGTTCTCTCGATTCTCCCGAAGGGTCGCACATGTTCTCTCGCTAACCGCGCCTTCTTCCTTCTTGCAGGAGGCCAGGGGCCCGTCGGAAGAGTGTGTAAAGGAGGTGAGCAGCGGCCGCCCCTCCCATGAGGCCCCCATGCGGGAGCAGAGCAGGGCAGGGCAGGGCGGCGGCGGCCCGGGGCTTTATAAGGTAGTGAAGACCGGCCCCTCTGGTCACAACATCAGAAGCTGCCCAAACCTTAGGGGTATCCCCATTGGAATGTTAGTACTTGGGAACAAAGTCAAGGCTATAGGCGAGGTACGCACTCACCCCCAAACCCCTCCCCCTCCCTTCCCTCCCCACCAAAAACAAATGTCTCTTGTTTTGTTCTAATAAATCTGAACCTACTGTACTTGAAGCTCTTGTTAGCGGTTTCTCCTTCTCTCTTGGGTAGCAGGCAGCGATCACTTTCCACCCTTTCTTTTTGTGTCTGAATTGAATCAAGTGATGTAAATGTACAAAGTGCGATTTCGCTTGTCGAAGGGGAATACATGAGGTGCTACGGGGTTGTGGGCTGTGTGTGTGATTTTTATTTTTTATTTTTTTTTATCTTTCCACTCCGCTCTTCCACTCCAACTTATTTTTTTCGCTGACCGCCCGGCCGACGGCTATTTTCCGAGCGCTTCCTTTTTTCTTTTTTTTTTTTTTAAGTTATTTCCCTAAAGGCAGCACAGTTTCCACGGCGTCAAGTCCCTCTGACCTCCTCCTCCTCCTCCTCCTCTTCCCTCCTCCACCACCACCCACACCACCCCCAAGACTCACACGATGCCTGAACCACGCTGTGCCTTTGCCCGCATATCTCTCTCTCTCTCTCTCACTCTCTCTCTCGCTCGACTCTCTTGACCCCTCTTCTTCTTTAGCTCTCCTCCCAATCGCTCGGTGCTCTGAACCCTCTAAACCGCCTCCGCCCCCAGTTCTGAATGGCGCTTTCTCCCAGTGGGATCTGAACTCTCTCATTGGCTGCCGTGGTGTGTCATGCTGTTCAAGAGATTCCTCACCCCTCTCTCACCCCTCCGACCCCCCCCCCCCCCCCCCAACCTCAAACCCCGAGCCTGTTCTGGAAAAGCTCTGTCTGGATCTGCTCTGTGCATATACACTAACACCTCCACCTGTGTCTTGTCTGTCCAAAATGATAACATTTTCAGGAAATTAAGAAACAATCAACCCCATGCAAATAACCTTTCAATAAGCTACCCATTTTTAGAGTAAGTCTTTTTTTTTTTTTTTTTTTTTTTCCCCCCTCCTTTCCGTTCAGCTAAATTGGTTGCACTGTTGTCTGTTCATACGTAAAAAAAATAAAAATAAAAATCAACCCGCCGAAATGATTTTGATCTGCTGCTGTGGATTGTACGTGTAAATTGGCTGAAAATGGATGACATGACAATGACAATGTTTTGCATGGGGGCGGGAGCGGTATCGATAGTATGCACGTATTAACATTTCCTTTGTGACAATAACGTGGTTGTCTGACCGGCTGTGATTAGGGTTTTCTTGAGGTGTGTGTGTGTGTGTAAATAACTCCCTGTGAGAGGATTGGGATAAAGAGCGTTGTTTGTGCACCAGGAGGTCAACTCAGAGGGAACCTGGGTACAACTGGACAAGAACAGTGTGGTGGAGTTCTGCGAGAGCGATGAAGGGGAGGCCTGGTCGCTGGCCAGAGACCGCGGGGGGAACCAGTACCTTCGCCACGACGACGGTAAGTCGCAGCCTTGACTTCTAAATGCAGCCATCATAGACCCACTTCACTGGATGGAAACACTCCAGGGTTAGCTGCTATTTCTGTTGTAGTAGCTCTGTGAACACTGGAAACGAGAGATGCACATAGAGATGCTTGAAGTCCTTGAAAACGAAAGAAATGGTGCTTAAAAAAACACTTGGAAGTCCTTGAATTTCATTTTGTAACGCCAGAATGAACCCTGTAATAGCCACATTACTACTGATTATTTCTCAGATATTATAATAATATCTTACCAAAGCACCAACAGCCATCCCCAAAACGTGAAAAGATGTTGCTTTCACTCTGGCAGAACAAAGCGTGGCGGAGCACGGCGCCCAGACGCCCCCGCCCAGCCCCTTCTCGGTGCAGGGCTTCAACAGAGCCGCGGTGTCCAACGGAGCGCAGGGCTTCGACTATGGCATTTCCAACAACAAAGGTGAGGTCCGCTTGATCCGGCTGACGTGGTCATAGAAGTCTTCATCACTTACTTGGCATGTCACCACTTTTGCTTTTCGTCACTCAGTCATTTAATGATCTTCTTTTGTCAATAGATTCAGAGGTTTGCGTCATTAGTGATGGATCTTTTTCGCAGCTTTCTCTGTTCTTTCCCTTGTTGCTTAAACTTAACAGATCTGATTTGTTTCTAAGAATCATGGAAGGTCATTGGGTTTGGATTAGTGTTTGGATTTCTCAAATTCTCATATTCGGTTGGAGAGTTGATATTTGCTTCAGTGTAGAGGAAGGAAGATGCGGGAATCACAAGCTAGTGTGACCTCAGCAACCTTTGACCATCTTAGCAGGATGCTTAAGAGTCATAAAGGTGGTGCAGTATTTGTTGGTCACTCCCTCTGCCATCAACCACTTATCCATCATTCTTTTCTGTGCATGGTTGTTGTAGTTTTCCGTGTTGTGTTGTGCCTAGCATTACTGCAATGTCAGGCGGTACCATTTCTGTCTTTCGTCTGTCTCTGTCTGTCTGTGCACGGGCCAGTCAGTGTGCTTCTCTCAATGTGGACTTCCTATTTGGCTGCACCAAACCAATCCAAGCCATGGAAATCTCTTGCCCACCACAGACAACTGGCCCTGAGCACCACACTGTGCCGTTGACCATTATCCCCACATTGCTTTTGTTTACTTATCCCAGAAAACCGCCACCCACCCCTTTGGACCCCACCCCCCAAAAAACCCACTCACCAACATCCGCTTACCCCAATCACCTGATGGGAGAAAACTCACTGACTGTTGGATGGATAATCTAGTGAGCAATAGCAAATGAGTTGCATCCCCTACATTGGCATCCTCAGGCCATAGTGTAAAGCTGTAGTTTTTCCCCTCCCTCTGTCTCCCATATTCACAGGTGACCGGTTGAGCGCCATACTGAATTCGGTTCAGTCTGGGCCCTTCCTTCCGGCAGCTCCCACCTCCGTATTTGAACAAGCCGCCCAACCTCCCTCCTCCTCTTCCTCCTCCTCCCTTGTCCACAGCCCATTTGTGTTTGGACAATCCCCCTCCCAACTGTCTCAGCCGCAGCCGCAGCCTCCGAGTAAGTCTGTCCGTCTGTCTGACAGTGTCGGTGCTCGCTTGCACAGGTGCTGGTCCCTCTCCTTATCAAGTGTTTTGTGCCCACCTCATTGGTTTGGAATTCGTCACATGATCTCTCATTCATTTTATGGCATCCGTTTATTTATCTAATTTTTATTTTTTTATTGTGTGGGGGTGGCTGAGGATGGCCGATATCTGACACATAACATAGATTGCTGTTATGTTTTGCTGAAGTTGTCGTGGGCTGCACTGCTTGTTTTCTATCATTTTGTGCTTGCTTCACCTTGTTACGTTTTTGTCCTCCGCTCATCCCCGCTGCGATCATTGAGCTCCTCAGCTTCCATCCTTGCTCAGCAGTCTGTTTCACTCTGCTTCAACCAGCCCAGGACTCCACTGAACACCACTGAGTTGCACTCAATCTCAAACACCCTGCTGACCCTACTTAGTTTAAATTAGGCCTATTCAGTGAAGAAAAACGCTAAAGGGCTAGAACCAGTTCCAAACTATCTTTTTGTCTCCATTTCTATCAATGTTTTCTCTTTACAGTTTGTCCATCTGCCTTTCTTTCTACCTGTCTGTCCATAATTCTCTCTATGGCTTTGATATAATTTATTTACACGCCTTTTCGATGCTACTTTTCTTTGCCCCTCTTCTCTCTGGTGTCTCAATCCCCGATGCCTCTTTCCCACTCTCTTTCTCTCTGTGACGCTGCATTTTGTGCCTTGTTTACCTGCCGATGTTTTCCGCTGTAGATGGTTCATCACGCAGCCTTGCTTCTCGCGAGCGTGTGCACAAAAGCAGTGCTTCGGTGGCGGGGCATGGTACTGCTCTCTCCTCTCTCGCTCTCAGGCAAAAGGGTGGGTAAATCACTGGACACATGTCTACTTCAGACCGAACAGGGGGTGTGGAGGAACCTGGCACTGGAGCACAATGTGTTCCAGAATGTTCCTTAAAATTTTTTTTTTTTTCTATTGTGGTCCAGGAGTAATGTTTCGGCCATCTAAGTTTGGTTTGATCTTTAAAAATGACACCCATCCTGTAGTCTGAAGAGTTAAATAGTGTTATGAGTAAGAAAATGCAATACTCAATGTGGTAGCAAGTTCTCACGGCTGGGCTGGAATTCATATTTCATCAGCTCCTCCATGACCCATTCTCATCCATTGTCAGAGACTCTTAGGGTATAGATAGACACGGCTATAGATAAAAACTGAGATAAATATGAAATCTCAACATTGTCAAGTTTTAGGGAGTAGTGTTACTTTGCCTGTGGTGCTGTGGTTGTTTCATTTCCTTACTTCCCTCCATTCACTGTCAATGTTTTCTTTCCATTAATTCCTTTGTTCACTCCTTGAATTTGAGTATTTTGGCCAAGATTTGGTTAGAGGCACTCTGACCTCTAAATTAATCCTCTCCGCTGGTGTAATTATTCTTCAATTATGAATCTTTAGGTGAACGAGGGAACGTGTTGTCTGGGGCACGGCCAATGTCCCCAGCCTCCAAACACCGGCAGGAGAGCCGGTCACCCAAGCAGGAGAATCGAGGCAGCCGTTCGTCGGACCAGAGCAGGGCAAAGGCTGTTGAGGCAGGACTCACTGCCAGTGAGGCCCTGATCCTGAGGTCGGACACAGCCAAGCTGCGGTCTGACTCCCACAGTCGATCCCATTCACCCAACCACAATACCCTGCAGGCCCTGAAGGCAGATGGAAGAACCACAGGTCTGCGCGCTGAGTCCCCAAACCCCGGCTCCCGCTCCTCCTCCCCCAAGCAGAAAGGCCTGTCCCCTTCTTCGGGCAGGTCCAGTCCCTCCAGCACCTCTTCGCAACATTCCTCTTCACCTAACAATGACAAGAACCTCCCACCAAAAGTCAGCACATCTTCCAAGGCCCGTCTGGACCCTCCCAGAGAGAGGTCCAAGTCGGACTCCTACACCCTGGACCCAGATACACTGAGAAAGAAAAAGGTTCCACTAACTGAACCACTTCGGGGCAGGTCTACCTCCCCCAAACCCAAACTGTCTCCTAAAGATCCAAACAAAGGAGGGATCAGTAATGTAGAGAATCGTGCTCCTTCTCCACATGTGACCCAGGAGAACCTTCACAGCGAGGTGGTGGAAGTGTGCACATCTAGTGCACTCCTCTCCAACGAAGAAGGCAACGATGAGAATGTGGAGTTGTGTAATGTGGATGAGGGCTCCTCCAAGGTGCACTTCAGCATTGGCAAAGCCCCTGTCAAGGAGGAACAGGAGAGCCGCTCCTCCCCCAAGGTCAGCCGTAAGGCCTCTAGTCGGCATGTGCGCCCTAAGAAGGACAAATCTGGGCCTCTCTTTAAAGGTGAGAGCACATCAAGGCTAACGGAGCCTGCCAAGCAGGCCATGTCGCCCTCAGTGGCTGAATGCGCTCGAGCAGTCTTTGCCGCCTTTCTGTGGCATGAGGGTATTGTGCATGATGCCATGGCCTGCTCCTCTTTTCTGAAATTTAACCCTGACTTGACCAAAGAGCACGCCCCTATCCGCAACTCTCTGGGGGCACAGGGAGTCGAAGAGAAGGAAAGCAAGTTGAAGAACCGGCACTCGTTGGAGATTTCCTCTGCACTCAACATGTTTAACATCGCTCCCCACGGCCCGGATATCTCAAAGATGGGCAGTATTAACAAGAACAAGGTGCTGTCCATGCTTAAGGAACCTCCATTGCCAGAGAAATGTGAGGATGGGAAAGGAGAGTCTGTGTCCTATGAGATGACCTCAAACCCCTCTATGAGGGCAAAGTCCATCCTGCCACTCACTCTTCAGCATCTGGTGGCATTCTGGGAAGACATCTCATTGGCTACGATTAAGGCAGCCACTCAGAACATGATCTTCCCCAGCCCTGGCTCCAGTGCCATCCTGAAAAAGAAAGAGCATGAAAAAGATGGTAAAAAGTCAAAGAAAGAGAAGAAAAAGAGGGATAAGTCAGAGGTGCGTCCCAGAGGGAATCTGTTTGGTGAGATGGCCCAGCTCGCTATGGGTGGACCAGAGAAAGACACCATCTGTGAGCTGTGCGGAGAGTCTCACCCATACCCAGTCACCTACCACATGAGACAGGCTCACCCAGGTAGGACTCTGGCTTATTTTTAATTTAGGTTGTCAGGCTTACGAAACAACTCTTGATTCTGTTTTCTGCAAAGTGGCTTATTTCCTGTGACTAGTACTCTGTTTATTTATCCTTCATCCTTTGGTGTTTTATGGCAGGTTGTGGTCGCTATGCTGGAGGACAGGGGTACAACAGCATTGGCCACTTCTGCGGAGGTTGGGCAGGAAACTGTGGGGATGGAGGCATAGGAGGCAGCACGTGGTACCTGGTGTGTGACCGCTGCCGAGAGAAATACCTGAGAGAAAAACAGAGTGCGGCGAGGGAGAAGGTAGCTCTCCTCTTGTATAAACACTATGAGCAGGATCCTTTGTATTCCCAGTTTACAAATATCATACTTGTGATCCTTCCCAGGTCAAGCAGTCCAGGAAGAAACCACTACAGGTGAAGACCCCACGTGCTCTGCCCACCATGGAGGCCCACCAGGTGATCCGGGCCAATGCTCTCTTCCTCCTGTCCCTGAGCAGTGCAGCTGAGCCCAGCATGCTCTGCCACCACCCTCCGCGACCCCTGCACTCCCAGCTACCCAGCCTTAAGGAAGGCGTCTCAGAGGAACTCCCCAACAAGATGGGCTGTCTCTACCTTCAGACACTAGCCAGGTAACTATACACCCAGTTTTAGAGGACATATTACAGGTTATTGAAAAGCGTTTTATTCAACATCTTCTTTGGTTTTGACTCTCCACTCAGGCAACACACAGAGAACTTTGGAGGTTACCAAGATGATAATCTCTTCCAAGATGAGATGAGGTACCTGCGCTCTACATCTGTTCCTGCCCCTTACATATCGGTAACGCCTGACGCCTGCCCCAATGTGTTTGAAGAACCAGAAAGCAACATGAAATCCATGCCTCCCAGGTACTACAACTTGACTTTTGGACGCATTTTAGACGTGCTTTCTCTTACGTATGATCATATTTACGAAGGTCTTGAGAAATTGCTAAACCGTTAGATAAACTGTGTTTGTCTTTGTCTGTCTCACATGCTTTCTTTTAGTCTGGAGACCAGTCCAATCACAGACAGCGACACAGCCAAGCGCACAGTGTTCCAGAGGTCTTATTCAGTCGTGGCCTCTGAGTATGACAAGCAGCACTCGGCCTCTCCGGCGCGCATCAAAGCCGTACCCAGACGCAGGGTTCACAGTGGCGACGCAGGTAAGCGGTCTCCCTGTCTGTAGTTCTTATTCACTCCAGTAATACTAAACAACGAACACGGAAACATTTTTTGCTCGTCCCCATCTAGAGGTGGGCTCCTCTCTCCTGCGCCACCCGTCTCCAGAGCTGTCTCGGCTGATCTCAGCCCACGGTTCCCTCAGTAAAGGTGAGAGGAACTTCCAGTGGCCCGTCCTGGCTTTCGTCATCCAGCACCACGATCTGGAGGGCCTGGAGGTGGCCATGAAGCATGCACTGAGGAAGTCCGCCTGCAGGGTGTTCGCCATGGAAGTACGGCTGCCCGGGCCCTAGCATTTTTGATTGAGAACTTTGTTGATCGTTGATCAGACTTTAACAAAGTGAGCTTTCCTCTTTGTTCCCCTCAGGCTTTCAACTGGCTGCTGTGCAACGTGATCCAGACCACCTCGCTGCATGACATCCTGTGGCATTTTGTAGCGTCCCTCACCCCGTCTCCCTTTGAGCCGGAGGAGGAAGAGGAGGAGGAGAACAAAGCGAACAAGGAGGCCGTGGAGCAGGTAATGATTGCCTAGCAATCCCATAGCCGCTGTTGACTTTTTCCCCATACCTGTGATCTGTCTCATGACCGACCTTTCCATGTCTCTTTACTGCAGGAGCGAGACCTTGGCGTGTGCGAACACCCCCTTTCGGATATCGTTATCGCCGGCGAGGCCGCCCACCCCCTCCCCCACACGTTCCACCGGCTCCTGCAGACCATCTCTGATCTCATGATGTCACTTCCTGGTGGCAGCTCCCTTCAGCAGATGGCCCTGAGGTATTCAGCGTTAATAAAGCGTTAAATGTGTTCCCCACTTCAGCGCTTATTATATGCATGACGATTATATGCAATAAAACCTCCACACTCCTCTTTGTTAGGTGCTGGAGTCTTAAGTTCAAGCAGTCGGACCACCAGTTTCTCCACCAGAGCAATGTTTTCCATCACATCAACAACATCCTGTCGAAGTCTGATGACGGAGACAGTGAGGAGAGCTTTAACATCAGCGTACAGTCCGGCTACGAGGCCATTAGCCAGGTAAGATTCCCAAGCATAGACTAAACACATTTTTGCTGCGGTTATAAACCTAGATTATTATTATTATTATTTGAACGCAAGTTTCCTGCTGAATAAATAACCCAGAGGTTTACATCGATCTAATGATGGTGTTTGTTGGTTTTGCGATAGGATCTTTGTCTCGTGACATGTCTGAAGGACCTGACCAGCGTGGTGGACATCAAGACCTCCAGTCGCCCGGCCATGATCGGCAGCCTGACGGACAGCTCCACGGAGACGTTTTGGGAGTCCGGGGACGAGGACAAGAACAAGACCAAGAGCATCACCATCAGCTGTGTCAAAGGCATCAACGCCTCCTACGTGTCGGTCCACGTGGACAACTCCAGGGACATCGGGGTGAGCGAGAAAAAGACACTTCTGGGATCAGACGTTTCGGTGTACATGTAGTGTCCGTCGGAGATTTCTATGATGTGCGTCTAGTTTTATTCAAATTGCCATTCTCTGTTGTCACATCCACAGAATAAAGTCACATCCATGGCGTTCTTGTGCGGAAAATCGATCGAGGACCTCTGCCGGATCAAACAGGTATGGCCATTTGATGTTTCTCTGCCGTTCAGGGTGAGTAAGTGAAGGGCAGTTTTTTCTTTATCGGAGAACGCTCTACAAGATTCGGATCACTGTAGCCAGGCTTTTGAATTGGACGCGAACGCGGCTCTCCGTGCGTCCCGATCGCAGGGAGCCGTGCCAAGGACTGGTTGCACTTGTGGCCACGTTTCATGGTCGGCCTCGGCTCTAGTGAAATGTAACCAGACTTTTGAACGTTTAATTCCCTCTGCCATTGTCACTCACTCAGAGCATGGTCTCCTAGTGTGAGGGAGAGCCATGTAGAGGCCCCGCCCCTCTCTTGATATCTCAATATCTCCAGCAATGGCGTGGGAGAGTGAGATAGAGGAGTGATGTCTCTTCTGATAATAGCGAAAATGCTTCTTAGACGAATATCTGAATCTTGTTGCAAGTTAGAAATGGCTTATTAACACAACCGCTAACGTCGGAGCTTATTGATACTACGCTCTTTAATAATTTAGCCCCGGTGCCCGTTTAATACCGTGTCCGCCCCCCCCCACCGTTCAGCCGTATTTGATATCGACTGATATTCTGAGTCGGGTACGGCCCTAATCTGTGCTTTATTTAACTGGAGAAGTCAATCTCCTCCTTTGTGTGCCAGCTTCATGTTATTATTTTATTTCTCTTAGCCGGAGAAGCATAATCAAGAGAATATGAATGGACGTGCACTAGTAGAAAATCACACTTGAATTTAGAAAAAAGTAGACTTCCCACAAATAACCAATGTGTACAATGTCAGGATTTTTACAATGTCACGGTTGCCTCTTTCCCTCCTCAGGTCGACCTGGACTCACGTCACATGGGCTGGGTGACCAGCGAACTTCCCGGAGGAGACCATCACGTGATCAAGGTTGAGCTGAAGGGTCCCGAGAACACGCTGCGGGTGCGGCAGGTCAAGGTGCTGGGCTGGAAAGAGGGGGAGAGCATCAAGATCGCTGGACAGATCTCGGCGAGCGTCGCCCAGCAGAAGAACTGCGAGGCTGAGACGCTGCGCGTGTTCCGCCTCATCACCTCACAGGTCCGTTTGGCCACCACGTCTTAGAGTTTAAAAGGACATTTTACATAACTGACCATTTTCCTGATAATAGCTTTCTTGACAGCTCAATTTGACACTGGCACTATCCATGAATATAATCTCTGTATATTCATCCACATGGAGCCTTTGGTCCTTGCTTTACATTAGAAACAGAAACTGGATTCTGCTAATAAGTGAAATAATGTTTCGTACCTGCAGGTGTTTGGGAAGCTGATCTGCGGCGATGCTGAACCAACTCCAGAGCAGGAGGAGAAGAACCTGCTTTCATCGCCCGAAGGAGAAGACAAGGTCTGCACTGTGACAGTGGTATTCCTGCGGTTCCACTGATGCCGATGTATACCGGGGGGGATCCTGATGCTCTGTGGTTTTCGTTTCCCCATCAGGCACCCTCGGACGCAGACCTTAAGGAGCACATGGTGGGAATCATCTTCAGCAGAAGCAAACTGACCAACCTACAGAAGCAGGTGACGAGTCTCGTTCGCATTCAGTTTCACAGCAAATCAAAAGTGAAAATGCAACACTTTGCTCTCCCACTCACAAGGCGATCGGTTCTTTTCCTCCAGGTGTGTGCGCACATCGTCCAGGCCATCCGCATGGAGGCCACGCGGGTGCGGGAGGAGTGGGAACACGCCATCTCCAGCAAGGAGAACGCCAACTCCCAGCCCAGCGACGACGACGCCTCCTCAGACGCCTACTGCTTCGAGCTCCTGTCCATGGTCCTGGCGCTGAGCGGCTCCAACGTAGGCCGCCAGTATCTGGCCCAGCAGCTGACGCTGATGCAGGACCTATTTTCCCTGCTGCACACGGCGTCGCCGCGCGTACAGAGACAGGTAGGACTGTGAACACACACACATCATCTTATATTTATAATAAATAAAACAGCAGTTTGAACTCTTGGAGCTCTTAGAACTTAAACTGAAGTTCAAGCTCCAGTTGCAGTACCACACATTACAGCTACAGGCGCTATAGCAAGCAACATGAAACTGGCAGAGCCTAAAATCATATCTTATATCCCCCCTATTTTTTTTTTTTTTTCATTTTTTTATTTAGTTAATTTATCCTGTTATATTAAAAAATAATATCTTCTGCTCATCATGGGAGTTGAATTTGATGAGTCTGGCGAGTGGCGGAACATGTTACACACATTTATTTTTAGAAACTCTCCTCCCAGAGGGTATAGTCTTATTTATTTTGTTGTTCGTGAGATGATGAGAAGATGACACATTGATCAACAGTTGACATGTTTTTGTTATTGTTGTGGTTGTTTGTCGATTGCGGATGTTGTTCTACTGAGCCAGATCAGGTTTTTTCCTCTACTGTCCCCTGGTGGCAGGTGTATTACCTCCACAGGAACTTAGCATGTACAACCAGACCGTGCATCTGCAGTGTGGCCCTTAATCAGGGCTGAGGTTAATGTTTGATCGTTGATTTTGTTCATCTGCTCCTCCGTTTCCCAACTCCAAGGTGACGTCGCTGCTCAGGCGGGTTCTCCCGGAGGTGACGCCCGTGCGGCTTGCCAGCATCATCGGTGTAAAGGCTCTGCCACCGGCCGACATCAGCGACATCATCCACTCCACAGAGAAGGGCGACTGGAACAAGCTGGGCATCCTGGACATGTTCCTGGGCTGCATCGCCAAGGCGCTCACCGTGCAGCTGAAGGCCAAAGGAACCACCATCTCTGGCACAGCCGGCATGGCCGCTGGCAAGGGGGTCACCACGGTCACCCTGCCCATGATCTTCAACTCCAGGTGTGTCCGTTTATCAGACCATGTCCCGAATTGGACACAAACGTATGTGCTTAAAAAAGGGAACAAAAAAGCAATTTTTTTTAACTGGGTTAAAAAATTGTAATAGCAATAGTGTTAGTAATAGAGGATTTGGAAGTTATGCAACCAGTTTTGGCTTAAATACAGCCACAGTCACAAATTAATTTAGATATTACAATTTTGTATTGGTCCTTGAAATATTTAGTAATGTACAGCTATGGTATACAATATTGTTTTTTTGTTTGTATTTTTTCGGTTCATTTTCTTTAGTAATTTTCACATTTTTAGGTCATATTAAATATCACCATTATTTCCATTTTTACTCTATTACTTTATTATTTCTATCGATCTATCTATATAAAAGTTGGTCACAATTCTCATTATTTATGAATATATAGATTTAGAATCTTACCGTAGGCCATCTCATCCATATTGAATTGTGAGATCCTGCACAATACCTGGCCCTAGCAGTCTAGGCATTGTTTTGTGTTTTAATCCCGGGCGCTCCTTCCTTTCATGTTCAGCTACATCCGCAGAGGGGAGAGCCACTGGTGGATGAAAGGCTCCACACCGCCTCAGATCGCAGAGATCATCATAAAGCTGGTCAAGGACATGGCTGCTGTAAGTCACTAGCACCCACAATGGTTTCTTATTTTGCCATTCCTGAAGACACAATGTACTCTTCAATTATATTTTTGTTTTTTCCATTTCATTGCTGTTTTTTTTTCCCCATCAGGGTCACCTCTCAGACACCTGGTCCAGAGTCACTAAGAACGCTATCGCTGAGACCATCATCGCCTTGACCAAAATGGAGGAGGAGCATCGCTCCCCCGTGCGCTGCATCGCCACCACCAGGGTATGGATTTTGGCAACCTCAGAATTGGGAATGGGAGGGGGAAAAACGATTCTTTGACGCATTGCAAGTATGTCTGGAACGATTCGGAATCAATCCACAAAACTCCATAACCAAACTTTTGTAATTATAAGAGTTTCTAAAATGGTGCTTTAGCTTATAGACAAATATTTCATTCTCAATATGCACAGAGCAAAACATTTAGAATAAATGCAGCGCAAAGGATAAATAGAACAAATATGACTAAGCTTGCTGGATGGTGAAATGCAAATAGACTACAATTAAGCTAATAAGCAAACTGTAACTTGCAAACTTTTGGGAAAGCGATTGTATTGTACATTTTGGAATTTTCTTTTCACTTTCAATCTGTATAGAAATCAAGATGCATAGAGAATTGATTCACAATCCCATTTTGGCATCGAATCGCGGGGTGCTTTGAGATTCCCGCCTCTGTGCCGACGCAGAACTGAACTATGTGTAAAAATGTCTGTTTTTAATTAGAATAAACCCAACTATCCCTCCTACTTTCCTTTCCTCAGCTGTGGCTGGCTCTGGCGTCGCTGTGCGTGCTGGACCAAGACCACGTGGACCGGCTGTCGTCCGGCCGCTGGATGGGCAAAGACGGACAGCAGAAACAGATGGTCAGAACCTAGAGATGAAGCCACGTCATACAAGACTAGCTCCTACTTTTTGCAGGTGCAATGTTAAAAAACTATTCCTCTTCCCGTCCGCAGCCCATGTGCGACAACCACGACGATGGCGAGACGGCGGCCATCATCCTGTGCAACGTGTGCGGGAACCTATGCACAGACTGCGATCGCTTCCTCCACCTGCACCGACGCACGCGCTCTCACCAGAGACAGGTTCGCGATCCGAGTCTGACTCATGAGAAATATAGAGGCAGAGCAGTTCTGAGTTTAATCTTAAACTCGTGTTCTCGGGTCGCTCCAGGTGTTCAAGGAGGAGGAGGAGGCGATAAAGGTGGACCTGCACGAGGGCTGCGGGAGGACCAAGCTCTTCTGGCTCATGGCTCTGGCTGACTCCAAGACCATGAAGGCCATGGTGGAGTTCAGGGAGCACACAGGTAAAAAACCCAAAAAACGATATAGTTTGTCAAGTAAAAAAACTGCATTAATTGATGACAGCTGTAAAAGATCCCCAAAATGTTCTTAAGGATTCTGCATCCAAACGCTCTGTGATTGTTATTGTTGTCGCTGTTTACTGACCTTGTGTGTGTGTGCGCAGGTAAACCAGCTTCCAGCAGCTCGGACGCTTGCCGGTTTTGCGGTACGAGGAACGGCACCGAGCTGTCTGCCGTGGGAAGCGTCTGCTCCGACCCAGACTGCCAAGTATGAAAGCTTTCTCTTTTTACACATCTGCACAACATTGATACACATTAAATAGTGTGACCAAGCATAGAATATATGCATATTTTATAAATGGACTGATACCACTTTTCAGTAACAATTGATCAGTTCTAAAGAATAAATATGGGCAGATACTAAGTATTATCGTACTCCAAATCCGATTTAATTTCTTACCCTGACAGAGTTAAACCATTCGTTTGCGGTCATTAAAGCATAATGTTTGGCATAATCCATTTTAATCATATGCTAATATGCATAAAAACGTATATAAAGTAACTTTTCTGTATGTTTGTGTCACATATATGGCTTATACAGTATAAGGCTCTTGGACTTAGTGTTTTGTATTGGGGGATATTCTCTGATACGATACCCAATATTAGCCTAATATTGTGGCATATCTGATATGGTATCAGTACATAACTGGTGTATTTACTTATTACCACACATTTAAGAAAAAGTGCACCCTTGCATATCGAGGTGGAAATAACTATTTTACAAGTTTCTTTAAGCCTCTCCAATTCCCTCTCCTCTCTCGTCCTGGTTAGGAGTACGCCAAGTTGGCTTGCAGTAAGACCCATCCCTGCGGGCATCCCTGCGGCGGCGTTAAGAACGAGGAGAGCTGCCTGCCGTGTCTGCACGGCTGTGACAAGAGCACGGGCTGTCTGAAGCAGGACGCGGACGACATGTGCATGATCTGCTTCACCGAGGCTCTGTCTGCCGCTCCCGCAGTGCAGGTGTGTGTCCGGCCCACGGTGTCACAAACGGGACTCTCGGGTTGCGTCCACTTTTCTTTTTTGGTATGCAATAATTCTTAATCTTTGTTCTCTTCCCAGTTGGACTGCAGCCACGTGTTCCACCTCCAGTGCACAAGGCGTGTCCTGGAGAACCGCTGGTTGGGGCCCCGCATCACTTTCGGCTTCATGTCATGCCCCATTTGCAAGGTAGCCGAGGTTTCAAAACCATTCTGTGTGTGGTTGAGTTAATCCCTTAACCGTTCTGCCTTCTCTACCATATTGAGTCTATTCATTATTGTCGTGGTTTAAGTACAGTGGATCTTAACTTGGGGTACAGGGACCCCAAGTGGTCCTTCAAGAGGTTCCAGGGGTTCACCAGCCAAATGATTTATAGTTAAATTGCAAAGTTTTTTTCTAGAGCCTGACCGATATATCGACAATTATTTGACTTTTTTGACAACAACTGGATCGGCAGTTATGCAGCTGATATGTCCCCATTTTTAAATAAGTATAATTAACAAAGAAACATTGATTATTTATCCTGTTCTTGTCTGTTTCATAATACTTTTAAGTTACTCACCAAAATAAGCACGGTCCGAGTAGGCGTTTTAAATCCATCCATGTTTGTTTGTCCTGTGCAAGCAGGCAGTGTCTAAACACTTCCAAGCAGGAAGTGATGCTGCGTTCATGGGAAACTCGGAAAACAAATTTGTTTCGGAAGTGATGATGCGTTCACTGGAACTCTGAATAAAAATTAAAAAATAAAAATGTATACATTTTTTTTAATATATCAAAAAGTTCTTTGTGTGTTTATTGTTTATTATTTCTTTGCTTATAAGTGAAATGTTCTCAAATATAGAAACTTAAGTAAAATATTTGTTTTTCAAATTTATTTGAAAATTGTAACACTAGCTATAGCTTAGACAGTGTGTACAAAATCATATCTAGCAGTGAAAATCAGGGTCACAGAGACAAAACCTGGGGTCCAAATAGAGTCCGTGGCAGAATGAATATCAAATGAATGACCTTTTATATGAAAAAGACCTAGAGCCACTGTTTTAGCGGTTCGATTGCCACTGTGATTTATTTTAATATTATGGATTGGTCTTGAGTGTAATCTCTCACTTTGCATCGCTCTCATTTTTCTCCAGAACAAAATCAATCACTCGGTGATCAAGGATCTGCTAGACCCCATCAAGGAGCTGTACGAGGACGTGAGGAGGAAGGCCCTGATGAGGCTGGAGTACGAAGGCCTCCACAAGAGTGAGGCTATCACCACCCCGGGAGTGCGCTTCCACAACGACCCTGCGGGCTTTGCCATGAACAGATACGCCTACTACGTCTGCTACAAGTGCAAAAAGGTAACGCTTCTCCTAAAAAAAAAAAACTAAGAAAAAATAGCATAACACCGCCAGATATTGAGGCCGAGCACTCCTCATTGTCTGATTGACAGGCGTACTTTGGGGGCGAGGCGCGGTGTGACGCCGAGGCGGGACAAGGCGACGACTATGACCCCAGCGAGCTGATCTGCGGTGCATGCTCCGACGTCTCCAGAGCGCAGGTCGGTATCCAGAGCTTCCACGGAGCCGGGTTTGCACCGGTGCCCTTTTTAGCATTCTGCTTATGGTGAAGCGATCCCAAATCTCGATAATGAGCCGTGTGTTTTATCACCAGATGTGCTCCAAGCACGGAACAGACTTCCTGGAGTATAAATGCCGGTACTGCTGCTCGGTGGCCGTCTTCTTCTGCTTCGGCACCACACACTTTTGCAATGCCTGCCACGACGACTTTCAGAGGATGACCAGCGTCCCCAAGGAGGAGCTGCCCCATTGTCCTGCAGGTAGTGCTCAATTGCCTGAGTTTTCCATTGAGATTTTCCGCTAGCAATCAATCAACCACAAAAATGACAAGTAAACTTCACTATAATTTCATTTGCGAGGCATTTGGCACCATTGGAAAATATACTAGTAATTGGAAAATATACTATCAGTGACTCTTTTGATCATATTTTCACTTATCCCCTTAACTATACTTAAGACAGGTGTGGAGGTGTGGGCTAAATCATATCCAACAATAAAAACTCTTCTCAGATCAGGATCCCATAAAATCGTATCAATTGGGGTCTGTCGCCTAATGCGTATGAAATTGAGGGTCCTTATATGAAAGCGGTTGAGGATCACCGAGGCCGGTGATACACTATCAGAACCAGAAGATCTGTAGCCTCCAGTGGTGAAATATTAAAAGAAACTGTGATTGTTCCTCCTATCCAGGTCCGAAAGGCAAGCAGTTGGAAGGCACCGAATGCCCCCTGCATGTGGTGCACCCACCAACGGGGGAGGAGTTCGCCCTGGGCTGCGGGGTGTGCCGGAACGCCCACACCTTCTAAAAACCTATTGAGAGAGCGAGAGAGAGCGAAACCGAAACGCTTGTTCTTCTACTGTGATTCCTGGCTGCTGCGGCGGCTCCCCCCTCAGACCTTGGCGCTTCTGCTGTCAGAATACCGCGGCCGCTGGTCCAGGTTTCTATTGTAGCCAAGAGACCTCAGGTGCGCTCCTAGGTGTCCAGACTAGGCTGAGAACGCAGAGCCGAGGCTCTGTTTGGATTCAGAGGAAACGGAATGAAAAAAATAAAAATAAAACTCAAAAAATCCTTGTGACGTGTTTGCATGCGGCCGGCGTATCCCCCCCCGGCTCCCATAGACCTTGCACACCACCCGATCACTGAAGTGTAACAATGTATTGAAGATTAAACATTGAATATGAAATAGATTTGCTGAAGGCAACAGTGGAGCAATGTGGATAGAGGAAAAAAAAAAAAAAAAAAAGACGGGCCGTATTTACAGCTTCCTAAATATGAATTAAAAATATCGTTGTATGTAAACTGACTTTTTTCGTAATCCTGTACAGTATTCTCTCTCCACTGTCAAGTGCATCATTGGTTGACGGACAACAAAAAAAAAAAAAAAAAGGAGGTGACGAATAAGACTGTTAAGAATGTCAAGTTTGGGAGGAAAATAGTGTACGATTTATCTAATCTTGTATATAATGATAGTATCCAAAATAGCTGTATTCCGAAGTTGCTACTCTTCACTTCAGTTTTGTTTGATATTCTGGGTTATGTTTTGAGCCAGAACTTTTAATGAAGTGCAATACTGGGTGTGCCTCCTATCTCGCAGCTGTTTAACCTATGGAATGTATGTCAATAAAAGCCACTGTACATTTTTATACAGTAGACACAGACGTGTTTTCCCCCCTTTTAAAATGTCGGATCACTTCTGCGCTCTGGAAACTGCACCTGTAAAAGACGTCGGACGCGGAAGCCATGTTCCCATCCGGCGAAGTACCGTACCAAACCTTCCTCGGTTACAACAAAACAAACAGCCTCACCTTAGGACTTCAAGGAGTGATCACTGAACATTTTGAGGGCCAGTAAATTGCACCAAATATTAAAATAATTGTTTCATCTGTAATGCTATTCCCTAGTAGGAGGCGGGGGTGGGGGTCGGGGCAAGAGTGAGAAAAACAGCTGCTGTTATATAAAAAAAAAAGCTTAATACTTGTGAATCTGCTCTGTTATATCTGTGGTGGATGGAGTTGAATGGTAATAAACCAGGTTATTTGTTTCGCAAAGTACACATTGTGTCATTTCTTTTCCAGTTTTGAGTACATATTGTCTACAGCGTTGATGCGTGGTGCATTTATATATAATAACCAAAAGGGAGCTATGCATGTGCTGTATATGAATATGTATACATGTATGTTAGTGCATCAGAGTACGTATGCACAGTGTTCAACGGGGAATGTTATCCACAGATAATACAGAGAGATTCCTCATTCATCCCTGGGGAGAAATGTCGGTGTTACAGCAGCACAAATCATAACAATATAAATAAATAAAACACACAAAAAGGCTTAAAATTAACAAAAAATAGGAGAAAAATGGAAATACATAATTACACTAAAAAGCAACAAAAAGGGGCAATATGCAATATACCTAAAAATACTATAATTTGGCAATACACAAGCTAAACACTAACTTAATAATAGAAAAGATTTACTTGGGGGAAAAAAAATGTAAGAAATTTACAATGTATTTCAACAAAAAAAAGCGATTTAAAAGTACGAAAATGCGCACCGTGCTTCAATCTGTGACGTAAGACGCGCGTCATTCTCGGCTGCGGCGCTAGTGCGCCACAGCCATTTCACACTGCTTTTCCCATGATGCACCGCTCCTGTCACAACAACACTTCGCCATTTCAGGGACAGGGGGGCGGTGGAGCGCTGCGTAGGAATTAGGTCAAACCAACTCCGGCGCGTTCGTTGACTTCGGAGTCGCTCTTTCTTCCCCCCCCCCCCCCCAAAAAAAAAACGGTCGAGTTATACGTTTCGCCCCATGCGCGTTATTGGGTTCGCGCGAATGAGCCATTCCTGCACGGGCCCGGGTTAAGCGCTCAGGTTTGCCATCGGATTTTTCCACCGCTAGCGCGCTAGCAAGTCGGCTAGCGGAGTGTAAACACCACCAGGTAGGACGGCTCGCTTTGGAGGGGTTCGTGCTAAACGCCAACGTGGTAATTGGAAACATGCGCTTTCACGTGGACGCGGATTTTGTTCCGAGCTAAACTGACGTAGCAAACCAACGTTGTTTAAAAAAAAAAAAAAAAAAAAAAAGGGTTATATAGTCCCACCGGAGCACCCAGCGCTAGCATCTGGCGCTAGCAAACACAGAATTTAGTTATAGCATCCGCCCGGTCCAACACACGTAAAATAACTTCACTTTGTCGTCCTTCCGATGATTTTCTGTCCGTATAGGTCTAGTAAGCCGCGGAGTTAGTTTCAGAAATGTCAGATTAGTTCAGTGTGGCTGTCTTGTATAAGGACAGATGTTTATGTCATATGTTTGTATGCGAACTTGCACGTGTGCGCGCGCGCGCATTGTTGATACAGAGGTTTAATGTTGATGTTTTTTGGGGGATTTATTGTAAGTTGTATGTTTATTGTAAGTTCATTCTTAGGGTCAAACACATGTTATTCATCTATCTGTCAGAACTCTTAAGTCAACATTTAGTTACTAATCCTTTTCCAATATAAAAAGGGACTGTGCCCGGATGCCTATACTGCCATAATGAAATTCACGGCGCCCGTTTATCCCCATAATCTAGAATGAAGCGGGTGAAAGGAGACGAGGAGGAAAGCAACAACAGCTTCTCCAGTGAGAGTCCATCGGAGGTCTGCAAGAAGGTGCGGAAGGAGCCGCAGGAGGAAGAGGCGGCCTGCGACTTCAGCTGCGACTGGGCCCGGCTGCCTCAGGAGATGCTGCTCCACATCTTCCAGTACCTCCCGCTACTGGACCGGGCGTACGCCTCGCAGGTCTGCCGGGGATGGAACCACGCCTTCCACATGCCCGAGCTGTGGAGATGCTTCGAGTTTGAGCTGAACCAGCCGGCCAGCTCCTACCTGAAGGCCACGCATCCCGACCTCATCAAGCAGATCATAAAGCGCCACTCCAATCATCTGCAGTATGTCAGCTTCAAGGTGAGACGATGCTGATTCTCCCACGTGAAGCGTAAAACGCCTCTGCAGAGTGTCCTCATCAGACAAAATCCTCTCTGTCCTTTCCAGGTGGACAGCAGCACAGAGTCCGCAGAGGCCGCGTGTGACATTCTCTCCCAACTAGTGAACTGTTCACTGAAAACGCTTGGACTCATCTCGACAGCAAGGCCCAGTTTTATGGAGCTGCCAAAGGTATGACCGGGAACCTATCTCGGAAACATCACTGCTGAGGATATTGGTTTATGTTCTCCCGGTGGATTTAAAATTCAATGAAAGGTTTTGATCTGGTCTGAACCAAAAGTGGGAAAATTTACAAGTATAGAAGAATTTTTTTATTTTATTATGTTTTCAATGTAGAGCGAAAATGTATTATTTGTGATATTGCTTTTCACATAGCATTTATATCTTTACAGGGTAGGTAAATTACATATACTTTTTTATACTTGCTCTCAAGAAACGTAAATGGAAATTGTTTGGGTCTGTACCCAACTCAGAATTTTGTCAGTCTAATCGGATTCGGCTGTTCAGTGTGAATATTCCACTATTTGGCGGGGGGGCCCAGTGGAACGGCGGAAAGGGGCATGAGAAATCACTTGTGCCTAGGGTTGGGTACTGAGACCCGTTATTAAACAGGCCCCAGGGCTAAATTATTAGACCGTCGTATCGATAAGCGCCGACGTTACTGGTACTGTTATTAGAAAAAAGTTATTACTATTACTAAAGTTATTACTGTTATTGAAAAAGCAAAATTCTAACCATTCCATCATGTGAGAGCTGAAGTATTTCCATCCAGCTCTTGTTTCATTGAATACTGTAGTTATGGTGTGGAATGCGGCTAGCTAATGTTTTTGACTCGTTTTTCTGGGCAACCAACCCAGGTCTCTGAAGGTGTCTTTGCCGAGTGAGTGAGCTACAAATCATGAGTTAGAATCATTTCAGGTGTATTATTGTCATGCTGCCTGTGTGTGTGTGTGTGTGTGTGTGTGTGTGTGTGTGTGTGTGTGTGTGTGTGTGTGTGTGTGTGTGTGTGTGTGTGTGTGTGTGTGTGTGTGTGTGTGTGTGTGTGTGTGTGTGTGTGTGAACACACCGAGTGACTCTGCGGCGTCTCTCTCCCCTCACAGTCCCACTTCATCTCGGCCCTGACCGTGGTGTTCGTCAACTCCAAGTCGCTGTCCTCGCTCAAAATTGACGACACGCCGGTGGACGACCCCTCCCTGAAGGTCCTGGTGGCCAACAACAGCGACACCCTCAAGTTGCTGAAAATGAGCAGCTGCCCTCACGTCTCCCCGGCGGGTAGGTTGGACTCTGCCTCTAAGCCTCACCTCACAGGAGGCAGCTCGGTATCAGCTTCATGGCAAAAGTTGCGTGGCTGTAATTATAATTATTTATAAAAACACAATTTTGTCTACTTTTCCATCCAGTTGGTTTATGTCAGGGCTGTAATCTTTGCCCTGTGGATTGGGTTCATCTCTTCTGGCAGACCGGCAAACATCGCACAGCGTTTATGAGTGACCTGCATGCGGTTACTGAAATTCTTCCTCTGACCATAATATTTCCTGGAACCGTTTTTAAGCGCTGACTGGAGTAATTGATTTATTTGAGTTGATTCACCTCAAATCATGTTCTTGTGTTGGAGGCTTGTGGGGCAAGTTTCTCCATGGAAAATATCTTGTTTCTCCTCTTATGTTCCATGAAACCCTTTAAAAAAAAAAAAAAAACTTTTTATTTTTTAAGCATTCTCCAACGAAGGGTTTTGATGACTCCTGGGACTAACCATTAAAGTGTGTGTGTGTGTGTGTGTGTGTGTGTGTGTGTGTGTGTGTGTGTGTGTGTGTGCGTGTGCGCAGGGATCCTGTGCGTGGCAGATCAGTGCCACGGGCTGAGGGAGCTGGCGTTGAACTACCACCTGCTGAGCGACGAGCTGCTGCTGGCGCTGTCTTCAGAGAAGCACGTGCACCTGGAGCACCTGCGCATCGACGTGGTGAGCGAGAACCCCGGCCAGCACTTCCACACCATCAAGAAGAGCAGCTGGGACGCCATGGTGCGCCACTCGCCCAAGTTCAACCTGGTCATGTACTTCTTCCTGTACGAGGACGAGTTTGGGCCCTTCTTCTGCGAGGAGACCCCCGTCACACACCTCTACTTCGGCCGCTCGGTCAGCAAGGACGTGCTGGGCCGCGTGGGGCTGCACTGCCCCCGCCTGGTGGAGCTAGTGGTGTGCGCCAACGGGCTGCGGCCACTGGACGAGGAGCTGATCCGCATTGCCAAGCGCTGCACGCAGCTGTCGGCCATCGGCCTCGGGGAGTGCGAGGTGTCCTGCAGCGCCTTTGTGGAGTTCGTCAAGATGTGCGGGCGGAGGCTGTCGCAGCTCTCGATCATGGAGGAGGTGCTGATCCCCGACCACAAGTACTCCCTGGACGAGATCCACTGGGAGGTGTCCAAGCACCTGGGCCGCGTGTGGTTCCCCGACATGATGCCCACCTGGTGAAGCCGGGCCGGACTTTTTCTGTGGTTGCTGGTGGGTGGTGTGGCTCCTCGGCGGCCTCGTAGCGGAGAAGCCTCCCCTCTCGTAGAGGTAGTGCGGTTAGTTTGGGAAGGAAGAAACACACACTAGAGACAGCTCTTCTATTTTTTTTAATTTTTTTTTTTTAATCTGACACCTGAGAGGGAAACGGGCAGACCAGCATATTGTACGTTCATTACACAGACCACTGCAGGTAGGACATTTGACGAAAGAATATGTTTGTATGACTTTGTCAAGTGAGTTATTCTGATTATCTGTATTCAGATGTCTGTTTGTGTGAGTGTGTGGATGTATATATTGTTTTATTTTTATTATTATTATTATTATAATTTTATTTTTATTTTTTTCAACATTGTGGAGATTCTTCGTGGATGTTTTTGGATGCAAAGTCGCATGTTGGTACACTATTACTAAGCCGACATGAAATCCAATCCGTCTTGACGAAGGCGTCTCCCACCCAACGCTCCCTGTACTGAGAAACCTGCTTTTGAAGGCGTCCACACCCAAACGGCTGCAAAGTGAAGTATAAATAACATGACAGGGAAATAGTTTGGGGAAAAAATGTAGTTGTAGGGTATTAAATCGGTTTATGAAAAATTGGTTCTTCGGGAAAACTAGTAAAAAGGTTTTTAGTCGTTAAAGTTAATGAGATCCCTTTTTATTTTCTTCTTCTTCTTTCTCCGTCTCTCACATGACGTGAGAACTTTCCTCTGAGAAAAGGGTTGGAAGGTGGTGAATGTGTGTACATAGTCCTCCATCTGTCAGCGGGAGGCGTACAGGTGTGTCCATCCGTCTCGTAGCAATATGGTTTCTCTTCAGCTGTGTCGATTTTATTTGTGTTTTCCCTCACCTGCCACCAATTGGCTCCATTCATAAATTCCAGCTTCCATTTGAGGATGCACAGATATTGACGCCGGCATCAGGATCTGTTAAAAAAAAAAAAAAAAACCCCGCTGCGACCCCCAAACTCCACCCCAACGTAGCGTGACAGTCACATCGACTCCCAGTTTGAAGTTTGTATTTTTGGAACTCGCAGCTTTTTCACATTATGTTTGATTTTGTTTAAATGAAACGGCACTAAATGAATGACTCGTATTGATGAGTTGGTATCAGCAACGACCCAAGAGTGAGTACCCAATGTTTGGTGTGGAAAATAAACAGTCTTGTGCACGCCTGGCATTCTGTACATTCATATACTCTTACTTGGCACCTTATGTAAATACCAAATTTAAGTACGACACCAGAATGCACACAAAAGTTTTTAGGCATTCCCCTCATTTGGACTTTCTCTCCGACACTGACTTTTTACATCAAATTGGGGTTTTAACACTCGGTCAGCATATTGAGATTATTTATATTCTAACACATAAATAGGATACTAACTATATTGTGCATTTTTAAGCTTGCACAGATGCGTAATAAAAACACACACAAAGCACACACAAGCGCTTTGTCCCAGGTGTGTGGAGGCTTTGGAGAAGGTATGAACTTCAGAGGTTTCATTTGTGTCTTCTGCTTTTTGCCTGCTTGACTCTTTGCCGTCCTCCGTCGTGGATATCGGCCCTCCTTCTGCCCGGGCTTGCGCCTCACTGCGTTGTCGTTTTGGGGGAGGAGATGGTATTTATTGAGCCACCACACATCATCTGGCGGCTGAATAAATGTCTATTGTGTTTGATTGTGTTGTTGCTGATATCATGGTTGTTCTTGACCTAAGCTTCCATTCGTTTCAGTGCAGAAAGATTTGGCAAGTCCGATGAGTGAAACAAACTTTTCCTTTAAGAAGGAAGTACCAATGCATCTGTATATAAAACGCTGTGTGTTTGATTATCTGAATAGAAATGTACTTATTTCTTAAATGCGCCCTCTGTCAGGGTTTCAAGTTTCCTTAACCAACCGCTCGTGTATTTTCTATTTGAGTGCGAGTTGCTAGATGGATTTTTTTTTTTTTTTTTCATATCCTTGTCCCTAGAGAAGATTAGCCTTGTAATTTATTGAGATATATATATATATATATACACACACACACACTGCTTTTGTAATTAATTGTTGGTTTTCAGTTATGTTATTTGTACAGTAATCAATCCGTATGAAAAGCAGAAAAGAGGTGTTTTGGTTTTTTTTGTTTTTTTTTTAAGCTTCAGCCTCAGCAGGTTTTGGATTTGCAGAGAATCCAGATTCTTAAAATAGTTGTTAAATTGTTTTGTACTTCTTGATGTTCTTCTTTTCAACTCAGTTGAACTTACTGCTGTAAGTTTTCACAGCAGTACTAAAGTTAAGTCTCCTTAGTGTCCCTGGTGGCATCTCGATAAGTTAAAATGACCTTTTCTTGGTATTGACTAAACCATTATGGGTTATTTTAAAATTTTTATGTGTATACAGATTAAGAGTGATATTTATCTATCTTTGATTACTGACATGCCACCTATTACAAATGATAACATCATAAGCCCTATTTGTTCAGTCCAATTTTCCTGCACTAAGTCAATTAGAAGTAAAGTGGTATTGACAAAGCTGTCATTTTAGTTTTGTCTACTTTGCTTTACTGGACCGCTTGAAATGAAACAATTGTTTTGGACATGTGGTCTTGGAATAAAATTTTGAACGTAATTTCCCCCTGTGTGTCATACATTTCTTAGCATTGCATTACAACTGTGTGTGTGTGTGTGTGTGTGTGTGTGTGTGTTAGGGAAAGTTAGGGATATTCGGCTTTTGGGTGAAATTTCAGGATGAACCTAAAATGCACTATAACCTTTAGAGGTGAACTTAATTTGACCTTCTCTAAACTTTTGAATGCACATGTCCAGCTGTTCAATGTTTCAGTTCTTTTTGCACAACTTGCTGTTCTCTAACAAGGAGCTGAACAGCAAAATTCACAACAGGTGCTTGATCCATGAATTGACCAATACATTTCCTGGTTCAATTAGAATTGGTATTTAAACAGTCCTCTTCATCACGCGGTTCACATTTTGACATCATCAGAATAAGACGACACCTAACAATTGATCAACAGTACCTCACCATTACGAGGCTTAAAACAGGATGTTCTCAGAGGGAAGTGGCCACTGAGCTCAGAGTGTCACAGTGTCATCAGCAGGTTCCAACAAAGATACAGAGAGACTGGAAGAGTCACAGAAAGGCATAGAAGTGGACGTCCTTTGGCCACATCCCACACTGATGAGCGCTTCATTGTGAACAGTGCCCTGCGGAACCGGACGATGAATGCCACTCAACTCCAGGCACATTTAAGGGAGGTGAGAGGCACCCAAGTGTCACGTCAGACCATTCAAAACCATTTACATCAGTGTGGTCTGCATGCTAGACAAGCTGCAAGGGTACCTGACCACACCACCAGGCACAGGCATCATCGTCTTGCATGGGCCAGGGAGCATTTCCGCTGGACGAGGGACCAGTGGCCTCAGTGCTGTCGATTCACGTTGAGCAGAAATGATGGCCGCCAACGATGTTGGAGACGTCAAGGAGAGCGCTACGCATCAGCCACTGTTGTCACCAGACGAGCCTTTGGTGGTCGTGGTGTTACAGTGTGGGCAGGTGTGTCTAGTCAATAGAACTAGAACTAGAACTGCCCTATACTTTGTGAATGGTACAGTGACAAGCCCATACTACCTGAATAACATCATTAACCCAGTCATTGTGCCCCGGCATGAACAGCACAGGCCTCATTTCATCTTCATGGACGACAATGCTCCAGCTCATGGAGGTCGCATCATTAGGGAACGGCTGCTGGAGACTGGGGCACCTCAAATGGAGTGACCTGCACTTTCTCCAGACCTGAATCCCATAGAAAACCTATGGGATCAGCTGAGTGGCCGTGTAGAGGCTCGTAACTCTGTACCCCAGAACCTCAATGACCTGAGGGCCGCCCTTCAAGAAGAGTGGGGGGCCAGGCCTCAGCAGACAATAAATCGACTTGTGAACAGCATGAGACGTCGTTGTCAAGCTGTAATTGATGCTCAAGGCCACATGACAAGTTATTGAGACATTGACATTTTTTGTTGTGGTATACCCACCACTGTTGTTGGCTTTTGTTTCAATAAATTGTTTGAGATGAGGAAATCACCATTGCCTGCTTCTACTTAAATGTCCTACTTTCATGATATAATATCACTGTAGCGTGAACTTTTTACATTTTCCATAAATTTCACCCGAAAGCCAAATATCCCCAACTTTTTGTGAGTAGTGTGTGTGTGTGTGTGTGTGTGTATGTGTAGAGAGAGAGAGAGAGAGAGAGAGAGAGTGTATATGTATATACTGTATCTCCAAACTCTTCACTAGACTTATTGTATTAGACAAAGCTGCCGTAGTAGCAACGTGGTGGTTTTAATTGCAGAACATGATAGCCCTGTAGTGATAGAACAGTTTTTTATATAAAAGATAAAATTAATGGAAAAGTTTGAAAACTAAACTGGAACTCTCAGGGAGACAACATATTCAAGTTCAATTCTGACATGGCATTGGTGTGTTTTGATTAACTTATGGGCTAGTGCACCCTCTTGTGGTCGAGAATACTCATTGCAAATTTAAACTAATTACATTACATTACATTACATTACATTTAGCAGACGCTTTTATCCAAAGCGACTTACAATTGTTCAAACACCGACGGACACAGCCATCAGGAGCAATTAGGGATTAATTGTCTTGCTCAAGGACACTACAGCATGCTAGCAGGAGGATCCTGGGATCCAACCAGCAACCTTTAGATCACTAGACCACCAGCTCTAACACCTGACCTACCATCCCCTCATGGTATCCTGACGGTCCTCCCAAACTGCACTCCTTGGACTCAATTCAGATTCATAAATATTCAGATTCAAATGGTTCAGTAAAAACAATGGCTTTGATATGTATTGAGTAGTATTCAAGAGTCAAAATATTAAAATTCTAGTATATTTCTTTTTTACATAAAATGTAAATTAAGGAGCAGTATGTACATTTCTGCATATTCTGTCAGCCAGCAGACATGGGACCATTAATTTCCCCAATAAAGCTAACGATGTAAATAAATTGGATCACAGTGAATAATTGGCCTAATAAAAGGCCTTCTCTTCGATATGGATGACTGTGCAACTAGGAAACTAATCATGCAAGTTATTTGAAAGTGAACAACCTGTGGTAGTTTTCTTTCGGTTGTGTAAATAAGACAGCCCACCTCGTCAGAAACCTGTGAAAAACGGTTCATGGTGCTCTAGTCCAACTTTTTGCCCATAATTGTGAAATATTTTTTGCACTGAACCAAACAGCCAATCTCACAAATTGTAACTCCTTTCAAATGTACAAGAGGAAGCTAAAGGCCACGAGGCTGTGAGAATTATTTGCTTTGCTCAGCAAAGAAGGGGAGACATTGGGGAAAAACATGTCTGTAAAACTTCAGAATGACGAAAGGCGATTCAACACTTCCAGTAAGTGAAAAAGTCACCCCAGGGTCATCAAATGGGCCACTCCTGAACTTGGAACTCACTAAAGGAAAACTATGGAATGACGCAAAAGTCAGGTTTTTATACAAGTAATTGAAGGGGCTTTGGGAAACGGCGTTGGAACTAAAGACTGGGCCAATATGAACCACAAAAAGGCAAATTACACATGCTTTTTCCAAATTGCAAACTTTTCACATAGAAATCCAACTTTATTTTGTATATAAACATTATTATAGAGGGGCAAAAGTTGACCATTTTTATTTCTGTGAAAAGGGGACCACGCCTGAGGCTAGAAAATATATTTTTATCTAGTCATTTCTATTTGATTCAACTTCTGCTTTTCATTTGATTCCAGATTTCTTGGCAGCAGGAGGTGGAAAAGACAACCACAAAGTGAGACGCTATATTTAGTATATTATGGTAGCGGCACTTCCTCATATGTGATGCGCACATAGGGGGATTTCATTGGCAGGTGCCAATACTCAAAGTTGTAGTACAAGTAGAAGCTCTTGTCCAACACCACCTTCTCATACGCCTCCATTAAACTGAGCGCAAAGTCTATGTAGGACTGGTGCGGTCGGAAGGTGTGGTAAAACCTCCGGATGTCTGCGGCCAGATGCTTCATAGCGGGATCTCCGAATATGGTGCTGTCGTTGCCCAGGTAGGTGGGCTCCGCGCTGTACAGGTAGATCTTGGTGTAGTTGGTGCGGGAGCGGCTGGAGAGCCTGGCCCCCAGCTCGCTCAGTTTGCCGTAGGCGCGGTGCACAAACTGGGAGCAGTCGAAGGAGTCGAACCACACGGTGGCGTTGGGGCCCGGGTCCGAGCGCACCGTCCACGTCTCGTAGTAGATCCCCGTGCGGTTGTCGTCCTGGACCCACTGGGCCATGTCATTGAACTGGTCGCCTGGAGGACACGTGGAGAAACGTGGCCAAGACCGTCCAGAGTGATGCCGTCAATGGGTGACCAGGGAGGGATCAACCAACCAAACGAAAATAAAAGGAAACAAATGAGTCAGTTGTGGACTTTGGCTTCTGCTCCCTTTACACATACGAGTGAAGGATACTGCACAAAATCAACACTGTTGTTACACCGGATGAGACGCACCCCGTAGGAGGCGCCGTCACCTCATGCTCACCAGTGATTTCTCCCACTTTCTCCAAGGTGCCGTTCTGCCACCAGTGGGTGTCGTCGATGCCGTCGAAGAAGCAGGCGGCGCCCTGGTTGCACCAGAACGGGGCGCCGACCTCCGGCCTCAAGTGGGGGAAGGTGCAGTTCCCCAGCTGGAAGAGCTCGTACCACTCCATGGTGTAGTTGTTCCCCGTCTCAGAACTGCTGAACCCGATGGCATCATGCATAATATGCTGCCAATAAGGAGAAGAATGTGTCTTGGCGCGCGTTTTCAATGATGCAAATCAATGTGAATGAATTCCCTTTAAATATATTTCATTATTCATATTTAAATATAGTAATACCCTGAATTTATTTCGCTATTTGTTTGTTTGACTTATTGCCGTTTTATTTCATGACTTATTTTAGTTGAAGCTCATTCCTTGTTTTGGAATAGAAGTTATTATTTTCTACTTCAACCCGCTCCCCGGGCGCGTCCACGTATGCTGCCCACTGCTCCTGGCTGTGGCCCCGGAGGAAGGACAAGCCAGGATGGGTTAAATGCAGAGGAACCATTTCACCGGCCACCATCCAAAGCATGTGCATGTGTGTGTGTGTGTGTGTGTGTGTGTGTGTGTGTGTGTGCAAGCATGTGTTGTAGTGTGGTGTGTTGTGTGACAAATAAAGATTGTTTCTTCTTCTTCTTCACCTCTGTCTTTTCGGTGACAGCAGAATGCTGTTGTTAAGAATCAGAATCAGCTTTATTCCCCAAGTATGTTCACATAAATATGGAATAATTAACAGGTTACTTTATATACATAAGGTAGGTGGATATGACATCATATGCATATATACAATGTACAGAATATAAACTGTGTTTAGGTTTTTATTGACAATGACGAGATGTTAAAAACTGTTTGGCCTCCCAAACATATAATTTAGAATTTGTATGTACAGTGAGTGTTCAGTGTTACAGGTTTATCGCACTGACACTGTGTCTGTTTTAAGTTTAAGATTAAGATTAAGATGGTCTGGAGCAGTATTTGGGTTTAATCAAGACATGACAGAAATATATTGATATGATTTATTTCCTTCATGCCTCGATTCTGTGTTAATGTGGGACGTGACCGTCACAGAAAGGGTTTTCCTTCCCATCTGTTGCAGAATCAACCACAGCTCTGCGGGGACGCACTCACAAATGTCCCCAGCAGATCTCCATACTTGAACTCCCAGACGGGCGCTTGGAGCCGGTACACCGAGATGATCTCCGACTCCCTCACGTAGGGCATGCGACCATCCCTGTCCCCGGCCGGACAGAAGGGGTACAGGGCGGAGCAGTACGAGTCCGCATCGGGGCGGCGATCCACCCGCCTGGCCGGAGGCAAACGGAAGAGCGCGCCATTAAAAAACAAATTCCCTTTTTATTTATTTATTTATTTATTTATTTTTTTAACCCCTGCTTCCCCGTCACGTGATTTCCCCGGCGGTCGTGGGGACCGGAGTTTGTCCACTCCTCACCTGTAGGGAACGGGCCACGTCCGCCGTCCGGACGCACTCCCGCCGTGGAGCAGGTGGAGCAGGTGGAGCAGGTGGAGCACGGCCCAAACGAGCCACACAGCGATCGACGTGCGACCCATGTCCCCAGCGCCGTCGAACCACTTCCTGGTTTGGAGTCCGTGACGCGGCGGTCACGCGGTTTTGTTTATAATTTGTAATCACGTGATTGAAAGACCCGTTGGCGAACCGCTCCGAACGGGGGACGCGTACATCGGTACACACTTGTAATTCAAGTGCAAAACAATAGGAATAACCTACACTTTAGACTTTCAAGTATATAGTCATAACTTCACAAGTGATGCTAATGCGCGCATATCTACTTATCCATTGTTATTCATGCCTATACTATTGTATACTTTTTAAAAAATGTATTCAGTTCGCTTCGTTTATTTCTCCTGTGCAGAATATTCATCCGAATTTATACTTATACCCAAAGCCAATACTAGCAACCGTACTGCCCCTCCGATTACGCACATTTTAGTATTTTTAGAGCTTATTTTGCGTAATCACAGCGTGTCATGACATTTCACTGCATATATGTATGATCGTATGTATATGTATGTGACAAATAATCTCTCGAACTTGAACTTGGCACTGTGCATAGAATCACATTTTGTATATTCTATATATATTTGCATATTTTCTTACTCTCTTTGTTGTGTACTATTATTCTTGTTATGCATGTCTGTACAACAATGCATCAACCCTTAGAAATTCATTGTATATAGAAATGTACTTATGAACATAATAAACCGAATAAACAAATTCTGATCCTGAGAAAAGGGGAAAAAAAATAATGTAAAAGGAGTTTTAATTCACCGGCCACTTTATTACCTTGCTTGTACCGGGTTGGACCCCTTTTGCCTTCAGAACTGCCTTAATTCTTGGTGGCATAGATTCAACAAGGTGTTGGAAACATTCCTCAGAGATTTTGGTCCATGTTGACATGAAAGAAAGATTGAAAGAAAGATTTAAAGAAAGATTGAAAGACTGAAAGAAAGAATGAAAGAAAGAATGAAAGAAAGAATGAAAGAAAGATTGAAAGATAGCACACGCAGCTGCTGCAGATTTGTCAGCTGCACATCCATGATGCCAATCTCCTAGCCATCGCAAGATGGGTACACTGTGCTGATAAAGGGATGGACATGGTCAGCAACAATACTCAGGTATGCTGTGGCGTTTAAACCATGCTCAATTGGTACTAAGGAGCCCAAAGTGTGCCAAGAAAATATCCCCCACACCACCACCACCAGCCTGAACTGTTGATACAAGGCAGGATGGATCCATGCTTTCATGTTGTTTACGCCAAATTCTGACCCTCCCATCTGAATGTCTCAGCTGAATTCGAGACTCATCAGACCAGGCAACCTTTTTCCAATCATCTATTCGTCCATGTTTGGTGAGCCTGTGCCAATTGTAGCCTCAGTTTCCTGTTCTGAGCTGACGGGAGTGGCACCCGGTGTGGTCTTCTGCTGCTGTAGCCCATCTGCTTCAAGGTTCCACGTGTTGTGCGTTCAGAGATGGTATTCGGCATACCTTGGTCGTAACGAGTGGTTATTTGAGTTACTGTTGCCTTTCCATCGTCTGGAACCAGTCTGCCCATCCTGCTCCGAGCGCTGACGTCAACCAGGCGCTTTTCGTCCCCCACAACTGCCGCTCACTGGATATTTTCTCATCTTCGGACCATGCTCTGTCAACCCGAGAGACGGTTGTGCAGGAAAATACCAGCGGGTCAGCGGTTCCTGAAATACTCGGACCAGCCCGTCTGGCGCCAACAGCCATGCCACGTTCAGAGTCACTTAAATCCCCTTTCTTCCCCATTCTGATGAACTTCAGCAAGTCAGTTGCTGGGCTGTGTTAACAAGCAATTGAACACGTTTACCTAATAAAGTGGCCAGTGAGTGTATATATATATATATATATATATATACATATATATATGTGTGTGTGTGTGTGTGTGTGATTTTTTTGTTATTTTATTGCCTGCGGGTATTTTAACGGGCCTGAGTCATCCGATCCAGCAGGGGCGCGCTGCAGCGTGATGATTTCCGCTGCACGACTTGCGTTGTGTTTTTTACACCTAGAGACACCTCTGCAACGGCGCCGAAGTCACTATGGCCAAGCGTGTTGCTGTGGTGCTGGCCGGCTGCGGAGTGTTGGATGGCAGCGAGGTCCACGAATCCTCCGCTGTTTTGGTCCATCTCAGTAGAGCGGGAGCGACTGTAAGTTCCATCCTGGTTGTCGTCGTGTTGTGGGCCGCTCTGCAATTCCCCGGGGGGTCGTGACTTTTCAGGGACCGGGGTGAATTTGTTGACAACTAAACTGAGTCAATAAAGCATTTACGAATGTATGATGTATATTTTTTTAAGTTATTATTTGTTTTTTTTAGATGTGTCATTTGTTGTAATTGAATGGGTTTTTATCCTCCTTTCACAAGTGTCTTGTCTGTTCAATGTGTTTGTTTGTTAATGTGTGTGTTTTGTATGATATATTTATAATTCCAATTGCAGCTCAGACATTATACATGTTTTGCAAAGTTGTACAATCGGCCGTTAGCTTTATTCATTTTAATACATTTAAAATGATCGTTATCAAAATTGGCTTCAACAGCCAATGTGCTGTAATCAGAGGGGGGACAAACAGTGAAGATAAATAACATTCAGCAGGACGGGAGAAAACGATGCAACAGTCGAGGCTCATACAGTCACATGAGAGCACAAACCACAGACATGAAAGCTCAGTAAAAGTAGGTTGTAATGTGCACATTGTTTAGTCAACTCGTCTGGCAGTTGTGGGAAAGATACTTTAACATAAAAACCGTTATAGAATAAGAATTCCGTTATTTGCGTTTGCTTATCTCGCTCTTTTCCTGTCTTCGCTGCAGGCGAAGATGTTCGCCCCAAACATTGAGCAGATGCATGTGGTGGATCACGTCAAAGGTTCCCCCACTGAGGAGAAGCGGAACGTCCTGGTGGAGAGCGCCAGGCTGGCACGTGGGGACGTCCAGGACCTGTCAAAACTCAGCGTCAAAGACTACGACGCCGTCGTTTTCCCAGGTGGGAGTTGAGTCTCGACTCCCAAACAGAATATGACACACCCTGCCTGCTGAGGAAGACAGTTAAAAAAATAAAGTCCTCTGTTTGCAGGTGGATTTGGGGTGGCTAAGAACCTGTGTTCGTGGGCGGTGCAGGGGAAGGATTGCAGTGTTAATGAGGAGGTGAAGGCCACGCTGCAGGCGTTCCACGGCGAGGGAAAGCCCATCGGCCTCTGCTGCATTTCACCCGTCCTCGCCGCCAAGGTGTTCCCTGGCTGCGAGGTCACCGTGGGCCGCGAGAACGACGACAAGTATGTCTCATTCACTCAAGCACTCGATTTGTGTTAAAGTGTCTGCAACGTAAATTATCAGCAAACTGAAGCCAGCTATCAGTATATCAGCACTATCTAGTTTTGAAGTGGAAATCCTTAAGATTTCTTTTATTAAAAAAAAAAAAAAAAAAAAATATATATATATATATATATATATATATATATATATAATTATTATTAGCTTATTTTTTAAGCTGGCTCTTTATAAGAAACAGTCACTCAATGTATTTGCCTCATCCGGTGTCCGCTGCCTTTCCTGGCAAGAATGGAAAGATCAGGCGTGTTTTAGGTGAAAGGCAGCCACGGTGAATTTGATAAATCAACGTAGCTAGCAGTGGTCCGGAAAAAAAGTCTATATGGATGAACATTTACATGAAGAACAGATTCAAGATTTTTATTCGTCACTTACATATACATACTTTCATACATATATACAGTGAAATGTAATGCAACGCACCCGGTGATAACCCACAATATGTCCTAGGAAAAATTTCTGTCTAATAGCCCAACTAACTGACTCCTAAAACGTAATACAGTAAGTCGAATACTTATACAATAAAATAAAAATATATAGAATAAAATAAAATACAGTAAAAATGAAATAAAATGGAATAGATAGAGGGAATATGCCTATGTATATGAAATAGGCAATTATGTATATACAAATACTCAAAAGTGCAAGAGTCAACCAGAGCGCCGGCGCAGGCAACCGCAAGGGGCGGCGCCACTATCGCCACAAATCAATACATCAGATAAAAATATCTCCACCACTTCAAGTGACTAAGAAAAATACCCTCATATCGGTCGCTTTGAGAGGAAAAGACGAGGGTAAACGCAGATATTGAAAATGAAATTAATTAAAGGGGACCTATTATGCTCCTTTTCAACAAGTTTATATAGGTCTCTGACGGGCTGTTTCAGTGGGTGGCGCCTCTTTCCTGAGGCCCCTAGTTCTGTGAGCCAATGGGGTTTGAGCTTTATTTCCAGGTTCCATTGTATTAAGTCTGTAAACTTTCAAGACACCAAAATCTGTTTCTGAACAAATTTAAGGCGAGAAAGAAGCAATCCAGTTTCTGAATCGTCAGGCATTAGATTTACAAGGCCTAATTTTAAAAGTTTGTTCTGACTTTCATTGCTGTGCTTTAAGCTTGTGTTTGACACCTCACACAAGGATTTTTTTGTTTCATTCAATTAGTAAATGTCAGTAAATGAAAACAAATAAAATATATACATCTACAATAAAAAACACCTTTTTTTTTTTCTTTTTTTTTTTTGGTTTTGTTTGGAGAAACGGACAGCGGATCGCGTGCTGCAGCCTACCATCAACCTACCTATTTTTTTATTATTATTTTCAAAAGATACACATTTACCTCTGCAGTTTTGTCAAGGAGAGTTGGTATCAGTTCCCCTCCTTTTCATTCCACTTCTGTTATTCCTCCAGCTGTCGGTGGAGTTACTCAGAGGGTGGGCGGTTCTAACTCTTAAGGAGTCCCGATGTGATGTAGGCTTGGGAGAAAAATCTGAATGGATCATGGCATGTGACCTAGACGGAAAAACTGGGCGGGGGGGGGGGACAAAAACTGACTGGGTTGTCTTATTCCACAGTTTGTGTGTTAGTAGGCCCATCAGAGACCCAAATGTAGGTGCACAAGCACTGGAATAGTGTGTTTTTCATAAAATCCCGTTAAATGTTTCAAATGTAATTCTGGGACCTGCAGTGTGATTCACGCAACCCAGACTATCTTGTGAATATCCACTTTAATCTCTGTGGTACGTTGGTGTTCTTCCCAGGTACCCAAACACTACAGACACGGCTGCGGCCATCACCCAGCTGGGCTGCAAGCACATGAGCAAGAGCGTCGCTGAGAGCCACGTGGACGAGAAGAACAAAGTGGTCACCACGTGCGCCTTTATGTGCGACGCCCCGATCCATGAGATATTTGATGGAATCGGAGCCATGGTTCAGGACGTGCTGAAACTTGCCTGAGTGATCTATTTTTATTGGCTTGCTGGTGGAAGATGGGGGAAAAAAAGAGAACTGTAGCATATCTGTTTGTGCACTAAGTTCAATTGACTTTAGTGTAGTGTGAATTAAATGACCCAATGTGAACTTATAATATTGGATATTTATTCATTACAAACAAGCTGTAACACAATCACATAGTAATATTGAAATTATTCTTGTGATCTCAATAAAATGCTTGCCTCATGAGATGACTTAAGTAATGACCAAAACATAGTGGTTTGGTATTGTATTAAGCATTAACAATAAATCGCCATACGATACATGTGTTATTTTTCATTGTTCAGACGAGGCCACCTTCTTCTTTTGCTCCATGGTCCAGCTCTGCCGCTCACGTGCCCATTTTAGGCCCCATGCGCAGCAAGCTGTGATGCACTGTGTGTTCTGACACCTTTCCATCATAGCAACATTAACTTTTTCAGCAATTTGTGCTACAGTAGCTCTTCTGTGAGATCGGGCTGGACTTCACTCCCCACGTGCGTCAATGAGCCGGCCATGGGTGGCCATGACCCTGTCGTCGGTTCACCGGTTGTTCTTCCTTGGACCACTTTTGGTATGCACTGTAGGTCGCTCAGTCCTTACGTTTGCCCTCTTTTCCTGCTTCCAACACATCAACTTCAGCAACTGACTGTTCACTTGCGACCTGATATATCCCACCCCTTGACATGTGCCATTGGAGATGGTCAATGTTATTCACTTCACCCGTCAGTGGTTTTAATGTTGTTGCTGATCGCTGTACAGTATGTAAGACACTTATCTTATACAAATTGAAACAACAACTTGCAAAAAGAGCTCAATCAAAAAACATTTACAAAATAATCAATTCCAATATACGATATTAGAGATGCGTTTTTATTGAGATTAACTTGTCATATTTAGATACAAACCAAGAGTAGAGGTGTCTCTAATTCTGTCCATGTTTTCTATCACATCAACTATTCCCTCCACTCCCTCTGATGACAGCACGGTGGAAGCGTTGGCGTTGAATTTGCGCTCCAGGTCGTCTTGGCTCAGTGGCTTCCTCCAGTGGCCGTAAAAAGTGTCACACTTGCCTTCATAACTGTCCCCCTGCTCTGTTTCTATCACCGCATGGCAGTACATCTTATCGAAGCTGGGGTGGTTATCCTCTGGACTTAACACCTTCACCTTGGACAGCAGTTCCCTCAGAGCAGGCCTGTGGATTTGACCCTGACTGAAGGACTCCACGGTCACCCCGCCATCCAGTAAGGCAGAGCAGGCGTTGAACTGGAACGAATGCCTGGCCTGGTGTTCCGTGGCCGGGAAAGGGCAGTTTATATATTTGGATGAAGGCACTAGGAGGGTCACTCTTGTGATTTGGTCGAGGTCAAAGTTGTCGCTTCCCTTTTTGTGCTTTAGTTCCGTTTTTGCAGCCAACGCGGCTTCCACCACCCAGTGCATGCCCAAATGGGCGGGGAAACGCTTCACAGCCACGTTCTGGTTCTCCAGAGTCCAGTTGAAGTCGCCGGTTTTGAGGTCCCCCAACGCAGAGGGGTTGTACTCTGTGAAGAAAACCCCAAAACCAGACTCCATGTCGAGGATGTCCGGATTGCCCTCCAGTCCCATCCAGGCCAGCTGGGCTGCCTCCAGACCTCTCCGAGCGGCGTTCCCGATGTGGAGGGGTTTGGTTTGGGTGGCAGCATTGGCCATGGGAGCCCCGGCCGAAGAGGCTGCTATGGCCAGGGCGTGGGTGCACTGGGAGGGGGACAGTCCCAGGAGCTTGGCTGAAGCTGCCGCACTTCCCATCACCCCAACAACAGTCGGTGGATGGAACCTGAGAGGGTTTGGAGATGTTGAGAACAATGAAAGGTGTCTGAGGAATTATAATTCATAATGGATGCAATGACAACTGTAATTGGTTTCGCAGCAAGTTGTGTTCATTTTTTTAATTCATTTTTTCAAAGCAGAAGGATGTAGGTTACCTTCTGGGGATGTTCAAGGCCTCCCTGGAGAACTTCAGGAGTCTGCCCTGTACCTCGATACCGACATTAAAGGCCAGCAGCAGGTCTAGGCCAGAGGGCCGCTTGGGCAGGACCTCGGCGAGGGACAGCACCACCGGGAGCACGGCTCCGGACGGGTGAGTAGCAGGGTGCCACGTATCGTCAAAATCCATCGAGTGAACCTATGGTTGCATTCAGTCACAATGGAAGATAACAGCATGTCCAAAATAGCCACTCAGAATAAGATGAAGTAAGATGGATTCATCTGTCAAACCTACCGCCACACCGTTAACGAAAGCAGCATACTGCGGTGGAAGTTTAGTTCCTGATTTGCCCCAGATGCTGCTCTGCTCACTTGACTTGTAGCACTGTGGTAAAATTTGAGAGAAAATGTGAGACCAAGGCAGGAAGGTGCAGAGGTATACCAGAGCACATGCTTGTGTTTCCTAGATCCAGTACCAGCCAGGATGCTCCAGTACCTTGCTGTACTCCAGTGCCTTTTTGAAGACGGCTGTCCTGGTTCCCAGCAGCCCGACGCCCAGCGTGTCCAGCATCATCCTTTTGCTCCTGTGGATGACCCTGTCGGTCAGGTGGTTCCTGCTCAGCATGCAGATAGCCGCTCCAAAGCTTTGTGTGATGCCCTGCAACATGACATGAGCTGGTAAGTTCAGAACCACTCGGCGATCACCAAACTTTCATTTTCTGTCATGTGTCACATAGAGTACATTGTATTTGCAGTTTATTTTGCACAAAGTGTCAGGTTTATCTCCTGTAATTTGAATAGTTTCCAAATCAGTTCGATTATTTTAAAGAGAGAATTCAACACAAAATGACAATATTAAATAGTCCTGAGTACCGTGTGCAGCATGGTTGTGTCCCTTGAAATGTAAAAACTTCTCAAGAGGAGGTTCCTTAAATACAGTCGAGCCTGCTTAGATGGTCTGTGAAGTGGGTTGTTTCCAACATTCCAGGATGTTAATACCGGAAGCGTGATAAGAAGTCCAACTTTCACTTTCACTTTCATTTTAGTTCAGCTGATACCCAGTTTCGAATAAATTATATATTACAAAGGATGTGAGGTTTCTTTGGATAAGTCAATGACGTGAGGTTTGCGAATGTAGATTACATGGATATTATCGGCCTACAGAACAATTCAATCCAGTAAGCACCATTTTTCCACGTGTCCTTTTATTATGATTTTTAGAGAACATTTACAATATGAGACCCTTCTGAATAGACAGAATTGAGCAATGTGAAGGCACCACAGCATTTCACAACTTTTTCGCAGATCATGCAATGGGAGACACTTTGAGTGGTTTGTTCCTTTTTACTGGGGATTTTTGATAGGGAAGTGATAGTTTCCCAATTCTATAATATCATGCCTTTTGCAGTCAAGCCAATGACAAGGGCTTTGTGGATTGCAAATGTTTGGGAAATGTACAAACTTTCTGACGTAACAATTTTGACAGAAATGTGTGACAAATAACTTTGTGAGAATTCAAAATAAACAGAAATAAATACAATATAATGTAAACATTGCATTTCAAATTAGCTATTCAACAAATTTAAGTTATTATTGTTATGATTATTATTATAAAACGATCAATAATTATTTATATTCTTTATATTTGTTTTACATTATTAGGGGTCCAGCTCCAGTTGTTTTTGTTAATGAAAAACTGACGTCAGTGGTGTTAAGATGTCATGGATCCGCTGTACTCAAAGACAATATGCCATCATCCAAGTTTTATCCAGATTGGTCCATTATTGAGGAATAATTTAATAAAAAAAACTGCTCTCCCTGTCATCAGTGCAACGCGTGCGCATGCGCAAATAAGGACGCGCACAGGTCACAGGATAGCATTGCAGTCTAGTGATTTGTCAACAAACAAACATAACATAGCTTATTGAAAATGTAATGCAAGAAAATAAGTCACCACTAAAATTACATAAGTTCAACTACTATCGTAAAACTCTGGAACTACGTAAACACGTCATAATTGACGCGTATGAGACCCAACGTCACCTGTCGTCACTGAAACTGCACGTGTACTTACACACAACAAGGTAAGTTATAACAATGACAAGGTTTGGTTTAAAGTAAAAAATATATGGTCTTTTAAAGAGACTTCATGTGTATACAGTTCCCTACAGCCAAAACATAGCAAACTTAAAATTAAAAGGCAAAAAATGTTAAGTATAGACAAATTATTCCATAATAATTTAAATGCCAAATTAATGTTAAAGTTCCATAAATGTTATCTGCATTCCAATATAGACAAGTAATCTATTAAACTGAATTTCCAATTGTAGATTATTAACAGAAAAAATACAACATGTATTTATTATCATTATATCAAACAATTGCAAAATGTGTGTATGTTATTGTTCCAGACAAAAATAGTCGAAGGTTTAAGACAATTAAGAAGTAATTGTCATGTCAAAATCCAGCAGACGAGGTCAAGTCACACTGTTCCAAAAGAAAATATTAAAGAAAAATACTGTGAAAAAAACACTAATGAGAGAACTTAACGGATGAGAAAAAATTTTGAAAACAAAACAGAAGGTGAATCATTTCTTTATTTACCTTTTGTTAAGACAGCTTCTTTTCAGCAATACATGTATGACAAATGTCAAGCTGTCTTTATAAAAATTTAATTCCAAAAAAGTATTTTTCGGTTAAATAACTACATATAACACAATGTTTATAAACACTGGTTTATTTGATAATTTAATACAGGTTGTAAATAGTTTATTTTCCCTGTTTTTGGGGAATTGCTGAAGATTACCATTTTTAATAATACGCAATAATTACATGTCGTGTGATCTTTATAAATACTGTGATAGTTTGTTTGATTGTTTTGTCCAGATGTTTTGGACAACTCTTTAATAAAACAATAATCTGACCTGCCTTGTCGTCTTCTTCTTCTCCGAATTACCCAATGCCCTCTGTTTTACAAAAAAAAAAAGAGTTTGACTTAAATATGTTCAACGGGCCTGAGACGTCCAATTGAAAGATTGGAAATTTTGTAATTAATGGCAATATAATAAAATAGGTTTCACCCAGCTTCATTAACCTCCAATAGCTAAAATGTACAGCTAATTTACAATTTCGTCCATTACGCCAAATTCAGATGAGGATCAGGCTGAATCCGTGTAGTTTCATGTATGAATAAGGAAACTCTTCAAACGGCTCCCGATGTAATAAGTAAGATGTAGTGCTGATGTCGAGAGGAGTTACAGCACAAACTGATGCTACGTTCCATGAGAACTTGAACAATCATAATTGGTGTCGATACTGGACCCCGTGTACTGCGCCTGTAGCTATATTTATTATTATTATTATTATTATTATTTATTATAATAAGCAATATTATTATAAACATTATTATTCTAAACACTATTATAAGCATTATTATATGGTATTATATTATATGATATTTATATTATAGTAGTATTGACCAACAGGAACCTGTCTATTGTTAGATAGATGGACAGATAGACAGACAGACAGACAGACAGACAGACAGACAGACAGAGATAGATATACAGAAAGATAGAGATCGATAGATTGACAGACGGATAGAGATGGATGGATAGATAGAAAGATAATTAGATTGACAGACAGAGATAGAGAATTAGAGATGGATAGACAGACAGATAGAGAGACAGATAGAGAGACAGATAGAGAGACAGTTGTTTTTGTTAATGAAAAACTGACGTCAGTGGTGTTAAGATGTCATGGATCCGCTGTACTCAAAGACAATATGCCATCATCCAAGTTTTATCCAGATTGGTCCATTATTGAGGAATAATTTAATAAAAAAAACTGCTCTCCCTGTCATCAGTGCAACGCGTGCGCATGCGCAAATAAGGACGCGCACAGGTCACAGGATAGCATTGCAGTCTAGTGATTTGTCAACAAACAAACATAACATAGCTTATTGAAAATGTAATGCAAGAAAATAAGTCACCACTAAAATTACATAAGTTCAACTACTATCGTAAAACTCTGGAACTACGTAAACACGTCATAATTGACGCGTATGAGACCCAACGTCACCTGTCGTCACTGAAACTGCACGTGTACTTACACACAACAAGGTAAGTTATAACAATGACAAGGTTTGGTTTAAAGTAAAAAATATATGGTCTTTTAAAGAGACTTCATGTGTATACAGTTCCCTACAGCCAAAACATAGCAAACTTAAAATTAAAAGGCAAAAAATGTTAAGTATAGACAAATTATTCCATAATAATTTAAATGCCAAATTAATGTTAAAGTTCCATAAATGTTATCTGCATTCCAATATAGACAAGTAATCTATTAAACTGAATTTCCAATTGTAGATTATTAACAGAAAAAATACAACATGTATTTATTATCATTATATCAAACAATTGCAAAATGTGTGTATGTTATTGTTCCAGACAAAAATAGTCGAAGGTTTAAGACAATTAAGAAGTAATTGTCATGTCAAAATCCAGCAGACGAGGTCAAGTCACACTGTTCCAAAAGAAAATATTAAAGAAAAATACTGTGAAAAAAACACTAATGAGAGAACTTAACGGATGAGAAAAAATTTTGAAAACAAAACAGAAGGTGAATCATTTCTTTATTTACCTTTTGTTAAGACAGCTTCTTTTCAGCAATACATGTATGACAAATGTCAAGCTGTCTTTATAAAAATTTAATTCCAAAAAAGTATTTTTCGGTTAAATAACTACATATAACACAATGTTTATAAACACTGGTTTATTTGATAATTTAATACAGGTTGTAAATAGTTTATTTTCCCTGTTTTTGGGGAATTGCTGAAGATTACCATTTTTAATAATACGCAATAATTACATGTCGTGTGATCTTTATAAATACTGTGATAGTTTGTTTGATTGTTTTGTCCAGATGTTTTGGACAACTCTTTAATAAAACAATAATCTGACCTGCCTTGTCGTCTTCTTCTTCTCCGAATTACCCAATGCCCTCTGTTTTACAAAAAAAAAAAGAGTTTGACTTAAATATGTTCAACGGGCCTGAGACGTCCAATTGAAAGATTGGAAATTTTGTAATTAATGGCAATATAATAAAATAGGTTTCACCCAGCTTCATTAACCTCCAATAGCTAAAATGTACAGCTAATTTACAATTTCGTCCATTACGCCAAATTCAGATGAGGATCAGGCTGAATCCGTGTAGTTTCATGTATGAATAAGGAAACTCTTCAAACGGCTCCCGATGTAATAAGTAAGATGTAGTGCTGATGTCGAGAGGAGTTACAGCACAAACTGATGCTACGTTCCATGAGAACTTGAACAATCATAATTGGTGTCGATACTGGACCCCGTGTACTGCGCCTGTAGCTATATTTATTATTATTATTATTATTATTATTTATTATAATAAGCAATATTATTATAAACATTATTATTCTAAACACTATTATAAGCATTATTATATGGTATTATATTATATGATATTTATATTATAGTAGTATTGACCAACAGGAACCTGTCTATTGTTAGATAGATGGACAGATAGACAGACAGACAGACAGACAGACAGACAGACAGACAGAGATAGATATACAGAAAGATAGAGATCGATAGATTGACAGACGGATAGAGATGGATGGATAGATAGAAAGATAATTAGATTGACAGACAGAGATAGAGAATTAGAGATGGATAGACAGACAGATAGAGAGACAGATAGAGAGACAGATAGAGAGACAGATAGATAGGTAGATAGATAGGTAGATAGACAGACAGACTGATAGACTGATAGATGGATAGGTAGATAGACAGGTAGGTAGATAGATAGATAGATATATAGATAGATAGACAGACAGACAGACAGACAGACAGACAGATAGATAGATAGATAGAGATATAGATAGATAGACAGACAGATAGATAGATAGATAGAGATATAGATAGATAGATAGATAGAGATATAGATAGATAGATAGATAGAGATATAGATAGATAGATAGATAGAGATATAGATAGATAGATAGATAGAGATATAGATAGATAGATAGATAGATAGATAGATAGATAGATAGATAGATAGAGATATAGATAGATAGATAGATAGCCTTCTTTTGTATATTTGTGAGCGTGTGTGTGATGTTAAACGTTACGCTGTAAAAACCTCCGCATTGTTTTTCCACAAAAGGACGGTAGGTGGCGCTCCTTTCGCGTGTTTTCTCCTCGTCACTCATCTTTTACTTTGTTCATAGGAAAGTTTGTTCGTCACGTTGCCTGCGTCGACTCCAAATACTAACTACGCTACAAAGACAGAAGAATGTGAAACCATTCATATAATAAACAATATCTTTATGAAAAATATTTTATGCCCCTGGCAGCCGAGCTTCATAACTGGGGAATAGACAAGGATAACCCCCCCACCCGCGATCTCTCTCACACACACACACACACACACACACACACACACACACACACACACACACACACACACACACACACACACACACAAGTTTCCCTAAACTTCTTCTTGCATGGTTCGTCGTCCGTAGCCATGCGCTTAATGAATGGTATACACACACACACACACACACACACACACACACACACACACACACACACACACACACACACACACACACACATATATATTTCAGGGCTAGGATTCGTTTTATTTTAATTGCCATAACCAAGAATCCTAGGCCTGTAGTGGTAAATGTATTTTGACATCAGTCCTTATGCACAAAGCCTGCGATGGAGGAAATGAAAATCACTTTTCAGTCCATCTGCAATTAAAAACAGTGACGCTCCAGGCTTCCATGCAGCGGCAGCAGCGGCAGCAGCAGCAGGACTAACCCCCTCCACACGCACGCATGCACGCACACACGATGACTGCCTGCCCCCTTGCAACCGCCGCAGTGATTAAACGGTTAAATGGTGGAGTCTCCCACCCCCCTCACCTCCTCTACGGGCTACATAACCCAGGCTCCGCTCCCCCTCTCGGCTCCACTCCCACCTGGACAGCGGACATGGCTCTGGCGGACACGGAGCGCGGAGGAGAGGGCTTCCCGTTCCCGGAGATCGTCGAGCTCAACGTGGGCGGACAGGTCTACGTAACGCGACACACCACCCTGGTCTCGGTGCCGGACTCCCTACTGTGGACCATGTTCGGCAAGAAGTCCCCAAAGGAGCTGGCTCGGGACGGCAAGGGGCGCTTCTTCCTGGACCGGGACGGGTTCCTGTTCCGCTACGTCCTGGACTACCTTCGGGACCTGACCCTGGTCCTGCCGGACTACTTCCCCGAGAAGAGCCGCCTTCAACGGGAGGCGGACTTCTTCCAGCTGCGGGACCTCTCCAAGCTGCTCCTCGGCCCCAGGATCAGCAAGGACAACTCGATCGGAGAGGAGATCTGCCCGAGCGACACGGAGGACGTCGCGCCCCCGCCGTGCGCCCTGGGCGCCACGGACACTTTACGCACGGCGTCCGCGGTCGCGCTCCCCTCCTCCGGCCCGCGCTCCCCGTCCCTGGACTCCAGAAAGTCCGGGTACATCACGGTAGGGTACCGGGGCTCCTACACCATCGGGAGGGACATCCAGACGGACGCCAAGTTCCGCAGGGTGGCGCGCATAACCGTGTGCGGGAAGACCTCCCTGGCCAAGGAGGTGTTCGGGGAAACCCTGAACGAGAGCCGGGACCCCGACCGGCCCCCGGAGAGGTACACGTCCCGGTACTACCTCAAGTACAACTTCCTGGAGCAGGCGTTCGACAGGCTGACCGAGGTGGGCTTCCACATGGTGGCCTGCAGCTCCACGGGCACCTGCGCCTACACCAGCAATGACCCAAACGAGGACAAAATATGGACCAGCTACACCGAGTATGTCTTCTGTAGGGAATAACACACCGCTTTGCTTGCCCCCCCTCCTTCCCCTTCTGTTTGATCAGTCATCCCCCGTGATGATGTAAATAGACATCCCATAATGTAGGAGAGGACGAGAAGCTCTAATGCGCAGAGCCGGACAGAGGGGAAAGAGCTCATCATTACTAGTTCTTCAGTTAAAAAGCAATTCCACAGGCAGGGGAAGGAGGGGTCTCAGCGAGGCGCCATTTCGGGGGGGGGGGGGGGGGGGGGGGGGAACGGTACACACTGAGATTTAACCAGAGAAAAAGAGAGGATGACAAATCCACCCACGTTCCTCCCGCCTCACACAATTGGACAGCAACTCAAAGATGAGCAAAGATTATGCAATGCATACAGTAACAGCGCATAGATTCAAACGCCCCAAAAGGCATATAGCAAGTAGCAACAATTGCATAACGCCGAAGACACCAAAGCTCCAATGTTATCGTGCAAACCCTCACATTTCCCTGCCTCACTTAATTTGCTCTGTGTGTGAAGTAAACAGCATTCAAAAGGGCTGGGGAGTCGGTGTCGTCGTGAACTCTGAGCCCGACGGCTTGTGTATTCAGGCACCTCCGAGCGGTTTTCCCACTGACATGGCTGCATTAGCGCTCGCTGGCTTTGTAGAAATGTATTTCTTATTTGTGAAATAAAGTCTTCTACCATCTTGTGTGTTGGTTTCGCCCATGTATGTCGTTCTCACCGTCTTATATCTGCCAAAGCCGGGCGATCCTTTGAGTGGCCTCCCTAATTATTATGCATTATACCCAAAACAAAATGTAGTGATTCGATATTTTCAGTGATATTGATTTAAAGTAATATATCAATTTTGATGTGATATCCCGCGGACATCATTTCCTCGGATTTAAGTTTCTTCCCTCCCTCTCACAGTCCGAGAATAGTTGAATGAGCGTGGTCTTCTTCTAAAAGCGTGACCAACAAAGCCTCGTTTGACACCACGTGACCTTTGAGCGCGGAAGAAAAAAAATCCTCCAAGTCAAACCAACCTCACCTCTGGTGTGAAATCGTAAAAGTCCACTGAACTCCACGTTTGAACGCGGTTCCGGTCGAAATATTGTTTCCGCCTACTCGCTTTGTCGCGGATATTCGGCCGCCCGATGCCTTGATGCAAATGGCGCAGCTGTGCACATATGATGTCATTATCATTTCAAGTGTAAATAATGAAAGGCTCCAGCTGCACCGAAATAGGAGCGCCGATCCTGCCGAAAAAAAAAAACCCCAAGGACGAGCGCATGCAGGGTGGGCTGGTGCGCCTCGCCCGTGGAACCACTGGGTTCCAGAGCAGCAGCGACGGTGGTCGTAATCAAGAAATTTCAGCACCTATAAAAATTTTGGGAAAGCAAGAAAATCATAAATTCTTTCCCCCCGGTAGGTGAAACCCACCGCATGGGAAAATGATTAAAGATGATCTTGCAATGTTGACGCGATAACGTCTTTATAAGTGTTGGTCGTCTCCATTATACTGACAGCGGACACATGTATTATTAGGAATATTTGGTGGTGGGGCTGAGAATTCAACGGTTGCTGTTCGACAACTACTAAGATACCCCTTTGTTACAAACTATGACTTGTTGGTTATAGTTTAATAACTAAAACTGTAAAGCCTTTTGTGATCACAACAGACACAAATGTATAAATAATGTTTGGTGTCGCTCAATGCCATGAATGATGGATGCCGTCAGCCACCCAGGTCTTCTGCTCCTCACCTCGACGATCGCAATCAGAAATATTGGATTTTATTCCGCTCTCCTTTCCTAAAAAAAACCCCTTTCTTTAGCACACCGGCTGAATCCAACGGGTTTGTTGCGAGTTGCGTCCCAGGCGCCTCGCTCGTTATTTTAGATCAAAGTCAAAATCATTAGCACATCGCCACAGCGACTCCACACCCAAAAAAACCCACTCATTATTCTAATGAAATTCTGACTCTGAGAAATCTACCCTAAACTTCATTTTCCCAAAAGTCGAAATATTATGGTCTGGAATAAATCACGATGTTGAGCCGACCGAGCTGGGAGATGGCGCCGAAATATATTTTACCTCCGGTTACGCTACAACAATGCAAACCTGTCTGTTGTTTTTTCTTTTTATTTATTCTATAATTAGGCCTAAGGGAACAAGCAGCCGTCCGATCTGAAAAATAAACCCATTTCAACCGCTCTCGCAGTCTGCTGAAGCACAATTTATGATATCTTTGATATATATAGATTTAAGACATGCGCATCAAGGTCTTGCCGGGTCTTGCCACTGAAGTTACAGTCGGACACATTTACATTTATTTAAGGCTCTGAGTGTAATAATCACCTGTGTTGACGTGGAGCTCTTGGTTTCGGGCCTCATCTGGCGGTCATTTTCCGTCGCCAGACCTCCTTTCGCTAAGTGTTCAGGGCGACACGGCCCCGAATGGTGGCTCCATTTCACCATGTCACCGTTACACCTCCCACCTTTAAGTGGGAGCTATAACGGTCACACGCCACCTCCGAGTGAGTTATTCTTACAGAATTACAGTCATCACGCACACGCGCCTTTTTTTTTTCCCCCCACAGCTGCCGTTCACCGCCATTTACTTGGCAACCCGCGCCGCCGAGGAGCGCTTTTCACTCGAGAGTGCTCTCCACATTCCCTGGGAGGCTGCTAATCAGCTGGCCTATTTTTTCTGGACCACGTCTATAAGTTAGGTTGTCATAGCGATGCCGGATGACAGGGCTCCATGTTCTACGCCTCTGTGATACGGAGTACGTCTCATGGGTTCCTGCTTTGAAGAGTTTTGATGCAGGATGTTGTGGACGTGAACTCCAAGCCAGTCGGAGGCGTCCACACACACACACACACACACACACACCGTACACGAAACATCTCGCTGTGTGTTCACCAGCATTTTGCTCATTTCATCCGTTTGCCTCCCATCTTTGGCTCCAAACTACATGAAATGTCAAACGTCTCCCTCTGCTCTTCCTCATTTTGGGACATGGTCTCACACGCTGCGACGCCCGGCCCGCAGCGGTGGCGTTCTCCTTCGGTGACAGGGCTCGGTAGGTTTACGCGGTAGTTTCCATTCCGCTGGTTATCAAAGGGATTCAGATGACCCGTTTTATTTTTTTTATCGCTCAAGTTTCAGTGCTTCCGACATCTCAGATATATCTTCACCGTGGCACAGGCAGTGAGGATAGAGGGCAGCCTACAGCGTGATTGATATATATATATATATAAATAATATAAACAATTACTACTGTACTTAACCACTGCAGCTGTGGAGTTCTTGGCCTTTTTCGGTAGGCCCTACAGCAGTGGTTGCAAATACAAATGTGTCATTAATACACGTTTTTAACTTTGTGGATGTGCATTATCAATGCAGTGTGTAAAAAGATAAGAAAAAAAACAGGGAAATATGAAACAAACTGTATGGGCGTGGGAGTGTCCATCACGCTTTCCGCAGGCAGCTGCTTTGGTGTTGAGGAACAGCCACGAGCTGGGATCGATCCCAAATAGGAGCAGGGCGTCGGACCAGCCTCCAGTTGATGAAACTGCAGTTCTGTTTGGAGGCACGGTGGTTTTTTCATGGCACCGCTCAAAAGGCGACTCGTTCTAGACGTCAGGCTCTTGGGTTCAAACTCCAATCTCGGCCCTGGGACACAACGACAGCTCAAAAAGTGCTCATGGAGCCATTGAGGAGTCGTTTGAGGCCTGGGCGGCCTTTCTACATGTGACCACTTAGCTCCTTGGATTCTGGATTTGGATTTTGGCTTCCTTCAGAGATGACCTATTTAATAGTCCCTTAATTACCCCTCACATGATTCTGATCAGGTCGCTCCACGTGGCTGCTTCGACGGGGACAGCGTTTTAAGAGCGGCTCTGGCGCTGTGTTTCAAGTCTATAAAACACTTTACTATAGATGTTGACACACACCGGAGCCTCCCTCAGTAGCCGTACGATACTTGATCCACACGGTAGGTTGTTAATTTATTGCTTTTTAACTGTTGTGGGACGCCAGGACCCTTCGTGGAGCCCCTTCTGGAGGTCTCGGGCCTAATTTGACGAAGCACCGGGGAAATAAGCGGCGCACTCCGTCACTGTACAGTGCTCATGCTGGCGCTTGTGGTGGCTGTCGCAGCTCGGCAGCTACGAAACCGTTTGGAGTTTTATGGAGATTAATGACCCGAGGGACGGTCCTTAAGCGTAGGTGTGTGAAGGGTTTTTGCTTTGGTTGAACTGGGCTTCTGTGTGTAGCCTCCTACAGTAATTTTCGGCACAAGGGGATTGCACGTCATATATGGAAATGGGGATATTTTGGTGTCGTGTGTTTTCAGCACTGACAGCCTTAGCACGCTGTTTAAAATACATTACATAATAGGTTCTGTGCAGCATTTTAAGCCAGGCTGAGCTATGTATGTTCCAACATTCCTCCTTAGATTGTTATTTTTCGTCAATGTACCTTATGCTGCTGTAACCATTTTAAACGGTGTGATTTTATAAAAGTGGATCGAAATATGGTATGTATTTCCAGCATACAACTGATTCCAGATTCCAGAAAAAACAAGAATTCATCGTTATGATGTTACAAGCAGCCTGTTTGGAAAAATGAAAAGATTAAACAAAATAAATCCTGAATAAATATATGTTTTTAAAATTCTGTATTTCTGTTGAAACATTGAAAATTTTAAATACATTGAATCCACCTGTGAACTTTTATGACTTGGATTTATTATTTATTTATTTATTTGTTTATTATTAGTATGATATATATAATTTTTTATATTATTATTATTATTATTATTATTATTATTATTATTATTATTATTATTATTAGGGGTCCAGCCCACAGGACCCCTGCTCTGTGCTCTTTGGTCTTAAAGTCTGAAACATGTAGGCAGTGCTGTAGGTACAGACATGGTTGAGGTCTCGTTAGAACCGGAACTTTTCAGATGGCTTATCATTCAGGATGGATCAATATCGATCTACATTTGGAGCAGAAATGAGTGAAAAACTGTTGTAATTTCAGTCGTTTCTGACGTCATCATCCAAAGTTATATAAGTTATACTATATATAGTTATATAAGTCCAAGCTTCCTCTCATGGAGGTCCTTCGCCTCCAGCCACATCTAGACAGACAGCTTGAGCCAGGACTGGAAACTCTGAAAACTGTAACTCCTGCTGCGTTTCACAAAACCCCGGAAACTACAATCGTTCAAAGAAGACGTTTTTGCACCGCAGGAAGTTCTAAGAACCATTGGAGGAACCGACCATTTCTTTGGTGGCCGCACTGCGTCATTCAGGAACGATTGTAATTCTTAAAACACTGTTCTTCAGGGATTTTTTAACCGAACGCTATGCTGCCTGCAGCTATATTTATTATTATTATTATTATTATTATTATTATTATTATTATTATGATGATTATGATGATGATGATTATTATTATTATTATTATTGTTGTTGTTGTTGTTGTTGTTATTATTATTGCACCGAATATGAAAATGCATACTGTAGATTTTCAATCAAAAGGTATTAAAAATACTCACATGTGACGATATAATTGGATTTGGGATTTGAATTATTTTTCAGGAATTTGCATCGGTAAGGTGTATGCCACTCTAATGCACAGAGTAAAGGGAGCAATGAAGCACGGAACTTACATGGAAATTAAATTTTTTATTTTTTCTGTCGAAAACCTCACCCAAAAATACGATGATCCTTGATCTTTCAAATCAAAAGCTTGAGGCGCAAACCCACATGACGGCTCTTTACTACCTTGTGCACAAAGGACGACTTCCAAAGTATAAAATTATTTATACATTATTTGAATTATATATTTCCTCTCTTGCCTTTTCCCTCTGCCTGCCACACATCTCTCCTTCAACTCAGACGGTTCAGTTCTTCTACTTTTACTGAAATAATCTCTCTCGGGAATAAATCCTCAGATTATTATAAGTGTAACAGATATTGATCAATCGGGCAACTTAGGCTCTCCTCGTTATTAATCATCCACTGCCATCGCGATCACATTTTTGGAAAGCGTGTATGAAGATGTCAGTGGCTCCTCAGACGGCCGACGGTGAGGGGCAAGTCTTTCGAGGCATTTTCATAATGTGTATGAGACAAGCTGCGGTGCCGAGATAACGGGGAATAAATGTGTCAAACTCAGAGCGAGGGGGAGGCAAAAAAAAGAAGAAAAGCTTTTTGCATTTCTCGGGTAAATGCACCGCACTTACTTTCCGTGCACGGGTTTGAAAGTCTTCCAGAGTCGGGACAGTGGATGGGAGGCTCTGCGGAACAATGAGTCTTGAAGAGATGTCCGACCTCATTTATAGACTCTACATCTTAGAGGACGCTAAGAAGCTCTGCAGTAACCACGCGCGGCGGCACCCAAGGCTGAGGTTGGAAAATAATTTGGAATCAATATTGTGTCTCAATGAGTCGTTTCATTTAGTCGGCAGCAGTGTCATAAGCGAGATAATGTGCAGCCAGACGGTCGTTATCGCAAATTAACCTTGTGTTACTCTCGCAAAATAGTGGTCAAGACCCGATCACCCAGTCGCGAGTTAATTTATGATAACAACCGGCTGGATGCACGTTATCCCCTTACTTATACAACGTCTTCTGAATTCTTCATATCTTATCTTTTTGTACAGGGACACATGATTATGACACTCTGTTCCTTCTGTTATGTTCTTTTATCAATGTTTGTAACAAGGAAATCTTCAACCTCTTCTGCCATAACTTTGTCTTCTCCCCGCTCCGAAGCCAGGAAATAGGCAGACGGAAAGAGCGGGAAGTCAGCCACAGAGCAGTTTGCTCGGGTTCGATTTGTGATCGCAGTCATAACTTTGCGGAGGAAACTAGTCTGCTGGGGGGACGCCCTGTGCAGGACCGCCGCGACGTGACTGCAAACGACGTTGGCTCAGTGATTTTCTTTCCTGACATCTGCCCGGATGTTTCCATGGGACAGATGTCCGCCTCCTCTGCCCTGTTTACAGGTTACAGCTTGATTAGGTAACTGGGTCAGAAATGCACCCTTCACGAGGAGCATTTCGACGTTCATACGTGTGCGCCGACTGATTTCAGCATGGAGCGAATTTTTGCACTATACTGTATATCCATGTTGCCGTATATTTTCCAAATCCCATATTTATTAAAGGATCCAAGGTTGAGGTTCGTCACTGCAGTAGTGTACTATGATTAAGTACGCTACAAACTCCAGACCTCATGTCGAGACATTTCAGGTCATGTCATCATTCATTTTGAATTTGAAGTCGTATATAACGACTCTGTGGCACCGAGAGGAGAACTTGAGGAGTTTATTTATATTTATTTACCTCAAAAATATTTTCAAATTAGAATGGGTAGCAAAATCAAAGTGCCAGGGAAACATTTAGGGCCCAAATACAGAGGTCATATATACAGTATGTACAGTATAAATGTATATTATATTTATTAATTCATATGTAGCCAAACTAAAATGGACACAAAAGGAAAAACATCACAAACAAAACAGAACAATCGATATTACTCAAAAGTGGATTAAAATAACGTCAGTAAAACCTAATGAAAAATAAATACAAAAACCCTTTATACAGAGATCATTCTTTAAATTACAAAATAACATGAAACACATATGCTTGTTCTAAAACTTTCCAGCGCTTATGTTTCCTAACATTAAATACTGTAGGTTAAAATACTGATACATGACCTCAGCCGTCATGTTGTTTTTGCAGTGGACAGACAGTGGAGTTACTATTTGACAGGAAATCGTGAGCGGCCGCCAGAGAGACCCGTGGCCCAGGGCGAACCTCAAATTGCATATTTTTGGTCTCGCTCAAGATATTGGAGAGAGACTTTGGTAAAATAGATTTGGATGCAGTGGCATGCCTCACATTTCACTGCTGCCCCCAGGCTACCGGGGCATGAATGTGCATTAATTACACAATTCAGCAAGTTCTGGGAAAATATAAACATGGCACAGTTTTTTTGTTTTTTTTGTTTGTGAATACATTTTCACAAAGCTATGGATATGTTATTCGTGTGGTGAAGAGCCTTTTTACTGCCCATAATAAGCATAATTGCAGCGGTACCAGACTCAATCTCTGATCAATCTGCCACCGAAGATGCTTTGGCGTGGAAGTGTATTTAGAGAGAGATTGCTTCAAGAGGGTGAAAACTCTGTCCTTTGGTGACACATGCAGAGCTTCAGAATTTTAAAATGTTTGCTCTAAGTGAGAGCAGGAGGGAGGCAGCGGGGAATCCATTGGGATTAATTTCATGTATTTACTTGATGCTTGCCTTGAATATTTTATTTATTTATTTACATTGATACTCCGTCCCTATTTTCTATTGCTAGAATTTCCTATTTTTTGTCAGAATGTGAGTTGTTGATTCAGAGGTCTTCTAAGTTTATCGGTAGGTTTATTTTTATTGTTCACTCTTATTGTACATGTTTAGGGTTATTGCGTTGATCTTTTTTTTGGACACTTTTGTAGTTTCTTGCTTATTTTTAGGTTTATTTTTCCTTCATTGTGATTTTTTTTAGGATTATTCTCTATTGTCAAATTTTCAAAATTTTAATATCGATTTTTATGTTTATTGCATATTGCAAGTCAACAAATCTGCAAGCTGCTTTGGACATGCGACGGTCCAGAAACACGAACGTTTAGGGCAAATAGAGACAAAAACATACACAAGCCTCCCTCCGTAATTGTTTTATTGCAGATATTAGTCAGTTACCTCTGGTTGTAAAAGACACTCGGGCGTCTTAACTTGATAATTGGTTTAAAAGCAACGATCCCAGTGCAGATGAGCGCATGTTGACTCATAACACAGCATCTCGTGGCTGTAAATAACTGTCACACTGGCGTGCACGGTTCATACCTGGAGGCAACAGATGGTCTCAACAAATGACACTGGAGAATGTCCCATTTTTACCCAGGAATAAAAAAAACAAGATTTTACAGCAATTAAAGGTCATAGGATGTCAGGGAGAAGTGGGCGATGAAGATCTTTAACACTGTTTCTGAGAGACTCTTCTGAGACCCGCTTCCCAACGACTATCGGAAATCAATTCCTCTTCTCAAACCGTCTTCTTTGGAAGCGTCGGTTCAATATCACGGCCCGGGAGCATCATTTTCGTCTATTCTATTCCTTGTGATGAGTGCTTCATATCTATTATATCAGGTGGCCGTGTCTTTCCCTGTTCGACCCTCCTTCAGTAAGTGGCCTTTTAGGACTTGATTGTATTTGATGACAAGCAAAGCACAGAGCGGTCCATCAGGCTCTGGATCCATGATAACAATCTCGCATTCAAACTTTGGTGTGAATGAACACGATCAATGATGGAACAAATACAACTTTTTCTCACTGTTTCAGCGTTTGGCTCAGTGCTGTTTCGAAAAATGTTTCAATTCAAGAAGAAAACTTCTCTCCCCTTCGTTTCACGTGTCTTCTTCCACACATTCAGAGCCGTCTGTAGCTCTTCTCTTATTGTTCTCAATGGCTGGCTGGTCTTTAAAGTCCCTGTAAACTGAATTCAGTGATTTGTTTCAAAAGTAATTGCTGAAAACATGTGAAAATACTATGAATGATGTAGTACTGAATGGTGAAATCACACCGTTAAATAGTTTCTCACCATTTTTGTGGTCGGATTTTTTGGCCAGGGATAAATTAGGGCTGGATGACCCACGTGGCACTACTTTTTTTCAACAACATGAAAATAATAATAGTAATGATAATGATAATGATAATAATAATAATAATAATAATAATAATAATAATAATAATAAGTAAATAAATAATACAATAAAATAAAATGATTACAATTAAATGTATTATTAAAATGAAATTAAAAAAAAATCTGATTTCATACTTTTATCTGTGCTGTCAGCATGCTTGGCATACAAGATACAGATACAGAGCAATCAAATGTCATTGCATCTAGGACAGAGTTAGTCTGCAAGTGGAGACTTCTCAACCTGCAATGCCACTCTTTATTCATTGTTTAATCATCAAGAACTGCTGCAATAACTCTGTCCTGTATGATATGACCTGTGGGATGACAAGAGCACAGTTTTTGTTACACAAGACCGCCACCAATCCCCCTCTTTGGAGAATGAATATGACCATGTTTCGGTCTTTAAACAGCTAATCATCATTATTACTTCAAGAGAGGGAGAATCACCACGGATGAGACAAATAAACATAGAAACAAACAACAACATGTATCGCCAAAACAGAATTAATTAAAATCGGAACAGCAATTGGGCAGGTGGCCTCTTCCTGTGATAGCTATGGCAGTAAATGAGGGAGAAAAGGATAAGAATGTAATCAGGAGGGTGTTTCCGGGATGTGTTTCAAGCAGGCGCTGGTGGTGTGTGTGTGTGTGTGCCTGTGATGTGTCCACCGGTGAGTGTACAGGACTTGTCCAAATTAATTGTGTAATTAAAGTGTATGAGGTCGGAATTACATTGGAGCACCTCCAATCAGCGGAAAGGGCCCCGCAGCCAGCCCTGAGTCCCACAGCCGTATAGACACTCCACAGCCGCAGGAGAGCCCCAAGCACCCTGCCCTGCAGCCAGAAGACCCCCACCCCCCAGAGAGGCCGGGAGCCCGTGGAGCAACACCCATGCATGGCCCCGAGGAGCATAAACCAATCCCGGAGCGCGCAAGGAGACCCTGCACCCCAAAGGCGCACACACACCCCACCCCTCGATGACAGACCGACGCCCCGCCAGAACAGCCTGCCTGCTTTCGGCGAACTGGCGGGGCCCCCACGGCCACCAACGCCCTGTGCAAAGGCGAGGCCTGCCATACTGCAACCGGCTAGATGCCCCACTCGGCCACGAGCACCGAGTGCCCACCCAAGTAGCCGAGTGCGTTTGGCGCAGGACACCCGATGTCAGCCCCCCACACCCACGCGCTGACGCCCGCAGACAGCCAGATATGTGGACCCTCCACCACCTCCAGCACAGCAGAGAAGCCACGCAGCGGGAGCAAGGCCGACAGCCGCCTCCCGCACCCAAACCCACACCCATGACGCTGAGCAGTCTCCAAGGGTCCCTTGGGTCACATCAAGCCAGAAAGCACCCGGCACGAGGCGCAAGCCGCCAGAACCCGAACCCATCTGTGCTATGTTATGTGCACTGTTGCTTCTGTGCGGGTGTGTGGGTCTGTCTGTGTGTGTATCCAGCTGCTTTGATGCTTTGTCTTCTATCCAAACCCACACAACATTGCAAGTCATCCAAACATGCAGGAGAAACAGCTCTCCTCCTTTTTCCCCTCTTTCTCTCTCTCTCTCTCTCCCTTTTCCCCGAGGGAACTTCAACTTTTCTTTCTTTCTCAGAAATCCAGGGGAGGAACATGGCGGCTGTGTGTGAACGCCGTCTGCGGCTCTGACAGTCATGGTCGGCCCTGGAGGAGACAGTCAGTAATTTAAGCCGGCGGCCTGATTTATGTGGTCGGCAGCTCCTGTCTCACAACTAATGTTTGTTTCCCTCCACGAGGCAGTCAATTTGATTTTCAAGGACCCAATTACCGGCCTTCGCTTCCTCCAACGCCTTATACAGTTCGCCGTGTGTTACGTCACTTTCCGTGCGTTCTGTCAGATGAGCGTTTTCAGCTTCCATCAGCGACTCGAAGAGATTGTAGTGCCCTGAGAGGTACAATTCTCAAGACTAATTTCATTAAATAACTCCTCCACTCTAAACCATTCTTTCTTTATTGTAACCTCCTCTTGGAAGCGCAACTTAGACGATACAGATCGCGAAATAGTCACAAAATCTGTCTTGTAAAGTGGAGGGCAGCGGACTAGAGATGCCATCAAGCCGTTCCCGACAGATAATCTTTATTAAAAACATGAAATTCCCAACACACGTTTTAACGTAATATGTTTCGGGGGGGGGGGGGGTCTTTAAACAGAAATTCCCTTTTCAATTCCCTTAGAATGGTACAGCACTCACGAGTTAGGAAAATGAGCAGATGACAGAAAGGAGCCTCGGCGCTACAGATCTGTTAAGTGAGTCATATGCCGGGAGCCCTTTCCAGAAATCCATTTCCCCGCTCGTAATGTTAATGTTGGTGAAAGGTGTGATTGGAGACTTGTGACGCTTTGGCCGTCGCTTCGGCTCCTTCTTTAGGAACATTGTTAGGGAACGTTTTATAACATGGACGTTATGTAACGGCTTAATGGCAGCGCCAATTACACTGTCACTGTCTTTCGCGGCAAAAAACGATTTATCTTGTACATATATATATATATATATATATATATATTTTTTTTTTTATAATGACTGTATAGACTGTGTAGGACACAGTGACTAATGTTTATGTAACTGCAACATAAGACTGTGCAAAACAAATTCAAGGGAAGAGCACAACTGTCAGAAGAGGAAGGATGGAAGAAGTTGGTACCAGATAGATAAATAAGATGGATAGACAGACAGACAGACAGATAGATGATAGATAGATAGATAGATAGATACTTTATTCATCGCTGGAGAGATATTACACAGTCATAGAGCTCACATCAGACCTGCAATGATAATAATAAGGCAATATAATAAAAAAAAAAAAAGTTTTCTTTTTTCTCCCCCCCCCAGTCCCTCCTCCCTTTCCGTTACTCGAACTGGGGACCAGATGCCTCCCCGCCAGATGTCAATTTCTAGAGGAAGAGCAGGGCGGGGACCTCCTCCCAGGTGGCACGGCGTCCCCATGGGGGACGGGAACAAAGTCTTCCACATCCTCCCTTCGATCGGTGGCCATCTCTACTCCAGGAGAGTTGTTCACTTACAGTACAGCCTGCTGACTTATTTTAGGATATCGAGTGGGTATTGATGGAAGAGGGGGGTGGTGGGTCTGTCATGAAGAGCGCGGCAGGTGCGCAGAGGATCTGGAGGCTTTTGCTCCAACCTTCCGGCCCTTCCACAGAGCTGCAGGCAGACAGCTTCCGTTTCTCAGGCGGGCGAGGCCGAGGAAGATTATTAAAGGGCAGGGGAAAAGATTTTAATATTTAAGCGAGACCGGCCTAGGAAGACGGGGAAGGCAGATCAATACACGCAGAAGCAGACACACACACACACGCACACGCGCGCACACACGCACACACACACAATACATGCAATACATGCAAAACACATTCAATAAACATTCACACAACAAATCCCATGAGCATGACAAATACAGAGCTCTATACATCTACAAACCAAGCTCAATGACAAATACCCCTCATCTTACACACAAACAAAAATAAAGAAAAGTCGAAAATTACACAGCATTGGCCACGAGCAGACATGTTCATAAATATAATATAATAAAATGGCAGTCATATTACCAATGACGCATATACCTATGGTGCATGTAATCATACTGCCATATTATTTGCTTCAGCTTTTCACTGAGTTCACTAAACTGAAGTATATCCCATCTCCAGCCATATTCATCCTCAACCTCCATCTTCTCATTCTCGATTCTTTCTCTGGAACAAAGATATTCCTGCGAAAGCAGATTCTTTGCGACTGCCCAGCTTTGCTGCTACGTCGACGATTTGGCTCCTATCATTTGGCAAAAAACTTTCACTCTTTCCAATAAATCAAACTTAAGCTTGGCAGGAACAGCATTAAAGCCACAGCCTCCGTCACAAAGACCTGAACACCCGAAAATGACCGCGATGAATCAGGCGGCGATATGAAGTGCTGAAGCCCTCGGAAATCAATCAATGGCTTTAGGGAATAACACTCAGTCTGACAGAGTCAGAGCAGCCGGAATTACAATGAGACGTACTTATTTATTAAAAACTCACACTCTCTGGCTAAGCAGTGGAGCGCTGCCAATTTAGGGAAATCATTGAAGAGAAATGATTTATATTGGAGCACTCTACAAGAAGCAACTAATGTATAATACGAAACCCAGCCAAACTCAGCTAACTTAAAATGCGTATGGACCTATAAATCCAATATTTTGACATGTGGAGGGATGTCCCAGCCTAAATACAAACATTTACACTCCAACTAAATACTGAATACGATTGATTTTGCATGTAATACGTCTGTTTTTGTGGAAAAGGTCCAGATCTTCCAGATATAAGATAAAACTTCATTAATCCCTGGTGGGAAATTCAGGTGTTACAGCAAAAAACAGTGCAAGTCAAAAAAGAGATAAAAATACAACAGACAACAACAAACAACAAAATGAAATAAAAGTAGACAAAGAAATATATAATTTAACATATATATATATATAATACAATCTGTATGTCTTGTCTATTATATAATATACAATATATATATATATATATAATTTTTTTCTGTCCTTATCTTGACTTGTTGCCTATGTGTGTGTGTGTGTGTGTGTGTGTGTGTGTGTGTGTGTGTGTGTGTGTGTGTCACAGTACACCGATCTCTCATGGTTTGTGCATCTTTTCGACAGCTCCCCCTTCAATTTCTAAATCCGTATGACACAAATGCTCATGTGTTCCGCACAGAATGTGTATTTCCTTTCTTATTTTTGTTTTTAACTTAACAGAAGCATAATACTGCTGGCGAGGTCATGGAGAAGCCCAGGGATATAACTCTGCCTTTTAGGTCATCTGTTGTGGGATTCTTAAAAAAAATAAATAAATAGATGAAATAATTTAAAAAATATCAAAGTACATGTGCATTAACAGCCAGATCCAAATAATCTGATGTTGATAATCTGTTTCTTTGGAAGCCTGAATTAAGGGCATTAGTCATAGGATATTTAATAACAAAAAAAAAAAAACCCTGTGTACAGCAGTTTAACATAGTGTGTAGGCTATGGGAAAGTCTGTCTCGTCTTTTTGATGTTGAGGGGAGTTAGCGTGGGGGGAGGGAGGATCAGAATGTGTTTTTCTTCACTGTTTCCAGACTGAGAGAGAGACTGTAACTTCTCCTCTCATCGCGTCCATTTCTGCATATTTGTGTGGTTTGCAACTTAAGACCGCACAAATACTTTCCTGTATTGGAGACAGATGCAAACCGCTGGCAGAAAGAGGGGAAAAATAAGCTCAAAAGTGAAAAGAAATAAAATAGCTTGGTGATTTCACACTCACTTGAAAAGTTGCAACTACAGTATTTCTTCAATTCTGGGTTCTGGATTTCTTTTCATTTTTAAATAAAAAACGTTGTTTCCTTAGTTACACGGTACTTCAGTCTCCATTCACCACGTTGACAATACCAGTCCAAAATTCAAGGCCAGAAGGATTATCATCAGTACAAAAACTAGTCTAATATATGAAATTAGCATACTGTTGTCCAATATTTTGAAATTAAAAAATTATATACTAGTCCTAGAACAGACGCCGAACACAATACCCAAAATGGAGCTGGTGGCACAATGGTTCAGATGTTGTCTTCCTGCGCTGTAGTTACAGGTTGAAGTCCTGATTCTTCCATCCAAGTCCTGTCCCTTTAATCAAAAGATTTGAGGAGACAACCGAGCTTAGTAAGACTGAAAGAGATAAGCCGCAGTAGGAGGACTGGAAGGTTCAATGCCGAGTGAGCTTTTGTAAGGTAGAACCCCAAGGGTGTGTTTAAAAGCCCCCGGAGACCAGGGCAGGGTGTGAAGGAGGCCTGGTGGTATGATGGTTCAGACGCTCAGAGGAGATGACCAAGCTCCTTAAGACTCGTTGGCTCAAAGGGATGAAGCGCTTGCAGAGTGCCATGGCTGAACGTGAAGTTGACCAGGTGGCAACTTGTGACCGCGCGGGGGGGGGGGTTGGTGGTTTGACTCCTTCTCTGACCTGGCAGTCGGATCGCAACAGATCCGTTGGGGTCTCGGGGGCCCCACCGGCCACCGGGAATGATGCTGCGAGGGGGTTTTCTGAGAGAAAGCTGTCTGCGGCTGAGGTTTTGAAACACCTTGTTTGTTTAAAGCACTGGTACTGGAACGAGCTCATCGTGCTCTCATGGCAAAGATAAAGTTGAGTACGACTCTGTCGCAGTTTCAGGGCCCTCCGGCACGGAGACACAGACGATGAGGTTGGGAAAACATAGTTTATTGTAGTGGACTAGGTGGAATAAGCCCAGGAGCAGATGGACACGTGTCATGACCAGGGCTCCTTCCCTGTGTGAGTGTGGGGATGGGGGTTTTACCTGTTGCTCGCTAGACCAAGCAACAAGCAACAGGTAGGTAACCACACAGGTGTGGCTGCTCAAACCACACCATCCCCACACCACAGACTCCTTTTTCCACTGGCCTGAAAATGTAGGTCCCTCTGCAATGTGTACAAGTTTATCAGTATCGAGTAAACATTCTAAGAGACTCTATTTATAGTCCGGGTTTTGTATAATCAGCAATGCAGATTGAGAGGAAAATGAATAGTGTAAATAACATGTACTGTATTTCCGGCTAAATGAGGGAGGTTATATACAGTATATATATATATATATATATATATATATACACAAATATATAATATAATATAATTATAACAAAATGTGCAATGTAACTCAAGTGTGTATTCAAAAAAATCTTCTATGTTATCCATAAAAACTCCAGAATACACACGTACCGACTAAAGGTATGTAAAGGTATATATATTTTTATATTTCTTTAATCTTCAGAATCACTTTATTGATTCAGAAAAGTCAAACCGTTTTGATACGAATCATGTGCAAAGCAACCCAAGTGTACATTCAATCATTTTTCAAATGTTCCATAAAATGTCCGGAATGGACACGTTATCCGTCATGCAGAGTACATAAACGGTTGATCGGGGCAACCGCCCTTCCATCACCCGCTTACATCCCTCCTCCCCAGGACATGGAGATCAGCTTAGGAGAGCATGAAATTGAGTTTTAGAGACAAACGGACACGATTTACGCTTTACGATCACCCAGAGCAAACACCCGGCCCATTAGCAAGTTAACCAGCTGAACATTCTAATAAGCTTTGGCGTTGTTCCACGCCGCTCCTGCAGCGACCCAGAGCTTTAATGATGAACAAGAGCAGCAGGCCTGATCGCAAAAGAAACGCAAAACACGCACAGTAAAGCACGAGAGAGGACGCGGGCGGTCGGAAGGGCAAACCGGAGGGCCCCTTCAATCCGTCAGCTCTGCCGACGGTGGAATTCATGAACCTTTACAGTATATAGAATAATGTCCACACCGCGCCCGTTGATCAGGACCAAAGCATTTTGGCGAGCGCGGCATCTCAACACGACAAGCCGGCGCGTGGAAACGAGCGGAGTGGAACAAAGCGGCTCGCCGAACCGCACGGTCGGACTCTAATTGAGTGGCATGATCGAAAAACAAAACAAAACAAAACGCATGCCTATTATCACACCTTTCCACAAAGGAGCCTCATTCCTCCAAGTGGGTAAGAAAACAAGCATTGTTCTTTGGAGGAGGGCCATACAGTTCATCTGCATTCTCTCATTTTCATTATGGCGGTTTTGAATAGTCAAAGTGGAGCGTTCATCCTGAACAAACAGTCGTGGAAACCAGGGATGGAGATGGAGGGGAGAGATATTCCCCGGGGCCAGGGCCCCTGTTTCAGCTCAGCTCCCTGAGGCCGGCAGTCAAGTATGAAGAAGACAGCAGCTGGCGTTCACACTCCCTTAAGCCAGGAACTGGGGGCAAACACCCCCACTCCCTAAAGATATGTGCGCTTACTAATTTCTGCAACCTTATTAAACCTCCACCAAATGTAATACTCTTTGTGTGCCGGAAGAGAACCGAGAGATTTTGTTTGCAGCTAGGACAACGTTACGGCACGCGGCCCACAAACTCTCCTGGTGGCGACCTGAATGGGCCCTGTATTTTCAACACCTTTTCAAAGCCAAAGTACTATCAGACGTATTGATTTTCCTCGTCCTTTGTGAAAACGTTCAAGGCACACGCTAGAGGATGCCTTGTGGCGGAGCGTCGACAACCAGCGGGAGACGCTCCCGGTTCGGGAAGCGGGGGCAAAGAAAAGCTTCGAAAAGCCATTGGATGCGGGTAATCCCGTCCACGGCGCGGAGAGAATGACGGCGAACAGAAAGGGACTGAACTCCCAGTTTCACGTCCTTTCCGGGTAATCTGATCAGCGGTCTCCGTCGGCGCCGTAAAACTTCCATTTGGAGTCTGTGAGGTCGCTCTCCGTTCCCAGTGTTGTGCTTCTGGGCGGAGGCAGAGCATCAGTGGAGACATCATGAGGTCAACGTAGCGAGTCATGAGACGTGTTAATGAGCTCTTGATAATGACGCACTTTCTGTCTAATCTATGCTTTAAAATCCCATTTTCCCCAAAGTGCTTCATGTTTAAAACAATTGCTCCTACTAAATTAACTCCCCGATGGATGAGAGTTTTAACGCGACATTAAAGGGTATTTTCACTCTTTTGGTCTTAAATGAACTTTTTGTACGTACTTTGCCTGTAATGACCAATGATTTTTTATAAGTAACCGCAAATCCAGGTCCCGAGATGTATGACAATAAGGACAAACAAACTTGATCCAGTATGAGTAAAATCAACCAGAATAGAAGAAAAGTCCAAGTGATATAACATATAAATATGTTTGTTTTTATTATTTTGGCACAAATTTGGAAACTCTCCATCGCTTTACAATCTAAAGCCATGTGGATGAAAGCTAGAATTTTAGAATTGCATGCATGTATGGACTGAGTGACTGCGGACTGAGTGACGGCAACGTCAGGGTTGGGATGAAGACGTGTGGCGTCAAAGTCACGTTCTGAAAGTAGACGTTCTCACGGTTGGGAGGGATTGGGCGCATTGTGCCGCATAAGAAGGAAATCCTGAAAAAGCACAAAATGGGGAGCGGTTTTTAACGTCCTGCTGAAAAATAACTCCTTGTCAGCGCCTTATCTTATCGCCCGGCTTAATGGTCCACATCGGGAGACAAATAACTATAAATCACATCTCATAATGGTGTGTTTGTGAGAAACAATGTCTCAAATGCTAATATTTCACTGATCGGGCTTTCACCACTTTGAAAGAATCTCAAAATCTCGATGAAATGGGCAAAATCCAGCTTAGCTTTTCTCTTCAGTTGTAAATATTTATGCCGATAGTCTCTTCCTCTTCTGGTCTGTTCCCAGCTTTCAGCTGTAAGGACCAAATTTCCCCAGAGGGGATCACTAGCCTGTCGTCTTATCTAAATAAAGCAGCAGTAAAACAAAACAAAACAAAACAAAGCGACCGCTATATAGTGAATATGGTTGCTTGGAACCAATCAGACCTCTCACATTCCCTTTGATTCATTCAAACCATCCAAAAGCCTCGTCTTCCATTCTTGTATCCTTCCTCAGTTTTGTGCTTCAATAGCAATCGTGAAAAACGTACTTCACACCGAATCCGTAATCGCATTCGGCCGTCGGATCCTCCCCCTAGTGGCAGTCGGGTTGAACTGCGTCTGAGTGTCGCATCAAAGAATATGTCAGGCAAAATGGGAGAGCTCTTTTTTTTCCCAGAACAACAGCGAGTAGTTTGTTCAGCTCTATATACGTGACTAATTTACTTCGTTTTTAGCCCAATTCCAATCAACAAAAAACTTGCCCGATGTCGTAGTAGTGTCAGGTCGAAAAATTGTCGCATGAGTTGCACAATCCCAAAACCTCTGACGCACTGCTTAGCGTTGTAAGCGTTGATTCATGTAATATTTGGTCATTTTTTAAGGGGATGAGTCAGTCCATTACTGCCGCTTAGTTGGTTTAAACAACGGGGGGAATTTAACTCAAAGTTAAGGGATCTTAATCATTACACCGAATTGCATGAAAACAAAAGTTCAAGGTGATATCGTAGCTCACATTTTGATATGAGGTTTTGAAAAAAAGCTGGAAAACAGGACTTATTAAATAGTAACGACTTAGTGGAGTTGTTTTTTTTACTGACACCGTATTCCAAAAACAATAAAGAATGACACCAAATCGGACTCGCAGACCAAAAAATAAACCCGAGCGTGAACCCAACGGTGCCTGTCATGATTGAAAGCTTGTTTCATTCAAACAACCTGAAGACCTATGGGATCAATTGGGAAATTTACGAAACCCGGACAGACAAATCCAGTCCATTTAAACCCAGTCTCACAAATCCCATACTCAATAGAAAACGAGATGAGCTACAAATGGCGACACCGCAAAGTAAATGCGGGGAAATCTCCCGCTGGAGTCAGGACAAGGCAGTTCTGCAGCCTCTGGCGCTGGGACATGCAGGGGATTATTGGCCCATATGGTCAGTCCCCAAAAAGAGAGACAAAGCTGCGTTCCTGCACTGCCAGCCGCATCCCTGAATAAGCATGCACGGCCACAAACAGCAAATGGGGAATTACGACTAAAACGCTGGAGATAATTCTCCTTTGTCAACCCCCCCGCACATGAATAAACTCCCTCTTTATTTTTATCTCCAACTCATTAGTACGTGTTTCCGTGCAGCCGGGGAGTTTTTTTTTGTTTGTTTGTTTTTTTGTTTTTTTTTCTGGAGCATCACCCAGGGCCGGACAGACGTTCCATCCACAGAGCCACGTCAGGATCGGGATTTATATTTTACTAGTGCACGCCCATTCAAAATTGAAGGCTTTCCCCGCGCGGCCGCCCTCTCGCTTGGCTGCGGCTATGTTTAGGCGCAACTCTGATGTCACGCACACTACCGTCCGCCTTCCACGACGGAAGTCGGTCAAAGTCGCGCGCCGGAGGTGAAGTCTTCGTGACGCCGAGGCGAAGCCCCGCCCCGCTGCTGCACAGAGCTGAGCGGCCGCGTGGCGCTTGTTAATGTCACGCATGTCGCGCGTCCGAATTGAACAGCATTGCGCCCCCGAGGGTGAAATAGATCGGACGAACGGCGGTCGAGATAATCGAAGGGCAGACAGACAGGCAGACAGAGATTCCTTCCTTTGTAGTTAGATTAGATTCCATTCATGGCTCTCCCGTCCTACCTCGACCGATCCGCATGAGGAGGGCTGTGGAATAATTAACCAGCGATAATAGGCCAAACTCAGATGAAAGAGGATGTGATATTTACAAATCTACCCTGTGTAGGGCTAAGGGGGGCGGGGGGTTGTTTGCTTGGCAACGGCAGGTCCAAGCAGGTATTAACAGGATCCATATTGCAATTTCCCCCACGCCTTTGTAGTGATGCGCGTGTAGCCAAAACGTCAAAACTGATTTCCACTGACACAAATTGAAGGACAGATTAGAGATGTGTCACGCGGCCTTTAAGTCTCTCTCTGATAAAATTCTAATTAACTTCAGTCCTGAGTGACGAGCGGTGACAAGGGGGGCGGCGGCGGCAGCCCGGGCCCGCCTCGGAAAAATAAAGCCAAGGAGTCCTGTGATGTGTATAAATATGACGCATCCGTCAATTACCCCAAAATGGAAGAATCGTGACTTGGGCCCGGTGAACCTGGGCTTCTGCGGAGGCACATTTTGGAATTCGATTAAACGGGGAATGAAACGCCGCACACAAGGGCGGATGTTCGGGGCGAGCTCGAGCCGAGAGCAGAGCGCTGTGTCGGAGGCGTGCGGCGGTACCACGGCCCTAAAGTGAAAAGTCGAGTCCCTCGTCCATGGGCGGCAATGAAAGGATTCAATCTCTGCGACGTATCAATTTTCCTCCTGCTCATTCTGCCCTTCGGCCTCCGACTCGGAGCCGAAGAGAAGCAGAATTAACCGGGAATCAGTATTTTAGGTGCCGCGGCCGGGGCAGGGTGAATAAAATACGGTGGGGTCCTGAAAACTTGCTCCCATGTCACTGGAGGCGTAATAACTTCTGGAGCATATCAAGGCGCCCCAGCTGTGCCTGCGCAGCCTTATCGTTCCAGAAGCCCCGTAACACTCTACGCTCCTACACCCCCCTGTGGATCACAAACGCGCACACACACACACACATATACACACACACACACACGAACATACACACACGAACACACACACACACACACACACACACACACACACACAGACGCGCGCGCGCGCGCACACACACACACACACACACACACACACACACACACACACACACACACACACACACACACACACACACACACACACACACACACACACTCCCCTCGAGTGGTGTGGGATAAACAGCCTCCTGTCCCACAGTCGAATTGTTTTGAATGAGATTTCTGCATCTTGTCCTTCAGAGATTAGACTCTGCATTCAGGAGGAGGATGAGCAGGGATCATATCATATTGTTCCGAAAAAAGAAAAAAAAAATTCCTGTCTCTTGTCGAGGAAACAGAATTCAATTCATCATGAGCCATCGAAGAACGAGGGAAAGGGGTTGGATATTTATTTTTTATGTAAACTGTTGATATAAGTGGTATCGCATTGAATCTGAAGCCTTTACAAGTGCATGTGACACAGTTATAGACTAGTGTAGCCTACTCGAAAACGCTAAAAGATTATGATTTAACATTTAGACATGATCCAGATGCTACTCAAAGCATGGCTCCCAAACTAAGATGGTGATTTGTTATAAATGAAAAGAAAACAAACAAAAAAACCTCTTTCTATATGCCAAATAAATTAAAATAACAGTTTACTCTGTATGTAAACATGACTTTATCATCACAGAGAAAGAGAATGTTATGTATGGTGTTTTAAGTACGAGCTATTCCACCTCAGCAAAAAATATACAAATAATAATGTTATATATGTTTTTTATATATCTAAATGATAAATTGCAATTATTCATGATGTAGAACTCTGTTTTCTGCTTGAAAATAAAGGGGTTTGTTCCTGACAAAAGGCATTGTTTTTCCATTCAGTGTGTTTGGTTTTGGCTTCAAGCCACATGAGAAATAATTTTGGGCCATAATTATTATGACCTGATTAGAATTCATCCATAATCAAAAACAATATTCATAACTACTGTTATTGTCATTATTGAATATCTTTGTAATCCCCAGTATCACAATGAGGCCTATAATTAATATTTCAGATATAAGCATAACCCATTAATGTTTGATTACTGTTGTCTACATCTCATAACAGCTGCCCTACATTTTCCAGGAAAACAAAGGAGTCGAGGTGTAACTTGTTTCTTGCGAAGTATGAACATCTGCAATGTTCAGCTCGATGCTGCGGAAACACCATCCTCAGAAAGCACCGAAATGTGGCTTTGGAGACTAATTACAGACACGCACCATTTTATACGTTTGATATTATATGATATTGCATGCATACATACAGTATGAGGCCTACATTTGATGAAGACGCTCATAAACGAGGGCAAAGTCGAAGTGAATCGACCCGACCTCCTGAAGATCCACTTCCTGTGGTGTCCCTGGTTGTTGGAGTCGGAGGTCTGCCATGGCAACAGGTTTAATGAGACGCGTCTTCAGTGACAAAGACTATTTATAGAATCAATTCACGCTGCAGGTGGATTAGCTTCTGGTATCAAGCTCATCAAGTGCCCTTTAACTGGCGAAGAAGGGTGGCTGCCCCACTTGCCCCGGTAAATCACATCATCCTGAAATACTGTAGTGGACGCTTGGTTATTGACCCAAAATGACCCCTTCAGTGAAATGTTGTTTATGAGAAATGAAATCGACTCGTGCACAGATTGCCATGTATTTTTGATCAGACCAGCACAAATCAAAACAAAAATGAGACTGGGGATCGATATTAAATGTAGATATTAAATGCAGCAGCATAATAAATCTTTAATTAAGATTCTTAAGAACACAGTATCGCTTTGTTGCCATCTAAGGGTGTACACTAACCAAGGTGCATTCTGAAAGTGAGTGTGCGCAGTATTATTCAGCGGAACTACAGTAAAGGGACATCTCACCAGTTGGTCCTATAATTTGACATCCCAACACCCCCCTCTGGAGGGTGCAAACCAACCCTCTGTCAGGCAAGTAACTTTAATTTGGGATGGTTGGCTGAGCTACTGATGAATAATAATAATAATTCTACTAATAATTATAATAGTAATAATTCAAAGAAACAAAATAATGATGATAATAATAACATACAGTCCCCTGACTACATGAAGTTTTGAAATATGTTGAATTTTTGTAATCATGCTCAACTGACTGTGAGCTGTACACAGTGAATATTTAAAGGACATTATGGTTCTGGTGTAATCTAAACTCTCCCATCTGCGTCAAATCTCTCCATAGACTTTAAACTTTTGGTCGGCCAAGACAAGGCTTTTTCCTTTTTCTATGCAAGCCCAAATTGGAGTCTGTTTGCTTCTCTACGTCAAAGTGGCTGGGATTTTCCTTGGTATTGGGAAAAGAAAAAATAATAAAAAAAAAAAAAGCAGAGGGGACGCTTACACTGCCAGGTTTTACATTTCCACTGCCACTCGGTTTGGCTACACAAAGAGCTGGCCCCTGCTTTCCAAAACACCCGCATGAAAGTCTCTCCCACACACACACACAAAAAAAAAAAATAAAAAAAAAAAAAAGCCAAGAAGAAAATCAAAACAAAAAGGAATCTCACAATTTGAGAAGTCGGCCTTGGGGGGACTGTTTACGCTCCACCACAAAAAAATACAGGGACTATTTATACCCGGTCCAAGTCGTTTTCTATCCATTTCAATTACTGACCTTGTCCTTCAAATGCATTTTGGGAAACTCTGGGCCGAGCAATCAATTTTTTTCCTCCGCTAATTTCCATATGAATGTGGATGGTGTGTAATGCAGATATAATTTGGCCAAACAGACAGAGCGGCAGAATGCATAAAGTGAAAAGCGTATCACAGCGTAATTAGTCGTAATGCATGCAGCCTGAGTGGAATATGCATGACAAATTGGCTTTGGAGAACATAGGGCAGGTATGTCCTCTGAACCTCGCACAAAAGCTCATTGAAATTCCTTTCATTAGAGAGAGGGAGAGAGAGAGACAATGAGAAAGAAACTATAAATATAAAAACAGGATTACCTGCGGTGTATGTGTGTGGTAAGAAGACAAAGAAAGAGAGAGAATGCACGTTCCGTAATTAAGAGGCAGTTGTTATGTGAAGCAGATGTTGTTTGACAAAAGGAAAGACACGGAGACCATCAGGCGAGATTTTGGGTGTTTTTGGTTCATTTATTTACAAATGTTAACGGAGAAAATTTTGCCTCACAACCATTTCATCAGATATATATTCGTCTTGTGGAAAAAGAAAACAAAAACAACGTGTGGAATCTTCAATCTATCGGCCGACCCCCCCACCCACCCCGCCCCTCCCTCCTGCCCATAAGTGCTCCTCAAGCAAAATTCAACTTTTCTTTTCTTTTTTAAATAGATTTTTTGTCAAAATTACGTTCCTCCGCCACACAAAAAAAAAAGGCACCACGACATCACCAGATCAGAATACCTCCATCCATGAACAGCCCGGAGGATGGACGGTGCCTCCTCCCCAATTCTATCAAACATTAAAACTTGTCCATCTCAAGAAAGCTTCCAAATAACTTTAAGAAAACGACACAAAACAAACATCTGCCTTAAAGGGGATCTTACGGACAATATAACGCTTGAGTAGTGTTTCTCGGCTAAAACGTCTAAAAACTCACTGGTGCATGCAAATCCCTTATGCTTTGTACAAATTTATAATACTTAACACAATATAAGCATGTTAACTTGTCTTAACTTTCTGTTTTTCTCTCAATCACAAGCTGAAATCAGAATTCTGGACTTGTGTGTGTGTGTGTGTGTGTGTGTGTGTGTGCGTGGGTGTGCGTGTGTGCATAGGTGTATGTGCGCGTGTGTGTGTGGTCGAACCAACCAAACCATTAAACCAAAAAACACACAGGTTTGGACCGCGCTGCTGCTGCAAAGTTCATGGGTTGTTGTCGAAAGTCGTCTCTTCGTCGATCTGCTGGAGCATAGTCACATCACATGGATGTGGGCTGACCGGCTACAGGAAAACGGAGGGAGGCGGTGAGGTCACGCCGATATAACTAGATCTCAAAATGTGCGGTTTAGTCCGAATACTCACTTTTGAATCGCATGTAGCAGGTGTTGCAGTAGAGCTGTTTGTTTCGTATCCGGACCTCCGCCCCGACTTCTGATCCTCCGAGGTCGGAGCCGCAGTCGATGCACTGCAGGGGGGGGGGGGGGTTTCGGTTAGTGAGAGGACATTTACCGGAGGGGTGGGGAGTGGGGTAGAGGCTGATCTCGAGAGTCGGCGGTGGGAGAGTGACGAAGAGACGACACCAAAAGACCCACTCGGTTGAACTTTCCGCACAGACCCAGCCATTGGGGAATAGGGGGGGGGGGACAAGACACCAGGAAATGAGTGAAAACTAATGAAATTGTGGGGGAGACATGAGGAGAAAGCCTGAGGAGCCCAAAGGAAGGGGAAGACCAAGGAGGGGTTGCACGGTTGATTAGCAACTGGAAAAAGAATGTTAGGGAGCAACAAAAAGAGGTAGCGATTAGTTGGGTTTAAAGCCTCTGAGAATATGTTTGCTGAGCTGTGAAGAGATCCCTCTGCGATCCACCACCAGACACGGGGTTAGTAGTGCAAGGACACGGTCGTGGGGGGTGGGGGCAGGGGCGCTGTGTGATCGGGCGGGGTCCCCGGAAAGTACGACGATCGCAAGCCCGGCGCGGGCTCGGAGCTCTCACCTTAAAGCAGCCCAAATGAAAACAGAGCCCCAGGGACTCGATGATCATGGCCGCTCCCTTCCCCAGCGGCGAGTCACAGAAAGTACAGATTTTCCTGCCACTCACTGACCTGGATCATACAGAACGCACGTTCATGATGGAGGCCGAGCACACGGATGGTGCACGTATGCAGGCACTTGAGCGTGCGTGCGCACACGCACACGCACACGCACACGCACACGCACACGCACACACACACACACACACACACACCCCTACCGTGTGTCTTTGAGTCTAAACTAGGATGCAGGGAGTTACAAATAATTACAATAAAAAATGTAATGTTTAATTAACCTTAAAATAAAACTTGTAATTATGCATCTCTATCTATTGTTGAAGATTTATTTGGAACAAACAAACATTCAGGTAGACGGCTCATTTTCCTCAATCCAACTGAAGGAAACCCGTCTAATACACAGACTATTCACTGTCTACTCACAGGCTGAAAATTCCCCTTAAATCTGGAGGGAAACATAAGGTTTTGGAATGTAATACGTGAAAAAAAAGTGAAGTTAGCATTAACACACATTAACAAACTCACTTACAACATTTTGCTTTCCACAAATATTTTTACTATATAAATGTGTTATAAGAATATTTTTACCCATTTGTACTTTTTTGTGAGTATACTTGAATTGAGTTTTTTGGTACTTCATATTTACTCACTTATTTACTTACTTTATGTACACATTTAAAATGCAGCTTAATATTGTAAATACGTTTGAAAAAAGTATGCTTTCAGATAACACACACGATCTGCTCCAATACCTGCGATCTGGAAATTATAGAATAATTGTGACAGCTCTAGAAGGCCAAAATAACAACAAAACAACAGAGCATGATCATTAGCATATACAAGCATTAACAAAAGTTAAATAAGTTGAAAGTTCCCCATCACCACCGTTCCCAGGTTGAAGTGCAACTCAAACAGCAGTGGAAATTGGGATATGGTATGTGTGCACACACACGCACACGCACACACACACCCCCCCCCACACACACACACACACACTATATCAGATACAAAATCTGACCCAGCTGTTAAAGAGGTAAGAGGCAGCAATGTTTGGAGCTTTTGGGCAAGGCAGCGTTTTGGCAGGGCGGCGGGCGTTACCTGCTCCGTTGCTGCGGCGGGCGCGGCTCGGAGGACGGCTCCGGGGAGACAGCAGGCGAGAGGGACGAGGAGGGGGACAGGGACGGGGAGGGGGACACCGACGGGGACCGGCGGCCCCAGGGGGCCGAGGGGGGCCCGGCCCCGCCTCGGAGGAAATCCGCCGAGCTGGAGGACGGCAGCGTGGCGGAGCCGGGACGGGCCCCGGGGCCGGAGAACATCGAGTGTGGACGGCTGTAGTTGGGGATGGACGACATACTGCCCGGCGTCCACGACGAGCGCCAGGAGGAGTTGCTGCGGGGGGCGTCCAGGTGATCCAGAGACTCTCCTCTGCCAAAGCCAAACCCCAAAAACCCCAAACCCGAGTCCGCCATTAAGCTGGTTAGTAGAAGCATTTAAACCGATGTCTGTCTTTCTGCCACGCCTTGATTTGGTTAATTTTTTACCATTGGACACTTGTGAATAATTTGGAACAAGGCAAGAGAGACAGCCAGACACCAAGAGAACTGATAAGTCCAACAAACTACAGTTAATAGTCACACAATTAGTCTCAGGTTATTCAGAAAGCACACACTGCACCATGGAAGCCAACACCATTATGAACAAAAAGCTATTTCTCCGATCAACGCGTCCGCGGTTGGGGCCGAGGTGGAACGAGCTATCCACCGACCATCTTCTCTTTCACATGAGTTCCACTGCCCGGTTATGGACTTTACTTCACACTGCACCGTACCTCCGCATGGGCAGGTCCACCGGCTCCTTGCTGCCGCCGGCCCCGGTGGCCGACCTCTGGCGGATCCAGCTGCTGTCGGTCAGGAGTTGGGTCTTCTTCTTCATCTCGCGCAGGATCTGCTGCCTCTCCAGCTCGGCCTGGGAGGCCGCCGGCTGCTGCTGGTGGCCCTTCCTCCAGGACGCCTCGGCACCTCCGATGCCTTCAGCTAGAACCACAAGCAAGGGGAAAAAAAGGGTTTTGCGTGTCAAACTAAGCGGTCATTTGAACTAAAGGAAGCGCGGAAGTTGATTTACACGTCGGGCATTTCTGAAATATATAATGATCGAATCATCCATGCGGCCGACAAGAGCGATTAAAAATGATTGGGTACTTTTCTTTCAATCAGTAAGTAATCAGATTGACTGAAAGACTCCCAGAAATGCAGCGAACGAGCACAAACATGCCAGTAGGTAACAGGAAATCAATATCAATTTTCAGAGTAGCCGAGTGATTGATTCTTCGGCTGATGTATCGATTGTTCGTGTCCATTATCCTGTACATTATCGTGTACATTATCGAAACAGCTATAAGTCAAAATTAGTGTAATGGAGGGGAAAAAAAACAAAATAAAAAAAAAACTGGCTTGATCCAGGTTGATCGATTGGAGAGCAGCAGCTTTTCGGGAGCTCTCTCCACCTCTCTCAGGGTCTCTGTATCTCATGGCGTTCAGGATGTTCCTCCTCTCCAGCTCCAGCTCGGAGGCAGTGCGCTGGCTCTGCGCTCGCTTGTCCTGCCTGCATCTGAGCTGCTCTTCAAGCAGGCAGTGCGCCATGCCGCCCGGCGGCCCCAAAACATCTGCCGCACAGTTTGTATCATACGGTCTTAAAGGCCAGTTGGATGTAAAGAAAACTGACTGAGAATCGCTCAAAATTCTCCAAAATATTAGTATAGGTCACAATATCTTCCCATGATTTCCCATGTTACAAAACCAAATCAACTCCTTCTCATCAAATTGGACTATATAGGAACCCTATGTGTGACATAATTTCTTTTTAGAAAATTAAATATAAAATCATTAACATTTTTTCCTAAAAAGTATATATATATATATATATATATATATATATATATATACACACAATATATAGATTCATCAAATGGAACTACAGTGTATATGGTACTGTTATGATAAAATAAATAAATAATAAATATTAAATATATCAAAATACAAAAAAAGTTAAAAATGATATATACACTGTATATGCTCATCAAATTGAATCATATGTTAATGTCAGGTATGCTATAAAAAAAAGAAATATACCAATAAGTATATATCTATATAATAATTACAAACCTGTGTATCTTGTTTTAATTATCACCCAGTCCCACATAAAAGTCAGCTTTTCCGAAACCTCTCCACATCTCTCTCTTGCATTCATCAACTTGCACCTCCAATGTTGTCTCCACAGCCGATCTATAATATCACTCAATGTGGATTGACCCAGTGAAGAGAATACTGACCTTTCCTCCCTGGCTTCTCCACTTCATCGAGCTCGGGCGTGGATTTGGACTTTGCCCTGTTAAATAAGCATGGAGATTTAAGGATCACGAGACAAAAATCAATTAAAGGCAATCATATGTTACAAGATTTACCTGAGGAAAGCGAGGGATCGATAAAAAAAAAAAAAAAAAGCTGCAGTGACCAAACCAGAAATATAATGATTGATTTGTTTTGTTGGCCGTAATGTATAGTAAGTGCAAAACTTTAGCGCTGTCACGTAATTCCTCACAAACAAGTCTCTCTGTTAGTGTGGGTACTTATTAGACGGAATCATAAGTACATCATATTGTGGAATACTCCATTCTGATTGGTCAGTAGCACTGAACGCTTACACTGCTCCATAGAAACTACAATGGAAGACTTGAAGGCGGATTTGTCCAATTTCAGCGGGGATAGCGTGCAGCCAGACGGTGATTGCAAAACAAGGGGTTATTATTATAATCCCTCACTTTAAGACGGGCCCTTGTACATGTGGAAATGCTTGGGTACCAACCTGTCTGTGTAAGATAGTATAGACTGGACATTGGCAAAGCCAGAGTGCTCAGCATCCCTTGGGTGAGGGGACGCAGCGTGCGGGGAGGGTTACAGCACAGAGATGGAGGACAAAGCACACACGGGCAAATTAGTGGCTGTAGCGGTTAAGCATGGACAACAGGGCAGGTTATATCTGCACCAGGGATGGACCGACACCGACACCAGGCTAAACGCTAGGGGGCGGGGCTATTCAACTGCATTCTGTTGGGGGTCACATTTTCAACCTGTTACCGGCTAAGGGGGGGCCTGACAAATTCAACAGAAGCCATTTTCATTGTTGGGAGTGTAGCTGGGCTTGTAAAACCAAGAAGATGAAAACGCAAAACCACCTTCATATTCTTCGAATTATCTATGAATTCACAAAAAAGGGTCTAAAATGTACTAATGCATATCCAGATGATATTCTCTGAGGTTTGTCATATGGTTGTTGGTTGTCGTAGTTTAAGCGGTACTAGTATTTCGGTAATGAATGTAAGTAAAGTTCACTGGGTTGATTCGGGCATCTGTATTTGAGAATATCCCCAATCCAAACACCTGATACACAAGAACCATATATATTAAATGTGAGTTTTGCTTTTTGAAGAAATGGAAGCATATTGGATGTTCATCATAGGGAAACATTTATTACATACCAGTTGTGATGCTCTAAACTAAAAGCACTAAACTGACTTTTAGTGAGACTAATAGTTTAAAGTTTGGGACTCTGAATGGGTGTCACTGGGAGGGTCCATCCCTATGTTGGGGTTAGTGTGAGCTGTTCACACGGGCATGGCGGTTTAAAGCCGAAATGTAAACAAAGCCCTTTATGTATTTTTTGGGTAGGGGGGGGGTGTTCTACTGACCATTGCTGCTGCCGCTGCTGTTCCAGGAGTTGCTCCCTCTCCCTCTGCTGTCGCTCTGCCGCCGCCGCAGCCGCCGCCACTGCCGCAGCAGCCGCCTCCGCCGCCTCCTCCTCCTCCTCCTCCTCCCTCTTCCGCCTCAGCTCTTCCTCCTCCCTCTTCTTCCGCCTCTGCTCTTCCTCCTCCCTCCTCTTCCGCCTCAGCTCTTCCTCCTCCCACCTCTTCCTCTCCTCCGCCTGCAGCCTCTCCCGGCGCTCCCGCTCCTCCTGGAGGCGACGCAGCTCGCGCTCGTCCTCCTCCCGCCTCCTCCTCTCCTCCGCCTGCCTCTGACGCTCCTGCTCTTCCTTCCTCCGCCTCTCCTCCTCCACCTCCTCCTGCTCCTGCAGCTGGGCTTCCCATGGAGGGGTGGGCTGGCCACGGGGGGAGAGGGGCAGGGCAGCTACCTGGAGGTCAGGAGAAGAATTTAAACATACAGGCTATTTATATAATTAAATTATGGCCGAGCCAGTCAAATATAACGAAATAAACTTTCGAGTTAAGAGTAATAAGTAAATAATTAGGGTTTGAAAATCATAGGAATCATCATGTGCCTTTCCAAGGCATTTGTCGGGCGGATTCATTATCAAGAGAGGTGGTTATAATGTGGTTTTAATGCCCCATCGTGCCTTTTCGTGACTTCACATCCTGATTTCCTTCCAAACAAAACAGAACTGCACATCCACTATGAAATGAACAGAATGAAACATGACCGGGTCAAATTACCAGGATATTCATATTCCCTCTTCCAATTATGTTGTGGTAAAACGTTACAGAGAAAACCAGACACCGGCCTCGATGTTGGAACGGTTCTGGACTGGCTGTCTACTTATTTCAACTTGGTCAAATTGGACTGATCTCTAATCAGATGCAGACCGTTAAACAGACTTATAAACTATATAATAAATTGTTTCAACAAGAATGCAGCCCACATACAGTATTGTTAATTTTTTTGGTTTATTCTAATTGCCTATTGTTCATTACGTGTATTGCATAATACCAGGTTTACTGTCCATTTTCTATCTTCTTGTTTATTTCTAATTGTGGTGTATATCGCAATTTTTTAGGTTAGGTTATTCAATTTCCTTATAGTTTTTAGGTCATTATTCTCTCTCTCTCCCCTCACCTCCTGTGGTTGTGGTGTTGTGGTGTTGTTGAGCTCCTGCTGGGCCTTGCGCCATTCCTCCTCCAGTTTCTCCTGGTCGCGCTTGTATTTCTCCTGGAAACGAGGGAGTAGGGAGACAAACATACACATTAATATATCCAGATGTGAGGGCACGCATTTAAGACTGGGAAAAGTCTTAAAAAATGTTTTTATTTGTATTAATTTTTTTTTAAAGGGAACTTGGATAAAACAAAAGAAACCCTTAAAAACCAAAAATCCAACGTTTCTTTTAAGTTGCTGCCAATGACAGAACCAACCAAAAACTCCAGAGGAGAGAGAACGCTAGAGGCTGCAGAGGAGGTTCATGCACTACCTTCACCTGGTTTATTTTGGGATTTTTTCCTTTTTTTTTTTTTTTAAGTTTTTCGTGTATTCTTTGTCAGGCACCATCTGAGAGTTGATGAAGCTGGAGAAGCTCTTTCCTGGGGGCGGGGACCTTGTTCGGGCTGATCATGAAATGAGGCTAATTCAACCAATGGGGAATAAGAGCGTGGGAGGAGGAGAAAGCAGCTACGGGAAGCCCTGCTCTCGGACACCTTTAAACTCAGATAAATGCCTGGGTGCCGTGTCAAAAAATACGTTGCCGAGACAAGCAGAGAGGGTTGTGACTTACAATGCACAGCGTTTTGAGAGTCCGGAAAAGTCAAGTCATGAAACGACAAAATTGGGGGTTTTACAAAACCACATCCAAAAACCAGCTGCATGCAAGTCCTCGGACATGAGCACTTGAAAATCTTGAAAACCTTCCAAAAGACACCAGAGAAAAGGGTGGAAAAAAACACTTGAGATGGGACTCGGAAAGAGAGATTTCCAAGGCAGTAAATACACACGCACAAAAAAAATAAAATAAATTTAATCCAGAGGAATGGAAATGTAAGTGAGACTTTGTGAAATAAGGTTAAGAGGACACCAACATTTATTTTTCATTGGCGATTTAAATGGGGATTGGCTTTCCTCTGCCTCCGATTGCGCTAAGGAATTGCGTGATTCCCTAAATCTAGCGCCAGTTATTAATGCTCCTACTAGGCCCAACCCAACCCAGCAAATCTACATTACTAGATCTCATTCTCACAAACGCGCCCCAGTAGTACACCTCGACGGCAGTATTCTGTAATGATGTTAGTCATCGTTGTGCTATTGCCTGTGTAAGAGTCTCAAAATGACCCAAGCTCAAACCTTGTAATGGTTTTCAACGATATAAAGATATTTTAAACGATTTGGAGGACAAGCATTTCTGCAGGATCTGTACAATAGTGACATTGGCCGAGTCACGATGTTGAGTGAGTATGGGAGTATTTTCAGAACTCTTTCATGTTGATTTGCAATAAGCACGCCCCAATGAAGAAATTCGGGATTTCTGGGAGCGACGACTCTTGGTTCAGGGAGGAGCCATCGAACCTGATCAGGGAAAGGAATCCCTCCCGGGCCCCAGGCTAGATCCACTAACTCCCCTGATGACTGGACTGGGTTTAAAGCTTTGAGAAATAAATGCACAATCCAGACGAGAATATCCAAGTGAGAATATTACCTAAAATCGAATTCGGAAAATCTCAACCATCCCACAAAATTCTGGAAACAGATAACATCATTGTCATGTTCCACTTTCACTTCAGGCCTCCCTGAACGCATTTTAGTTGACTCAACGGAAATTAAGAGCAAAGATGATACTGATGGGCGCTTGGATGGATATGGAGTAGGGTCTCAGAGCTCTAATCTCCAGTTTTGTGACACCTCTATCCCATACTGACTCACCTAGGGACCCCTTTGTTTTTAGACCTATTTCGAGTGTGGAGATCTGTAAAGCTTTGAAGGCCATTGATGCCAAACAGTCGTCTGGACCCGACAATCTGGATCCCTATCTTATAAAGCTTGCAGATGATTTTATTGCTGAGCCAATTGCTCATATGTTTAATCAGAGCCTCTGGACTACAGTAATTCCATCCCCAAAATGTGGAAAGCAGCCTATGTTCACCCCTCACTGAAGGGTGGGGACCCTTTGGACTTAAACAACTACCGTACTATACCCAATCTTCCTACCCTCACCAAGATTTTAGAATCTCAAGCAGCCCTGTGCTGCCCTGTTTGTTGGTCTGGCCAAGGCATTTGACTCTGTCGAACACGAGCTGCTGTTGGGCAGACTCGGTGATGTTGGTATGGGTTTCAAGGCTATAGAGTGGTTCAGTGACTACTTTGCAGATAAAACCCAGAGTGTATACACAGAAGGTCACAAGTCAGCTTCATGGAAATCTCTAAGGGAGTCCCCCAAGGTTCAATTTCAGCCCCTGTCTCATTCTCTATTTTTATATTTAATAATGGGAAGGACGTGCATACAGTCACAGTGCATCTGTATGCAGGAGATACAATAGTCCACTCAATTGCCTCTTCTTTGATTTCGGCAGTTGATGAGCTCCAGACTGCCTTTCAAAAGCTGCAGGTCTCAGTGCATGGTCCAATGCTGGTTGTTTATGCTAAGAAAACCAAATTCATGGTCTTTCCCAGAGCTCTCTCCCAGATCTCAGATAATGTTGGCATTCAAACCCTAGGAGGGGGACGCGATTGAACGTGTATCGCCCTTCAAGTACTTGGGTATTTGGGAGGGGTGACTCTGTTAGAGTGCATATTGAGAACCGAAAGAAGAAACTGAAGGTTATAAGCTGGGCGTTCTAGATTATGGTGACATCATTTACTACATGCATGCTACCTCCTCTACACTTGGCTGCCTTGACTCGGTCTATCACAGTTCTCTACGCTTTATACCCAACTCATTGTCACGTACGCATCAGTGTACTTTATAATCTGGTCTCCTGGTCTTTATTAAGCCTAAGGAGAGAGCAGCACTGGTATATTTTTTATTTGCAAAGCCATATTGGGTGAACTCCCTTCATATCTGTGTAATCTCCAATGACTCACCAACACCTACAATGATTTTCGCTCCTCTAGATGGCTGCTCTACCAGGTACCCAGGATTTGGAGTATGGAATACGGATCACGGAATAAACTTCAGAACACACTGCAGCGTAATGGTTCAAAGTTCTAGTAAAAAATCAACAACTATACTTGAGCTAGATTTTGGATTATCTGTCGTCCCTTGTCCGTTTTTAACGTGCTCCATTTGTCTGCTTTTGACATGCTCTATCTTATAACTTTTGTAACCTTGTAGTGCAGTGCTGCCTCGGCCAGGTCTCCCTCGAAAAAGACATTTTCCATTTAAAGGGACTTCCTGGTAAAATAAAGGGGGGGGGGGGGGATGGAGAGAGGTTTGCGACTTACAATGCACGGTATTTTTACGATCGGGAAAGTCAAATTATTTAGGGTTTTACAAAGCTACATCCAAAGACCAGCTGAATCCAAGTCCTCAGTCATGAGGGTTTGAAAACCTCCCAAAAGCCTCCAGAGAAAACAGGGAAACAAATAAAACTTGAGATGGGACTCAAAAAAAGGGGGATTTCCAAGACAGTAAATAGACAAATACAGCGAACATTATTATCCAGAGGAATGGAAACGGAAATGGAAATTTTAATGTTGTGAAATAAGGTTTATAAGACACAGTGAGGTACACCAACAGTCCACAATTTAGTTATTTTTTACCTTACAGCGAACCCCCCCACTCTGACGGCGAACCCAAAAATATCACTGACAACCCACGGGCCCGCAACTGACCTGTAAGAGGCGCTCCTGCTCCTTCTGCCACTTCTCCTGCCTCCTGCGCTCCTCATCCAGGTCCCACGACCAGCGGTTGGAGGACAGAGTCAGAGGGGGAACGGGAATCTGCGGAAAAGGGTGGATACACGTTTCATGTCACAATGAGAATCAATCCAATATTTTATATATGCACATACACATGTAATTATATGTATTAATAGAATTTCGCATTCGTACCATGAGTAACAGCTAGACACATTATGTAGTGATCAATGACATTAAAAACTTGATTTCGGATCGCTGAAAATTTATACCAAGGATTTTGATATTTCTGTTTTTGAATTTTGATATTGTGATGATTATATCAAATAAAAAATGAAATGAGAAATGGGTGATATCATAAAACATGATATTAAATTGAATATCGGAGGCACATGTCCAGCTCCCTCACTCTGAACACAGGATCCCCCCAGGGCTGCCTCCTTAGCCCCCTACTGTAGCTCCAACACCCTCATCAAATTTGCTGCCGACGCCGTCGTGGTGGGCGTGATCCACAACGATGATGAGAAGGCCTACCGGGAGGAGGTGGCTGACCTGTCACTCTGGTGCAAGGACAACAGCCCCCTCCTTAACTTCAGCAAAACTAAGGAGCTGAGGACTTTAGGAGGGGATTACAACCGAGGATGTATGCGCCATTGGTGATTAATGGGACTTCTGTTGACACGGTGAGCAACTTCAAGTACCTGGGAGTCCACATCACAGAGGACTGAACATGGACTATAGACACACTCTGGTGAGAAAGGCAAGGCAGCGTCTTTAACACCTCAGGCAGCTGAAGAAATTAAGGGTCTCGGTGAGGATCCTCAAGTCCTTCTACTCTGGAGCAGTGGAGAGCATCCTGACAGGCAACATCACGGCCTGGTCTGAGAACCGTACTGCTCAGGACAGGCAGGCCCTGCAGAGGGTGATGCGTTCAGCCGAACGTACCTCTGGAACTACCTGCAGGACTTATACACCAGGAGGTGTAGTAGCAGAGCCCGTAGGATCATGAGGGATGCTCCCCTACCCAACAACGGACTGTTCCAGCTGCTGCGGTCAGGCAAGCGCCTCCTCAGTCACACAGTGAGAACAGAGAGACTGAGATGGAGTTTCTTCCTCATTGAGACACTCACATGGGCCCCACTGCCTGTCTTAACTGTATGTTTCATACTGTACTACGTACTGTATACTGCACTGGGTTACTGCATACTGTGCTGTATTGCTGTTCTGTTAGGTGTTACTGTATTGCTGTGCCGTACTGTTGTATACTTTACAGTATATCTCCGCACACACTGCCTCACTTTATTCACATGCCACTTTACTGCACATATCTGTATACAAAATACCTTACCCCACATATATAAGTCTATTCCCTTTCCATTTTGTATCCCCACTCATTTTTACTCATTGTATTACCCTTTTGAGGCATATTTTATTCTATTTTGATTTTATTTTATTGTAATTACTAACTGCATTTATGTTTAAGAAATCAGTTCTGTACGTTTAGTTTGGTAGTAATTAGGTTAGCTATTGTGTTCAGTTTAGTTTCATTTAACTTATTGTGCATAATCTCTGGATGCGTTGCAATGACATTTCACTGCATATACTGTATATATGCTCGTATGTATATGTATGCGACAAATAAACCTCTTGGATCTTAAGGACGGAAAAAAAACCAAAAAAAAAAACCAACTTCCTTGGAGAAGAAAAGCCTTTTATAGTTAGTAAAGTAGTATAGTATAGTTATAGTATAGTATAGTTATAGTAAAGTGTACTTACATCAGATATTGCAGACTCTGATCCTCCTTTAAAAAAAAGAAAAAAACAAGCGTTAAATAAATGTTTTTCTGGCATGGAATACTGTAGTATAACATGAACTAACCTCCAGGCTCTACATCATAAATGACACAAAGCTCACAGGCTGGTCAAAATGTCAAATGTGTTGTCTTGTTTTTGTTTCTGGGTGAAAATTCATAATTTAAAGTGACATTTTAAAAGCCAATAATTGATGTGTTCATAGAGCCTGCGCTAACAAAGCTCTCGATTTATTGAATTTAGTGGATTTAAAATGGAGTTTACATACGCCTACATATGAAGTCGCTAACGGCGGCATTTAATTGGCGATGAAACGACTCAAACTGAACAGAAGTAACAAGGCGCTTTTGATTAGAAACCTGGCCGCCGCATGCAAACAAGCGAAGGACGACAAGGTGACCAGGACACATGAGTTAACCCATGCAGAGAGGATGTTCCAATACAAATGCAACAGCAAGGCTTTAAACATCATGCACAGAATAGAGAGAGAGAGAGAGTGTAGCATTGTGTATGAACCTGAACGCTGCGCGCGCACACACACACACACACACACACACACACACACACACACACACACACACACACACACACACACACACACACACACACACACACACACACACACACACACACACACACACCCCAAAGTATCTGCGTGCGTGTGTGGTTGTTTTTTTTGTTTTTTGTTTTTTTTATCTCTGGCATGCTGTATGACCACTGGAGCGAAAAGATATGTTTTTGAACCACAAATATTTATATCTATCTTTTTCTTTATTTACTTTGAGTTCCATCCAAAATCATCTTCAGCTTGACAAAATGGGAAATACAATTTTCAAACATTCGAATATTATCATCATGATAGAAATAACTACTTTATTAATACTTTTTAACTTCTTTAAATATGTAAATCTCATTCATGTCGTGCTTTTTTTTTTAATGTAAAATAAAGCCTTTGGAGGCTATTTGTTTCCTATAATGATAATAATCAGTCGTTCTTTTGTGACCTATTGAGGTGGAGAAGCTGTGCTCTGGAACATTGGTTCTCAATGTAGGGTCCCAGGTGTCCTCCAAGAGGTTCCAGAGGGTCCTCAACAAAATGATTAATACCTAAACTTTACCATTATTGAATTTAAAAGACTTCAGTCAATGTAGAGTAATAATGAGAGTTTTGATCAAAGTTTTACTGTTATCTCCCTCACTATACTCTAGTATAGACAGGTGTGGAAGTTTGGGAGTAAATCATATCTAACAATAGATTATTAATTTAGTACAGCCACGGACCCCAATAAATGGGGTCCGTGGCCGTACCAAATTGAGGGTCCTTGAAAATATGAAAAGCGTTTGAGAACCACTGCTCCAGACCCTTGATGCTCCCTTGGCTTCAACAGCATGTCAGTGTCGCAGGTTTTTTTTTTTTTTGTTTTTTTTGCCAGATGAAGAAGTGAGAGGTCACAGCACACTCAACCCTGTTTACCACAGAGGAAGACCAGCGCACTGACAGTACACCCTGAGCAGCCTGAAGGGGACAGAGGACAAATAATAAAGGAATCCGCCTCTCCAAATATAGAAGACAACATATAAGTCCCGACGTTGGGGCAGATTCCTCCAATTCGGGACATGCACATGAGACGAGGGGGAAGCCACGTTGGGACACAGACGGAGGACGGACACAGAGAACCCAGAGACACCAAGCGCCACATGACATGAGTTGGGACCCGCCAGCAGTGCCCACCGCGTCGGTTCGATGCATTTTTTTTTTTTTTTACCTTGTTCAAAAAACTCTGATCTCCGTTTTAAGTTTTTCAGAGATATGGGTTCTGACTCTACATGAGAAAACGGGAGAACAGCGGAAAGTGAGGGAGAGTTAGACAGAGGATGTCGAACCAAATGGAAATCTGTGAATACATTGTCAGAGAATAGAGTGTTTACTGACTGGAAAGGGAGCATATATATCACGTGAAAAACACTTTTCTGATTCCTACTTAATGTGGAAATCCCTAACATTGTCTGTATTGGGTGGATTAAAACACGACACGTTCCAGAATTCCAACATCCGTGGTTACCCTCATCGTCACTTCAAGACAGTTTTCTCAAAAGTGTGTCTTTGATGGACTGACGTTTTTTTGTTGTTGTTGGTGCCGTATTTTCACAACACAAATACATTCAATGGCTGTTTTTACTAAAGTGATTGCAAAAAGAATATCAAATATTGTATTATCATTTATCTACAGTATTTATTATTATTATTATTTTTTTTTTTTAAACAAAATAATGTGGCGGATTTCCACTTTAAGTATTTCTTTATGAATTGGAAACATATTGGTAGTACTCTGGTAAACTCCGCTCTGCCATTTACCTTTATTCCGAATGGTCACCATCTCTTCTCTGAGACCTCCGTTCAGTCCATTTGACGCCATATTCTGCAAGAAAAAACACTGTATTATAGACTTTCTGAAGAAAATAAACAAATAAATAAAACACCCTGACAAAGAATTTGACCTGTGAAAATAAACAACATACAGACTCATTGCTGCGCGAGCTTTATTCAGTTTGAAGATACTTCATCTTTCTCTCCTTTTTCACTAAACAGAAAGTACTGGGCCCTCTGTCAACTTCGCTTATGCAAGGTCACTCACGATGACTGGGTGGGTGGGGGCCTTGTCGGGCGTTGCCGTCTCCATGGATTTGAGCGAAGTGAAATCCAAGCTGGTGTTGGCGGTTCTGGCGTCGGGGACACCTAGAAGTATCGGATGATCCGTAGTGGTGAGATTGATGGTCTTATGGCTTTTAAATGGCGGGGAAGGAAGGTCTCTCTCCCAGTCTGCAACGCAGACAACGCAAAGGCAAAGACTACGATGTGTGTACTGTCTGTATGTGGATGTGGCTAGGGGACAGTATATAGAAATATTCAATTAAAGTAAAATTGATACGAAAAAATCTATAGTAGAAACCGTGACATTCACCACCGTATATCCCAAATGGCAGCTGATAGAGGAACCACCTTCCCCAGCCATGCAGTACAATCCACCAAAACCCCCGCAGTATTTGCAAACAGGGTCCCATCCGGAAGACCAAATTTGACTATTTAAATAGAAAGAGGTTAGCGCAATCAGTTCGAGTCAGCTGCACCCGACAGATTATTATTCGAGAAAAAGAGAAAGTGACACTGTAATGGAGGGCAGAGGAAGCCTGTCCTGCCCGACACTGTACAGACACGTTCTCCACAAAGAGAAAACGATGAAAGAGAAAAGCTGGAGAGAAAGGACAAAACAAAATGAAAATGAAAAATGCAGATGAGGAGAATTTACGGAGTGACTCAGAACAGAAATCCAGTCCATTCCCTTCTTCAGGCCAGGAGAAAAATAAGCTATGATGCTCCTCACCATTAAGCTGCAGCGAGATAATTCATGGATGGTTTCACAACAGTTTACAGAGCAATTTACAGTGTCAACACCGTTTAGTGAAGCCAGAGTGACAGACCCCGTCACTTCAGGAATGCAGCCCTTACAGTGCTTTAACCGTTTGATTACCCTCTCCTTTTCCTCTCTCCGATTTATCCTTTACCTCCCTTTCTCTCTCCGTGACTCACTTGCTCACTCACTCGCTCACTCACTCACCCCCTTGAGTATCTGCAGGTATCTATACATTTTATTTTTAAGAATTTTATTTTTTAAGATATTTTTCAGCTGTGTTGAAATTAAAGACATTTGTAATATTCATTTATGAACACTTTTTCTTTTTTTAAAAAGCACAAAATCTCTCTTATCTAACCTATCCATTCAATATTCACCTATATCAAATGATTTCCAGCAATTCATATTTTTTTTTTTTTGGCAATTTTTTTTGCTAATCACTCAATTTTAACTTTGCACGTAGATTTAGTGTATCAAACATTTTAATTCAACAAAATAACAATTTAGCTAATAATTTAATATTTTTTCACTTTTCAATGACCCGCAGATACCCGCACCCACACACCCACACACCCACACACAACTCACTGTTCTTGCCATGCCGGCGTACATCCATGACCAGACTGCCCTGCTGCAGAGCATCCTCCATGCTGCGTTTCCAGTCGGCGTGGCTCATGTCCGCCACCCTGTGGCCGCTCACGGTCAGAACCTCATCGCCGACCTGCAGCTGGCACACCTCCGCCGGGCTGCCTGCACGGGGGCCACACGGAGGACATTCAACCCGCGGCACGCACCATCCGGCGGAGAAGGCTCGGATAGGGTAACATTACAAGTCCATCCCCTTGATCAACTCCCGAATGTCTGCACAGGTTTCTGAAACTAACCCCGTTGGCTCTCCTCCGCTTCACAGAGTACAATTGTAGCGTGAGTGGAATTTATAAGGGTAACAAGGGGGTATTTTTTCCTCTTTCCGTATCAAAGTTTCAGGTTGATCGTATAAACTATATACTACTATATAAACTATATAGTCTCGTACAGAAGTGCTGAGACCTCAGTAGAGAGAAGGAGAGGGAAAAGACTCGGGGCTCAGCAGATCTGACCCAGATAGACGCTGCCCTACATAGGCCTGGCACACCCACTGCAACAGGGCTCCTACTGGAAGGCACACAGAGGACCAACCAACAGTGTCTGACTGCATTGAACCAAGGGAAAAAAAGATTTGCGGTATTAATACTGTATTCATTAACACATAAATGGACTGGGTGATGAAAAGAGAAGACCATTGGACCATTGCTTTGGCCATTGGAAGCGTCATAGCTGAAGGTCCCCCATCTGGTTTGACCTCCATGGCTCGACCACCAACGTTGCAATCCAGGTTTCTTAAAATACAAGTCACGACGGAAGAAGGCCGCTGCGCTTTTAACCACAGCTTCACAACAAATCCCTTCATATTTCTTTCGAAAGGTACCAGTGCGTTTTCCTCAAGCCTCCAAGGGCGAGGACACATCGTTTACCTGGCTGGATGGACTTGACGTGAGCCCCAGAGGAGTCCCAGCTGGCCTGGAAACCAAAGTCCCTGTCGCTGTTGGGCCTCTGATTTACATTGATCCGCATGTCGCAGTAGTTGTCCTGGAAATCAAAGGCACACACATACACACACACAGTCACATCTCCCTGTCATGTATACACGAGTGCCTCTTCACGTCTGAACTGTGACTTTCGCGAGCCCTGGAGAGGAGTCAGCGTGTGTGTCGGTGTTGTGGGAGTCTGTCTTGTCTGGAATCCAGAGCGTGAGGAGTCTTTGTTCCTCCTCCGAAATGATTTATTGGTACACAACAGAAGCCATACACTTTTCTTTTTAAAAAACTTTTGTAGAAACTTCCCAGGAACTAAACTGTTGGGGGGGTTAGAGGGTTGGAGTTAGGGAAAAGTCAGTATAAGTGACCACCTCTCTATCAAGGATGGAGGTTTTATCGTTAACATTTATATTACTATTGTTTTAGAAAGCTAAGAGCCGATTTATAGTCTGGGCTGCCAGTTACCTGGCTGGTGTCCTTGACCGGTGCTGGGCTGGCCGGGGCTTCACTCTTGACCGGCGGAGGGATGGGCGACGCGCTCCGGTCGGAGGCGACACCTTTCTCCTCCGCGTTCTCCTCGTCCTCGCTGCTGCGGGCCGAGCTGGAGTGGGAACGAGCCTCGTCCTCTGAGGTTATGAACTGTTGATAGCGGCTCGGCACCGACGACTTCTTGGAAAGGTCTGCGTTGCCGTTCACGCGCTTGTGAGCATCGTCCAACTGCCAAGAGAATAGGACCCGGTGCGGATGAGAGTCCGAGTGTCGAGAGCTCGTCAGTAAAATGAATGATTTGAAACATGCCTGAATAAAGAACTGTCTCTCGTAATATCAAATGCAGAAAATGTAGTTCAACGTCGAGAGTTAGTATGGGCTCTATGCAACTCTTTTAAAAGTTCAGAAATGTCTATCTATATCATGTCTGGGCTTGACGTGCTATTACACAGTCGACTGTTGATTTACAATCTGGAAAGTTATCACCATGATCTAATGAAATTTGAGTCGTCGTCTATCATTCACTGTTAAAAGTGCGAAGGCTGAAAATGACACGAGAAATAGAAAAACATAGTGTCATCCATTATTCCATAACAAAGAAATCAGATCTGACTTGTGAGGAATTCTCCCCGAATACATAAACTCTGTTTTACAAACCAAGCAGCTGCAATTTCCCTTCTCCGAAATACACAGCGGCTCATCCTGTCCTCTGGATGTCCTTTGGCCAAATGCCATTTCAGTTAGTATCAAACAGTAGAACGGTCCCGGTACTCACGGTGACAGAGCGGGGAAGGGAGGAGACGAGGGTGGACTGGGTCCCGAAGGGCCTGGGCGCGATGACCGAGGTGAGCCTGGCGCTATCCGATCTCTGGTAGCTCCTGGGCAGGGAGGCGGAAACCCGAGACACCCCCGGAGTCTTGGCTTCCAAGGAGTTGTGCTGCGGCTGTTTGTAGAGGGAAGCGGAGGACGGGGCCGCCTGCGTGGCCGCCGAGGGGCGCCAGGGCTCTGGGGCCTTTTGGAAGGAGCTGGGCGCTGCGGTGACGGAGGGCTCCTCTCGGGCCTGGCTCCAGTTCCTTTCCATGGGGGCTACGGCTGCTGGAGGGCTGGGGCTGCGGACGGTGGAGTGGAGGCTGGTGGAGGCCGTAGTGATGGCCACAGAGGAGGAAGACGTGTTCCGGTCCGCAGGGTCGACCTCTTGCGTCGTGGGAGGGGGGTCAACCCTGTCGTCGACCGACGCCGCGACGGCGGGGGAGTGGGGGCGGTATTCCTCCTCTCTCAGAGAGGGAACGGAGGAGGGAGCGGGGAAAGGGTCCTCCGAGGAGTATGGAGTGTCGATAGTGTAGCTCCTGGCGGGGAAAGAGCGGGCCCGCGGCGAAGGGACGGGGTTGTCAAAGACGTCCTGGTCCTCGTCCAGGTAAGAGAGAGAGCTGAGACGGCTGCCAATGGAACTCCTGTCGCGAGTCTCTCTGCAGGGGGGGTGGAGAAGTGTGTGTGTGTGGGGGGGGGGGGGGGGGGGGGGTAGACAGACAAGGGGGGACATGGGACAAAAAGATTAGGATTCAGGAGTAATGGGTCCAATAAAGGATGACAGCGATGAAAGGGAACGGCGGCGGGCAGAGACCCGAACACAAAGAGCGCATGGGTGGGGGAGAGAGGGAGGGACGGAGAGAGGGGGGAGTCAGATCGGGGAGGGAGTGAAAGGCAGGTGAGTGGTGGAAAGAGGGACACAGGTTGAAAGGGAGAGGGCAAAAAGAGGTGGGACGGGAAGAAAGGAGGGTGGCGGGGAGGCAGGTTGGGAGCCATGATTAGATTACACTTTCACACTGGCTCAAGGCACAATTAGAGAGAGTTAATACATCCCCTCTCCCTGGATGGATCCTATGTCTCCTACAGACCTTCCTCTGTGTGAGACCGAGCGGCTAAGCAGCTGCCAAAATAATACCATGTTCAGCAACAAGTTGATGCAAGTGCTTGATTCTGTGTGAACCCTTTCGGCCAATAAAATGGATTAGGGCAAAAAATAAAAAATAAATACAACATCCACACAATATGTAGTTATTAGAGTGCATTCAGCCTCACCTCCCCTCTTGCATCTCCTTCAGGGTCTTGGTCTTCCTGGAGCTGCCACCATACGTGATATGCTCAATCTGCTCCCTCTCCTCCTTCTTCTTCACAATGTCAGAGTTGACGCTGCGGCGCCGGTTCTTCCATTTCGTCAGGTCCTGGAACGAAACAAGCCCACATTAACCCCAACCACCAGCAATTTTACCCAACTAATTCACTGGATATGCTGAAAGGAATGAATGAATAACTGAATAACTGCAGATTCAAAGGGAGTGAAGTTGAGAAGTAGAGGAGAGAGAGAGAGAGGGAGAGGGAGGGAGATGGAGTACGGAAGGCGAGATTTTGTAGGTGTTCTATTTGTGTGCTTTCGGCTCCGCCCGGCCCAGGTCCCCTGTGCATTGAGGACAGTGTATGTGACCTAAATGCTGCTTTAGGAATCTATTCCTCTACACAGACACCATTCAATTACAGTAGAAGACCAAACCCCCTTCAACACGCCCACCCCCTTTCAACAATATTCATGAATATACAGATGATTCCACCTGGAAAAGGACGCCCCCCCCCCCCCCAAAAAAAAATGTGACCCTGTACCCTTCAAAACTGGATCGCCGTCCTGAAAGGCAAACTTGTGCTAGTTTTAATAATGACGTCATTAATCACAGTGTTGAACTGCGCTTAGCTTCTTCTTTCTTTTCATTTTGGCACAAATATTTGGGCTTTAAAGGTTTCCTGTAATTCATTGAAAAACACAAAAGAGCGTTTAATAAATGTTGTATTCCCATAGTTGATTGAAATAGTAATTTTTTCCCAAAATCTAATATACCATCCTTCCCTATAGACACTGTATATGGTCCATTCTTACTTTAACATGCAACCATTATTGCATAATTCCTGTGGTTTGGTGATTAACTACAGACATGCTGATTTGGAATGAGGACGGTTCCTAGCTAGAGGGCAGTGCTGTGCCGACCGGCGCACGCCTCCTCCTCTTCCTTCTGTCTAAACAGCTCTGCTTTCTCCCCGTGGCCGCAGGCCCAAACTCACCGCATGAAATACACCTCCTCTCTCTGTGAGGCTCTGATACCACCGACCCGACCCACAATTTTGTTCATCTCACCAATGCTGATTTAATTTGGAAAGGTATGCACACTTCCTATTCAAGAGTAAGTCAAGGGATATTGCCTGTCTTACGGTGACTACACTAGGCTTAAAGCAGAAATCTGTAAGATTGTTTTGTAAAATAAATCCCTTATTTGATACTTCATTCAGCTGACGGGGTCTGCCATCAACCAATCAATACGTTTAAGAAAAGAAAGTGATTGATTATGAGAAAATGGAATTCTGGGCCACGCACTACCATCTGCCCAACACAGACGACCTTATGTATTACCACTTGTGAATGTGAATAAAGACGGATACCGTATCGACCGTATGTTGCCTGACCCAGAGCAGTACTCACATCCTGCCACTTGTCATCACTGTCCTTAGTGTTCTCGCGGATCTTCTGCAGCTCCTCGTAGCGCACCTGGCGGGTGACGGCCGGGTCCACCTGGATGTTGTTCATCGATTTGCTCCTGTGGCACGACCACACCGGGGAAAGGGGGAAGAGGGCAAACGGGGGAGTGAAAAATGATTAAACGCCAAGAAGGGGGTTCTGCAGACTGTTTCGAGGAGCCGTTCGGGAAAAGTTGAACATGAGTGACCTCGACCAACTTAACTTTCCATTACGTCAAATAAGAAGGGGGATAATACCACGATATCAACCCACCTGATTGCCCTTTTAAGCTCTATATCTGTTGATAAGGCTGGTAAAAAATAAGTTAAGACACGGCAACATCTGACATTTTGCACAGGTGTTAGCATCCAAGTAGCTCATATGTCCAACACAAAAACACACAAGCGTATGAGTTGTAACAGGGTTAGACATAGCCATGCTGTGGCAGCGTCCGCTGTGGTCACAGCCCCGTCACGTCATGCAAAAACACCAAATATCGCCGAAAGATTTCACTTAAAACTCCGGACAAACCCACTCTTTTTTCGTCGCTCACCTGCCAAGGTTTATCAACGCCTCGGTACCGCGATAAGGGTCGGAGGATTGCGGTTCAGGGATTTGGACCTGCGCTTTGACCACCATGACTCACGGGGGGGGGGGGGGGGGGGGGATTGGGGTGAGGACGCACATTCTACTGTTTGAGTGGATGACCAAGCGTACTGGTATTGTTTTGCATCCGTACACAACACTTTGTTGCATTGTCAATAGGGCTTTGTGGAGCCACGCCCAACCTGGTCCCGTGCCATACAATCCACAATGTTGTGTGTCAGCATTTATCAGCCGGCGAGAGAGAGAGAGAGAGAGAGAGAGAGAGAGAGAGAGAGAGAGAGAGAGAGAGAGAGAGAGAGAGAGAGAGAGAGAGAGAGAGAGAGAGAGAGAGAGAGAGAGAGAGAGAGAGAGAGAGAGACAGAGAGACAGAGAGTGGCAACAACACACAAAGCAGGGAGGCAGCAGGGCGGCAACGGCAGTAGGCAGAGCAAACGCAAACGTGCCACATTCCGCGGGCCGCGCATCAACTCACCCGTCGCTACCGTCAGGCTTTTGTGGCAGTCTAGGAAACCAGAGGGGAACCAGAGGAAGAACAAACAACGAGTGAGATTTCCCCCTCGAAGCCCAGTCCTGGAAAAGTATACGAGATTGTGCATCCCCAGTGTACCCCCCGTCAAGACAACTTATTAAACTACTGTGTAAACCAAGACTGTAAAGACCCGAGACATAACTCTCCTGGTTATACTTACTTTCGGGAAGATACAATGTCGGCGCAGCGCGCAGTCGGCCAAAAACCCCCCCCAAAAAAAAACACTGTATCAACCTTCCTTCACCTGCTTTGTGTTTGGAAAGGTGTGTAGACGTGTCTGGATCTTCAAAACAAGTGTGGCTCTGTAAAAACTTATCGAGCCGATATAAATGATAACATGGTGTTTCTACATTCTTACTATGGCTTTTCAGCTAATCCAGATGGGTTGCGTTGATGCCTTGATGTGGCATTTGTGTACTTTGACGTATGGACTTGTTGCCACGCTACCGACTTTCATGTTCTGACGGAGCTACGCGGAATTTCTACAGGCCTCGAAAGCCCATCTCTGCAGTGAAGGCTACACTTTCCTGCCTCTGCGTTAAGTGTCGAGGACATGCTCTGGGTTATACTGGGTCGATCGCTCAGATCTGAGCCCTTCTGCACGACTCCATCCCTCCATCTCACCGTGGGCAAACATGTCCTTGTGAAGTTCCCTTCAAGGAAAATAACGCTCTTTGTATCGTTCATAGTTTGTATGAAAAACATCCTTCTGCTCTGCTCTGGTCCGTGTAGCTGCCACAGTGGTCCATACATTTGATTTACAAAAGGCTTTAAGTCCGGGGTTTTCTTTATTGATGTACCATAATCACAGGCAAACCCAGTTCAACAGCAAAAAAAAATAAAGAAAATGTTGAAACACACAATATCTTTTACTAGATTCATTCATTTGGGCTGAATCATTTGAACACTTTATATCATAAGGCAGCAGGAGGTGATGGCGTCCGGAAAGGCCCACCCCATGCGACGTTTGCATTTTGTACCAATGTGTACCATGATGAAGGCATTTTAACACAACCACCCCCCTTGGGAAATCCACTTTCTCACATTTCTGGGTAAATAAACATTTAAAGCGGGACCAAATTAATTCATTATGAAACTGCTGTATAGGTTGCTGTGTTTCCTCCAAAGGCAACCGCACGCAAGCACTAGTGCAAGTCGCCAGTCTGAGCCTCGTATCTTCTCAAGGAGGAAATGCTTCGTGGGATGAGAATCTCGTCTCACCTTGGCTCCAGGCATTACAGGGTCTCCCTACATACGGTACAAAGCAGACCACTTCAACTTCTGGCTGAACATGTTCCAAAAGCGAGATGAACTCAGATGAAAATCAGGGAGGAAACTATAAGAATAAAAATACACCACCGCCAGCACAAATAAAAGCCTGTTCTTACAGCTTCATAGTGGCGAGCTTCTCTACCATGAGTCTCTTTTTATGCCTCAGTTGACTGGCCTCCCTGATCGCCTGCCACTTATGGAGGTCGCCCTCGCTGTGTGAGGCTGGCACCGAGGGAGCCATATGCTTGGCAGATGGGCCTCTCGCCGACCCCTGACCCTGACAAGACTCCAGTTTTCGGACAAGCATGTCATCAGTTCTGGGGTGTGCCCCTCCTGTCCCATCTTGATGCTGTTTATCTGCCTTTGCCTCCTGGCTAAGAGGACACGGGGGGCACAGCAGTCTGGCCTGGAGGTCGGGAGGGAGAGCCCAGGGTTCCGGGATGGGCATGGGGGTGTAGTTGTCGGGGGCGCCGGAGAGTGGTCGGCACTGCCGCGCCTGCTGGAGATTGCGGTAGATCACGTCGTCCTGCTCGATGTCCGGATACCGGCTTTCCTCGTCTCCGCCATCGCTGCGGCTCTCCGGACGGATCACGATGTTGAGCTCCGGCTCGGAGGCGTAGAGGTACCGTCCCGGTCGGCGAGCACGGAACCGAGTCTTCATCAACACCAGGTCTCCATTGGACTGGAAGGCCAGGGTCCGTCTGGAAAACATGTCGTCGTTCTCCAGGTCGGGGAGAATGTTGTCATAATCGACGGGATCAGGGGGCTCCCGGGGGTCTTGGCGACCGAAGAGAGGCCGCCTCTCACATTTGACCAGTTTGGGACCCGAGGTGGGGTCCATTTTGGCAAAGACCAAAGGGGAGCTCTCTGGGTAAGGGCCATATGTCGGGGGGAGCTGAGGGGTAGTATGTGGTTGAATGTGAAGACTGGAGGGTGGGCAGAAAGGGGGGAGAGAAAAGGATAGAGAGGTGATGAGTGCATGCATGGGAACCAGAGACAGAGCAAGAAAAGGAGGAGGAGGTCAAAACAAGCACTAAAACTGAATAAAGCGATATTTTGCTGATCAATCGCTATGAAGTAGTATTACTTTGTTGTTCATTATTGAAATTTAAAAAAAAGAGTCACTGGGCTGTAATTAATAAGGGCATGTATTCTGACTAAATCAGTGTAAGCAAGCTTCTTCGTCAAGCATATTAGTGCAACTTCAGTAGTTTGATTGTATAATTCTGCCATTAGTACATTAGGGAGAAGATTATCAGAAACTCAGCCCAGATAAGGGACCGTTTAAATTCTCTTAAATGCTACCAGGATGCACCCAGAACATCCCCGCATCGTCACAATCATGCAGCTGTATCGACCTTTTCCCCACCACCCGGGTGGTGTGGACGGAGGCGTCCGGGGTGTGGGAATGAGAGGGGGAGGGGCCTGAGAGGGAGGGGGCGGAGGAGAACCAAGGACTGGCGTCACAGTCCGAGTCATCGGAAGAGTAGCCTGACTTCTTATGGCTACAGCAACCCAATGACGGGGTGGGAGTGGGAGCAGAGGAAGGGCAGAAGGAAGGAGAGGAAAAAGGAAAGAAAAACAGGTCAGAAAAAGAGAAGTCTTTACAGAAAAATGCACCCAAAGCCCAGTAGAAAAATTCTGACTATACTGGAACAGAGATCAGAATGCATGATTTGGTTACAAATGGCAAAACTGATCAAATATATTGAGTCATACCGTTGAGTCAAAAGGGTTTCACAGGAAGGAAGAGAAATATAAACAAAGAGGTGGCATGCAGTTAAAACTATAGTGGTAAAAACGCCCCTAATGTTGCAAAGTAACGCAACTATGTGCTGTGAAACTAGTGTTAATGGATTAACGAAAAACATACAATCAGTGTCTCTAATGTATGATAGCTATCAGAAACTACTGTACTGTATGTGGTAATCTACATCCTAAGCCTAATGTATGTCTGGGATTTCTGTCTCTCTTCAGACTAAGATCTCCACACACCTGAAGCCTTGCATCTTCTTGTACCAGGGTCTCCTCTGAGAACCCAGCTTGATCTTCTGGATGTGAACGTCCTCTTCGGGAGTCCAAAACTTTGGCAAGAACTTGTCGTACGGCACGTTGCCGGCGGTCTGCGCAGCGAGGCCCACCTTGCGGGCGTAAAGGTCATCCTGGACAGGGTCTGCGTAGCCCACCTCATCGTCCTCATCCTCCGAGTCGTCGTACGGCTCGCTGAAGAGGCTGCCGGGCGGCGGGGACCATGGCTGCTCCACCCTCACAGAGGCCAGCTGGGGCGGAGGTTGCACCGCCCCAACATAGCTGCTGCTGCCGCCGCCGCTGCTGCTTCGGGAGACGGCCAACCAAACCAGTCAAGAACTCATCACCAAGTGCAGCACACCACTCACTCAGGAAGCAGCAGAGAGGCTGTTTATCGAACATGGAGCACGCCAGTGTTAGCGAAACAACTCAAACTCAAAACAAACTGCTGCGGATGCTTAAAGTTCACTTCAGACCAAAATAAATCATGACGGCTAATCACTTCCACACTTGGGAAAGCAAGAACCGATGAAGCCTGTTTCAAAAGAAAACCAAACACAAGCAAAAAGGCAAAGGAAAAGACAACTGAAACACTTCCACGCTCGGTTAGAGGCCGCTCATGGTTGGAAGTAACCATGCAAACTCAGGACATGAGAAGCGCTGGTTTCCTGTTTCCTCAGGCACACTCCAAAGTCATTCACTTCACGCTTTTTGCGTTGTTCTAACCTGAGGACAGCCTCGTTCTGCGGAGGGTGCGCATTGGGTATTATTTGGACGGCGGGCCAGGGGCTCCTGCTTCCCCTTGCCCCCTCTGGCCCTACCAGGGGACTGATGGGCACGGCAAAGTTGGTGGGGGGCGCGGGGGAGGCGCTGTGGAAGCGTCTGCTGGCCAGGTCATCTAGAACCAGGTCGGGATCGGGCCGGTCGGCGTCCGAGTCGCTGCCGCTCTCGTACTCGTACGCCCACTGCAGTTGGGCCGCGGGCAAGCCGCCCTGCGACGCTCGGCTGTCGCCGTGGGAATCGGGAGAAGAAAACCCAGTCTCGCTGAGGGTCGTCGTTCCACGGCGGGTGAACACAGAACAGACCACCGTGGGTCATTCACAAACAATAGGACAACAACACCGACACCGAGAACAGTGAGAATAAGTTAAACACCAGCCACAGGCACAGGCACAGTCAGGCACCAGCTTGGCATTTGGAAAATGAAAATCGACTCTGGACTCCTACATCGTGCTCTGCTGAGTTGATGTGAACATTTAAACTGCGGGGTACACACATATAAACTCATACACGGTAAATTTGTGATGTGGACGGCGCCTGTAAAACCAAACCCGGCTTCCTTCCCCCATATGCTGTGAGGGTTACCTGGTGAAGGTGCCGTCCTCCTCCGTGTACATGGGACTGGCCCAGCTGCGGCGGTTGTCCTCGTGCCGCTCGGCCTTCTTCCTCCGCAGGGGGGCCGGGACGTAGCCCGAGGCCTTGTCCTTGGTGGGCAGGAACTGGTTGAACTGGGCGGTGGTCTTTGGCGTGATGACCAGGGAGCGGCGGTAGCTAAGGGAGTCTTTGTTGTCGGCCATCCTGAAGATGGAGTCTGCCTCGGCGTCGCTGCACCAACCTGGGTGGGACGGAAATAAGACCGTTGGGTTGTTGGTTTGTTGGTATGGACCAGGGCTACAGCAGGGAAGAGGAAAGTTATATTGGAGGGAGAGACAGAACAACATGTGCGGTGAGGGTACAGTAAGGACAGGAGCAGGGAGTTGTGAGGTGATCAAGTGGGGTCAGGAAGAGGGAGGAGAGGAGTTCCAGGGAAGAGGGTGTGTTGTGTCTTCTGCTGTGAACTTGGAGCGCCAACAGAGGGGTGCAGCACTGGGGCAAGGAGGCCTCCTCATTTACAGGCTTATGTGGGAGGCTGTGGAATGTCTCACTGGCCTCTCACACACATAGAGGCGGGTGGGTGGGGGGGGGGGGGGGCTCTATAATTACTGACCAGCTCTTTCTCAGTGCCAAACACTCCCCTCCTCCTCCTTCTCAAAGTAAACTTAGATATCATGGAGAGGCAACAAAGAAAGGTTTTTGATGTTTGAACTTGTTCATCTGCTCTGGATTGGTGAGTTTTTATATGAGGAATTAAATTACAATAACACACCACTAGAGGGCGATGTGTGTTTGTTTTTACAACTTGGGAGTCTCTGCTTTCCGTCTCACGGGGTGAAAGTTTCGTTCCCATTCACAAATATTTGGATTTTAGACAGGTGACTTGAATTACCAATATTTTAGGCAGAAATATCCTTCGGCATAACCCGACCGCTTAGTCTGATCGACACAATCGTGCGGCAACAATGACTAAGACTCCATCTCCTGAGCCGACATAGTCTACTGCTGTTCGATATCTATTCTCACTAGCACACACACACACACACACACACACACACACACACACACACACACACACACACACACACACACACACACACACACACACACACACACACACACACACACACACACACACACACACACACACACACACACACAGCTGTTCATACCCTCGCTGCTGCCTTTGAGAGTCGCGTCAGAAGAGATGCTGTGAGGCCGGGAGCTCAGAGAGTCCAGGCTGTCCAGGGAGTCCTCTTTTTGGTGTCGTCCTCTTTCACCTCCGCCTCCCCTCAGATGGAACGCCTCCTCCCGATCCGAGTACCAGCCGTCCCCGAAACCGCTGTCCCTGACACTGCCGCCTCTGGGGCTGGAAGACTCCTCTAGAGCCTGTCATATAGAAAGAGAGACACACACATTAACACACACAGTCGTTTAGTCTTGCCAGTAACCTCACATCGATCCTCGATGTGTGCGAGGGATGGATTGTGTGAGTGGGAGATCTCCCAGGTTGAGTGGGAATTCCTCCAGATCAGAGTGTTAATTCATGCAGCCGCGCCCTCTCGCTCGCTGTAAACAAGAGTGTGCGTGTGGCGTGCACAGTCTGCAGTCTAAGCACCGCATTGTTTTCCATTCGCTGTCATCGTACTTTTAAACGCAAACAGTTTCTGCCACCAGTGCATCCTTAATGACTGTATTTACTGCATGAGAAGAAAGAGTGCTGCATTGCACATAAACAAACACTGGAGTCATTACAACCTGCATGCTTAGATTCATGCATGCACAAACCCGTCAGGCACTTTCAAACAAACGAAAAAAAAAAAAAAAAAAAAAGTTGTTTTATGATCCCCTGAATCCTGGCATATGGTACATGTTTGCTCACTGCGTCCAAACTCTCTACTCCAGCGAACTTGGATAATAGTAGATAAGCAGACACATCGTATCGTTACCCACTGCTATTATTCAACATCCCCTTAGTCGCTTGAATTATAGGTGTGCAACGCGTTCGACACCCATCAACCCGACCATAAACAAAGTGTAAAATCTGACACTCGCACGCCAACGGGCCTCTTCGGAGAAAGGGGGCTCGATATTTTCAAATATCTGCCATTTGAACTACGAGTCCGGCTTTAAACAGGATTGAAATAGCTGAGTCGAGGGGTAGGATCATTTATGACTTAACGCAGCTAAGTTGGCTTTAGTGGCCGGCCTTCTGAGGCCCCCCCCTCAGTCAATCACAATCATCCTTTCACACATACTTTTCATACCAGCACGGGTACAGAAAACGCACAAGGCACCGGCTGTAAAAGAGGATTTCACTCACAGGATACCAGCGTGGTCCCCCCCCCCCCCCCCCCCCATAGAATAAATAATCCTTTGTGGCCTGACAGTATACAGTACATGGCTGTACCTTAGGAACTGGTATGATTTAACTGGCTTACCTTGGATAGCGCTGTTCCCAGTAATCCCTCAAAAGCCTTGAGATTTAGGTAAGGTCCATCATAGAAGGGATCACAGTGAGCTCTTCTTCCCAGCCAGTAAATGGTGATCAACACCTGGAAAGGGGAAAAGGATGCAATTTGTAACAAAATAAATGTCATTTATAAAAGCGCCACAGTTATCACGCCCCTCATCTTACCCTTGGTGGCGAATGTGCCGCGCGCTTCTAAAGCTGTGGCTCGTTGTGCTGGCTGGCCCTGTTCTGACAGAAGGTCACAGCAGCCACTACTGTGCCCTCGTTTCCAGCCCCATCCAGAAAACTCTGCTACTGTTTGGGTGTTTGTTTTTGGGGCAGGACAAGTAACCTACTAGAAGGGCAAGGGGCCAGAGCGTGTCAACACATTGGACGCGATCTGGGTCCTATCTCCGAATAAACAGATTGAGTCTGATCTGATTAAAAGTTTGAGAAAAACACTAAAACGCGTAGTAAACAACTGAAAAAGTATTTTGATAATTGATGAGAATGCAGGACTTTTAATGCTTTGACGCATGGCTGTGATGTTCTGTAGCGCCGTAGAATGTCCACAGAATTTATTTATTTGTGAAGAACTCCGAGTCTCAATACGGGTCGAAGGGGGCGTCAAATCAATGAGCCTTCCAGAGAAGTGCCGTTTAATTTTTCCACTCACATTTTTCAGCCTCCTGTTGGTCTCTTGACGCCTGTGAGAGAAACGACAAAAAGAAATGAGGAAGAAAACCACCAAAAAAAGAGTGAGTTGTATTTGAGGTTTTATCGTTCAAAGCATGGAAAATAACAATAAAATAATAATGGTAATGGAGGGCATAGCATAGCTGTATGTGTGTGTGTGTGTGTGTGTGTGTGTGGCATTGAAAGCGCTGGAAAGTCAGAGCACAATCCAGCTCAGTGCTGGCCAATGAAACGTTCGTACTGTGCCACACAACAACCAAAAAAAGAACAACAAAAAGTGTGTATATATATACACACACACACACACACACACACACACACACACACACACACACACACACACACACACACACACACACACACACACACACACACACACACACACACACACACACACACAACTAATATTTAACCACTAACAAGTCTAAAAATGACTCTTATAGTCACATATTAATAAACATCGAATATCAATTCAGTCTTCAGACTTTGTTGAAGTTAACTTGTACTTCATCCATTGGACATTGACAGTCAGTAAATCATTTTCCCAAGTCTCTTTGGCACCTGTAAAGCCATATTACTGCCCTCATAACCCGTCAAATCTGTATAAAGAGACTGAAGTGAACTATGATGAAGTGCTCCACTGGCGTGAGGACGACACTGAGAGTTACAGCATCTCGCATCCCCGTGCCGCACATTCCTCCCCTCATGCGCTCGTACACCAGCAACACATTCCTCTTCTACCTGCGAACACTCGGGGGAATCCTGAAGAACTCACTCAGAATGCGATGAACATTCTGTTCCGACACCGGAGTCGGCGAGACGACCGCCCGACAATCGAGCAGAAGAAGAGTCACTTCGCTGGGAAAAGTTGACCCATCCCAGGTATCTGGGAGCGTGGGGCTGCCACTGCACGGTGCCCGGGGACCAGCTCCAGCAGTTCTGGAGAAATGCCTTGCATTGGGGTGATGATTTTGCCTTGGGGTGTCTGCAGGAGTGTCTAACACCAAACGTGCACGTCTTCAGGGTGGGAGGAAACCAAGGAAACCCACAAGAGGATGGGGAGAACAAGATAACTCCACACAGAAAAACCAGAGTCGGGTTCCAACCCAGAACCTTTTTTACTATAACCACTGAGCCACCATACCACTATTTGGAGGGGATGGGGGTTCTAGTTGAATACTTGGATTTGGATTCAACCGTGAATATACTATAAATCATAGCAATTGACGAGACGTGGACTGCATTGAATAAAAAAAAAATAATAATAATTGCATGACATAGTATGAGAAAGCAACTCTCTCAGCTACAAACACATGTCATTACATTAAAGTTAATGCAACCAAAGTGAAATATGAAATAGATGTTCAAAAGTTCCACATCTCCGTCAATATTAATGGGCCCCAATAAAAGGCAGGGCGAGAGAATCGGGGAGGGGGGAAAAAAAAAAAAAAAAAAAAAGGCCTCCTCTTGTGTGACTTGGAATCCAGCCACAAGGCCTACAATTATACAGCTGTGGTAGCGTGGTCCGAAGGGAGGGGAGTCGTGGACCAAAAACCACCAGAGTGCTGGTTACCTAATACTAATTTATGGTCGTTGGTCATAGTTGGAGCGGGCAGAGAATAAAGGGGGCTATTCTCTGCCCCGCCGAGCCTCCAGACTGTGCCCTCGCCCGCCTGCAATCAGCTGAGTGCTCATATGAATCGGGGGAAAAATGGTGGAAAGCATCAGTGAAGTCTGATACTCTGTGTTCCGCGCAGTCACACAGCATGGGCTAAAAGTGGCCTCGCTGCTTGTGTAATAGCAGATCACAGGGTGCATCCGACGATAATTACGTCAACTTAATTTGGATTTACTGCTCATGGGGGAAAACAAGAGACTGTTTTGCTACAGGGCCACAAACAAATACATACTTGCCATCTTCTATTTAATTTAATAGAAAAATATAAATAAAAAAATGCATCCCGTGCATACTATCACATTTTGTATATTCTCTGTATTTTCTTTCTTAATTAAAACATTTTTATGTTCAGCTACACACTGATGCTTACCAGGACAAATTCCTTGTACGTAAAAAATGTACTTGGTGGAATAAACAGAATGGGATTGAGATATTTGGTTCTCTCAAGGCAGAACGACAGGATCCCTCATTATATTAATCCTGTGAATCCCTCCGCCAGCGCTCTGTGTACCGTCGCCCCCGCCGGGCTTTCTCTGACAGCATCGGTTGACAAATTAGCAGGAAGCGCTTATCGCTTCCTAGAGCTCGTCATTCGAGACCTGACGTTCAACCTCTCAGTTTGCTCACGGCTGCTTCCACATCCCGACACTCCTGCAGGGGTCAAAGAGTTAGAGGCAGCCAGTCGGCCTTCCCTTATTTTCAATCTTTTCTGGCAAGGGAAAATATACCAGACCGCATTCTTGTGTGTTGAGGTTGGACACCGCTCGGGGAAGCTACGTAACGTCGTTGCTGTGTCCGAACAAGGCCGACACGGCACAACACAGTACACAATATACAGTAAAACAATGCCATCAGCCGTTAAGCACTGTCAGAGGATGTGGTAGGAGCCAGATATTTTAACTAATGAGAAAACCCCTCACGTGTAGTGGATGTTGTTACGATATTTTGATTAAAGTCACAGCCTTGCTTTATTCAGATGTCTACGCTGTTCTTTCCCAGCAAAATTGTCGCTGTCGTTTTCTGCCATTGAAAAAGGCTTTTTTCATCCATTAGGCCGAAGCTGAAATCGCCGTTTTCATGTGTCTGAAAATATTCCGATTGTATTGTCTGTATTGTCTTTTTCTTTATATCTTCTCTCTTTCTCGCTGTCTTTCTCATAGTATCTTAGGTAATTTGCCTGTGGTGTGGGGATGGTCGGTCTAACGAGCAACAGGTAAAAACCTCCATCCCCACACACGCTCAGGAGAGGACACATGACACACCTCCATCTGCCCCTGGGCTTATTCCAACTAACACACACTCTCTACAATAAACTGGTGTGTCTACAACCTGGTCGTCTGTGTCTCTGTGCCAGAGGGACCTGTATGCGCCACCTGGGTGGTGTGTGGTGGCGAAACTGCCACAGTGCCTAATCAAGTTATTCATTAACACTTCAGAATAATATCTGTTGACATATATTCACAAAATACTTATTTATATTGACCTAAATAGAAATAATGAATCTATGATAAATATCTGTAATTGAGCGCTAAATCATTCGTAATATCATTCCCAGAAAATGTAATAATATTTGTATCAACAAAGCCATTCAAATGAATAAAAAGTGTTCCCCTGACAGTTCTTATGATTTTTGTATTAAATAAACCCAGTGTCACAAATATTTGTGGTGTGATCAATGTATTTTTTGCTCTCTTGTTCATTGTTTGCTAAAAGCCATAAACAGACATTGGTGCATCGATGTTCTCTTCTAGTTTAATGTGAAGGAGTCGAAGAATGACGTGTGGGTCTGCACACACACACACACACACACACACACACACACACACACACACACACACACACACACACACACACACACACACACACACACACACACACACACACACACACACACACACACACACACACACACACACACACAAGAAAAAGCCGCTGCTAAACAAATCTGTTTGCTAAAGATCAGTAAATGACAGTGCCAGAGTAGTCCATCCCAGGCAGAGCAGTCTTGCGGCTTTGGCTGAAACACACAACAAAGCCTGAACTACCTTCCTGGACTAATAGACTAATTATTTGGGTGGAACCACATACTGCGTTGTCACAAGTTCGATCCAGCGCAGCCAAACGGTTATTTAAGACAACAGCATCGAAGGAAGAAAGGTTTATTAGGAATTTGAGTAATGTCCAATCATTGCCCCACTCCCTGAACATCTCATCCGACAAAGTCTTAAATTTATGGGTGTGTGTGTGTGTGCACACACCGGCATACCTGTCCAATAATGACCGCCCGCTTGCTCTACTGCATTCATCGCCACCCGGAATGTCCCCCGTCCACGTTCTTCCTCTCAGAATAAATCGCTGGGGGATTTAAACACGGGCCGTCACGCCTCGTCTACAACAAGAGGTCTTGGAGGAAAAAAAACTCTGCGAATAAAGGACGATTCGGGCACGAGACGAAAAGAGAGTGTCATCAGCGAATGAGAGAGTGTCGGGGGGATGATGGCGTTGTTCTTATCAGAGACAGTACAGCCTATGTCCACAGGCGCAGAGGGTGAGGCTGGCATCGCTCTCTCCAGGGAGCACAAACATAGCCCTTGTGTCATCCGTTTCCAGCCCCGGGCCGTACCCATGGGGCGGAGGCCTTACTGAACACGCTCCATCATCGCTCATTGTGTTTGTTTTTCACTATCAACCAGGTCGCTTGTTACTGCGCACGGAAATGACTGGTGGTCCCACGCCTTGAAGCACTGAAACCAAAACCGAACCACTGGCAGCCAGGGCGATGATGATTCCTCACCTTGAAAGCAAGCAGGCGCGGCACTTGGTTAGTCGCTTAATTTTCCCCATGCATGTGACTGTAAAGGATCCATCGCTAGGAGGTGTAAACATGTCTGCGTATAGGTCACGGTGGGACACAGTCCGCATCGGTGTTCATTACATTAAATCAGTCAGAGACTACTACCTCTCCAAATGTCGTCCATTTGGTTTCATTAACAGCCAGAGAGGCTGTTGGGTAACCACGTCGCACCACACAGCCAAACCCCTATCCTTTCCTGAAATGACGGCCATTCAAATTCTTCAAAGGCCGCGGAGTGCTAATGTACCTGCCGATCCCCCATGCAGCTTCATTTTGGTCTTGTCAATAATTTGCCCAATCAAATGCTAGCTGCAAGTCAGACTTTGGAACCCCCACTCGGTGGGGTGTCCATTCCAACAGTTACTAGGAGTAAGGGAAAGGAAACGGATTCCTTGGCCAAGTCCCAAGCCATTCGAGTCACACCAGTCCCATGAGACCGTTTATCCCAATATAATCATATAAACTCTTACGCTGTTGACGCTAAGTCTGTAGATAGATAAATCGTTGAAGATATATCTTCCACCTCAAGCAGTTTCTTTGGGTTGTTGCAGCTCACAGGCTAAAATAAGCTGAATAAGAATGTGAATTCCTCAGAGACTAACAACACAGTGTGTAATGGTAAAATACCTGTGTATGCTTGGTGCCGTGAACTGTAATTTCCAGCCTCTAAGCCAGAAATCCCTTTCAACAATTCGATCTGGGAAGAAATGGCACTCATTAAAATTGTGAATAGGGGTCAGGCGTAATATAATCAGCTGACAGCGAGGGTTCAGTGGGGGAGAGCAGGTTTGAAACACTTTTCCTTGACAAGTGCCTAGAACAGTGTACACTAAGTGGTCTGGCCTGGACCCTATTCAGTTGTTGTTGGATTTCAAAAATGCCAGCCTACGCAGGATTTAGAGTTAAAATGGTAGCGCATTCTACACGGTGGGTCCCTTCCATGTGCCATGATTCATCCAGAGCACTTAGTGTAGGTTCACTCATTTCCTGGGCAGCTGGTGGAAACAGACGGACCCGGTCCAAAGTAATCTTTGAATCATAGCCTCCATTTGACAAATTTGATTCGGTCTGGTCAATGCGACTGCTTCAAATATTTACAGCTCGGTTACACAAGGTTATACAGCTCTTTGACAGCTCGATGATGACGTGGAAAGCTTTCCCTGTGCGGCCACACATCACATTGCAGTGTCACGTCTGCTGACATCCTCTTATCAGTCGCTATCTCTAACACAACTGTTTTTTTTTTGCTCTGTACTACAGTTTTGAAATTGAATGTATGAGGACAGTGATGGGTACACCTCTTTATCACCGGGCGGGTTGCATAACTCGAGGCAATAGAGCCATAAACAGCTGAGTGCAGATGGTGAGCAAATCCAATACTACAACACCTAGCAAGGCTCAAAGGTTGATGTAGACTCCCAATTACCTTTTATGGTTGTGGTAAAGACAAAGCCAACGGTTAGTTTAGCTCTTATCTCAATGCCCGACTCTAGTTCCAGGCAGAAAAAGGAATATAACTCTGATCATGTAGTCCTACTCCTCTATGGACTCCAGGCCACCTCCAGGCAACGTGCCAAAGGGTTCAGGATTTAGAAATAGCCAGTCAATACGTCTTGTCAATCCTCAGTCAGCAACGTGTCATCCTCTCTGTTGCCATAGACCACCGTGTTGCAGAACGCCAAACAATCTGATTTGTCAAAAGATGAGACGCCATCGGGACGAGAGCTACCATATTGCAGGAGCAGCTGAGAGGCGGGAGGCTGAGCAGAGCACCTGTCACGCTGGGTTTAAGGGAGTTGAGGTTGGACAGACACCAGGGGTAGAGACAGCTGATAAAGACAACTCTCCCTTTCCCTCGCTCGCTCTGTCACCATCTTATTTGCGTAGGCCCTGACGCCATATGGAAACCCGCATGGGATTTGAGTGAATTACCTCCTCGTGTTCCATCCGTTTCCCCTCCCTTCTATGTAAGGTTAACGCCGACGCCCAACTGAGAAGCCTCAGGAGCGTGAAAACAAACTTCCCATACCGAGCCCAGCGGGGTCAAATAAGGTGCTGTACTGTAACACTTATCTCAAAGGGTCACTTTCCCACACAATAATAAATTCTTCTCTTTATGGCTCATTACGACAGACTAATAAACAAACCGTGTGATTTATTTCCATGTGAGGACCACCAGTGACTAGATTCACTACAGATTAAAGATGAGAGATGGTGATTGTTCGGCGTAACCGAGACCGACACCAGAGGGCATGAATGCCTCTTATCGCTATCAGGGTGTTTCTTTTCACTGTCAGACAGGCAGCTCCAAACCATAACCCCCCAAAATAATAACTCAAAGGTTATGTAATGCAGTGCATGCGTTCATCCATCCCTCTCTCTTTCTCTGGCAGTCATTCACTCGCTCTTTCACGCACGCAAGACAAACATATAAATACACACGTTTGTGCACATCCAGGACCCGATAGAGGGGGGAATGCAAAGGGGCGCAAGAGCGTAAGCTATTAAAAGATTCTCTGCCATGACTCGGGTCGCCATTCCAATCAATCCAACGTCTCAAAGTGACCCCTCCGGACCCTAATAATAGACATAGCGAGACCCTCTGACACATGCCAGATAGAGGGGGGACAGAGGCGAACCCACTCATGGTCGGCAGGGCCATTGGAGTTTGCTTGGGAAAAAGTGCAAGGTTTCAAGTCCGTGTTATATATGTAATATGCAGAACACCGTAATTCACTTCTCAGTAAGACCGTGAGAAGAACTGATGCTCTATAACGATCGTCTTATTTTGGAATGCAGTCTTTATTGACGGCCCCTAAAATGGAAGGGAAATGTGCAAAAGGGAGGTTGACTGAGTCAGATGCCACGGATAGGCGGCTCTATAAAGAGTTTATCTGTGGGTTGCAAAAGCAAGTCAATCATTTAATGAGTAATATCGGCCACTTTATTATGCTCTATCTCGGTGCAAATTGACCTTTCTCTAGACTGGCCCAGGGAAGGGTGTGTCGTCAGTGCAGTCAGGTGGAGCTGTTTATTTTGAGTTTGTGCCTGTGTTTGACTGTATGCGTATATACATTGGGTATTTGTGACAAAATGTTTGTGTTTCGAGGATGAAGGCTGAGGCATCGGTGTTGTCTCAAGGTGCGCGGGGTGGATTGTGAGAAAAGCGAGATGACGCTCTGCCAACTAATCAAAGGAGTGGCCGGAAAGAACACAACCACACAAAGAGGTAACTCCTCATGATGCGTACGGGCGTAATGCTTTCTCGCATGAGCTCGCTAATTTGACACCTTTACCAAAAGGAATTGCTCCCAAAATGCGAGGTGAAGAGCCCCTCATGGGGAGTGTACTGTCATTATGGTGGCACAAACGCTGCCATGGAGAGCTGATCGGAGCGGATGGACTCATGGCGCTGCCTTCCCAAAAGGTGCGCCCGTATGAAAACCGAACAGGTTGTTCAACATGCCGCACGCGCGTAGGTAACACAAGAGCAAGCCAACCAAAAAAAAAACCCAACCCCACACAGAAACTGGGAAACACTGTAGCTCCCTAAAGCCGCTACAATTCTCACGCTCTAACGCACGTGCCACCCGAGGTGAAGTCGGTTCAAGTCGCTCTCTCTCCCTCTCTCTCTCTCTCTCTCTCGACTCTTTCGACTCTTTCTTTCCACACTGCCTTGCTTTACTCAACACGCTCAAGATTCCCCCCCCGCTTTGTTTATTCAGATAATACTGACATCGCGGAGGGTAATCATTTGGTTAAGCTGCAACACAAGGAAGTGAATGCGAGCGGAAGTTATTCCCTTCCCCCTGATGGAATACAGCGGTGTAAGAGAGCCAAACAGCAAGGAAAAACACTCATTACAACTGAAATTCTCCATCTTGCTGGGGAAGTAACATTGTTGTATGTCATTTTTGAAAAAAAGGACACATGCAGTGCTGCGCTTAAACAGGTGTTTACTGTGACCAGAATAAATTATACAAAAAAAACTAAGCAAATATCTGACTCCAGTTAATAACAAACAAACTTCCCACAAGGAGGTTTTTTTCTGAGGTATACCTTGGTATTAGATTTCGATTAGAGTAGCAGAACTTAAGTCTTAAGTTGTGTCCAGCTGTGGACGACACAGGAGCTAGTAAAGTCTCCTCGTGTGCCCCGTACTGAAGAATACATGTCATGCTATTGTAAACAGAGCAGAAAAGCCAACATACTTGACTGTTACTCTAGTGGAAAGGTCCTGGAGGTCTCCCGGGTGGAAAAGCTGCGCTTCCTTTAATCCCAGCTTCCCGCAGGCCTTGAGGAAGATGTTGAGGTTGTCCTGGACAAGAGAACAGGGCAGAAATGAGGGTCCACCTTCAGATGCAAAGAATAATCACTCAGGAATTCTCTGGCAGGGACACGCGGTCGCAGAGCTCAATGCTTCCAAAGTTCATTTCACAGGGAAACAGGGACGGGGAGGGGCGTGTGTGCGTGCAGCAAATAAAAAGTGACACAACGCAGGAGCACACACAAACACGCATGCTGGGGCAGGGCTGCGGCGTGTGACAGCGTGTGATTGACAGCAGCAAAAAACAAAACAAAAAAAAACTAAAACGACCAGTGGGCCTGTCTGGGGTGGAGACACGAGGCCGAAACCGGGAGGATGCCACCAACGCCGAGCTCCGGTCCCGCCCACCCCACCGCGTCTTTCTCACACCCAGAAACTCTCCCCTCCCCTTCACTGCTGAATACCTGTGGAATTTACAGGGTAGTGGAGTATTTTGGAGACATGTGGTTGCTACCAAACAAGAGCTCGGGTGACAGAAGCTGACAAATATTTCCCCCACAAGCAACTGGAGCGGAATAAGTAGTTTCATTTGCTGCGTGTGTGTCTGTGTGTGTGTGTGTGTGCAAACGGGGTCTACATAACCCCCGCTGGAAGGTGTTGAAAATATATTTTCCCTTGGTAATTACCACACACATCGTTTACATGGAAAGATCTGTGCAAACAACCACACGTCAAACAGTTTCAGCGCAATTCCTCACCAGTCTCACGAGTGTTATTCCTGTTTCACTGCCATGGGTCTTGTTGGTACATCTGCATTTCCCATTGGGACGGCACTTCCCAATGGGGTTTCTCGTAATGACACACGGCTGAAATAATTAAGGGGTAGCGGGTTCTATATTTAAACGACAAACATGCTTATTAGCCAATGGCGGGAGAGAGTTGACCTCTGTGCCGGCCTCCCCCTCCCCCCCGGCGGCTCCTCTTCTCACTGAGCGGCAGTTTACTGAGCCCTGCGGGTCACGCCGGGCCCCCGGGCGGACAAAGGTTACCCCCCCGGTTGCAGTCAAGTTGTGTATTGAGGGACGGGTGCCAGTGTTTACTCAACCATACAGTAGGCCTCTTCCATTTCAAGCCCTATTCCTTGTTTCACTGAGAGCAAATTTCCACACTTGCAAGTTATTTACCGAATGTGTATACAAACGGCTGCATAGATTGAAGTGATTAAGTGACTTTGTCATACGGGTACTACCACTGTAACCTCGCCTTCCCGACACGCAGACCATATTCCTCTTAATCATATGTTCAGACTACCTAACATAATTTACGAGGGCGTTCTTTTGTGACATTGTCATTTATGAGTTTGTTATTCACTGTGTACGGAATGTACTGTGACTGCAGTTAAATGTGTGAAATACGACAACGAGTACACGGCTGCATGAGTACATCCTGTCTACCGGGCCATCATGCACGACAGAGAAGCCATATTGAGCGCTGAACTGTCAAGGACGGTCACCAAATTTATCCGGGCCTTAACTAACCTCCTCCTCCATCCTCTGGGCTTCCCCGGTCCTTTTGTCCTTCTTCTCCAAAGAAGTTAAAGAAGCCCCCCCCCGCCATGACTGTTACCGTGCGGCGTAACATTCCTGGGACTAATACTTACCTTTTATGGACCAATAAGAATGCAACTACTACAGATAATGGAGGTGCTGGCATCGCGTAAACGACCAGGACTAATAACATTACCAACTCTGTAAGCCGTCTGAAAAAGCACTGCCTCCCAGTCAGCCTTGGAGCATGCAGAGATAATGATTGTGGAGGAATGTTATTCTGTCTTGTGCCTGCACATAATCCTTCTAAATATGCTGCACCAGCAGCCTCTAATCCTCCAGTTACAGTCTTGCGGAGTTTTTGATTTAAAAGATTTTGCACAAAGGAAGTGGACGGTTTGAGTTGTAAGGTGTCCCATTTGTTACAGCAGGACCTCCATCCCCACTGGTCATGCTGTGGCCGTTCTATTTCTTCCTCTGGATTCCTTTCTCAGATGGGCAAACGTTATAATTATCCTCTGCTGACCCCTGGCATTGCTTTCACCATCCTTCCAAAAAACTATGGTGAAAATATGAAATCCTGTCACAATAAACAGAGCGAGAGATGGAACATTTCGAAATTTTAGCTTTCCGGTAACAGATGCCATGAAAAACCATTCTGTCCCAAAAGCCAGATCCAGGCAAAACAGAGTAAAACTACACAAAGGCTGGAACAAAACGTGGTCAAGCGCCTGTCAGAAAAGAGAATATTAATGTCCTCGGAGGCCAGGGAAATGTTTATATACCCACTTACACCTTTCAATTAATACAGCCCCCAACTCGCAGAGGAATCAATGTGCTCGGCAACACCGAGGACAACGTCATTCGAGTTGTATTTTTGGCGGGCAGAAGCCAATGGAGTCATCTCTAACTCCCTCCGGGCTCGCCCCGGCGGGCCTCAAACCCCTCGGCCCCCCTCTCATGTGGCGGGCAGCTCCACCGCATGACAGAGGGCTTCCTCCCGGGCCTGGTGAAAGCAGAACCAGCTCCGGGCCGGGGCAGCGCGGCTACAAAACCACAGCTCACTGAGAGCTCATCAGGGATGCAGCGGGCAGAGATGTGTACTGACATGGGAAACATTCCCCTGGATTCGAGTGAAACCGAAGAACGGGCCAGGATCTGGCGCCAGTGTTGCTGAATATTCCACAAAAACCAGAGATTTCCGTTTTTGTTTTTTTCCGCCCACCTCTCTCTCAGCGAGCTTTGATTCTGCAAAAGCCGGAGCCTGGTATCGATTTTGAGTTGAGATTTTTCTTAAAGAAAGCAAAACGAAAATGACATATAGAACCATAATAACACCATACTCATATTCGTGAGTTAACGAGGCGTGCTTGTAAAGAGGCTATTATTTAGCACTGATTTAAATCATATCCAAATATCAAACCGGCACTGACAGCATTCCTCTTGTTCTTTGTCCATTGTATTTTTCTTCCTTTTTTTTTTTTGCACTAATGCAACTTCCAAACAGCAGAACATTTTTTTCCCCCCAGTTCCTTTTCTTTCCAGGAAAATTTCAGCAAAGCTTCTTAAAGTTTCGGTATTGCAAACATGAGGGGCAAGATTCCTACAAAACATGCAACCGCCAGATGATGAACTATGAACAATGGTCAAAGTAGTTCTGAGAAAATAACGATAAAAAATGTGATACTCGAACTACAACTTTGAACTTTTGATGAAAATGTGATATATAAAATGAATAAATCTGGCAACATATGAAGAGCAGCCACTAGCCTGTTATTTATAGAGCTTGAAGGATGGAGCAACACGGCACTCCAAAAATACTTGTAGAGGGAGGACAAACCCCGCGCCACTAAAGGGAGAGCAGATATTCCCACAGCAGACAGAGAATGAGTAATCTTTAGTCGGAGTGCTTTCCAACTCTTCCCCCCATGTGGTGGGCAGTAACCGATAGCCCTGGGCCAACCAGGAGCTTTGGCATTGGCTGGAGAATTTATGATCAGGTGGTTTTGGCCTGGACTCCAAGCAGCCTCGGAAATACCGCTCCGGAGCTACCGATCGAGAAGATAATTCTTCTCGTTACCGCAGCAGGTGTTCAGCCAATTAAACGAGTAATGGTCCAAATCAAGCGGGCCGGGTGTGGGATTATGTCACCGTGTAGATGTGATGGTACACTGCTCGGCACCGTAAACACTGTGTTTACAGTAACTGTTTACATGGAGATCCTCGCAGCCCCTGTGCCACTCTGCTCCTACCACGCCCGACTTGTCGCTGTGTTGCCAAACATGTTGAGTGTTACTGAGCCCACCGACGAGTAACCGAACACAGTGGGTTAAGGCTTAGGATAATTCCCCTGAGCAGCTGGACCCAATTACACCCTCAAGAGAGCTTTGTGAGAGATGGGTTAAAGGTAGGATCTTTCAACCGTCAACCACCAAAGTAGTTGCACCCTGACACTCCCCCAAAACATTTCCGCTGATCCACGATGGACCAAAACGCCTTTGCCAACAAGTTGCTCAAATAAAAAAGAATTAAAAAAAAACCTTATTCTTATTAAAGGCAATGAACTAATCTTTACTCTATCTCCAACCTGGCCCCAATGAATAAATAAATAAATAATCTAATAACTGTGGCAGCACAAAGACCTTTTGTATTATATGGGCCTTTTGATTGAGTGCAGCCTCGGGCATGGAAAACATCACGTTTTGGGGTGTGTGCTCAAATGTGGCGGCTGATCTTTCTGTGAAATCTTAATTGAGTCGCGTTTTGAACAATGGGATAGATATGAATCGAGACAAGTGCAGCGAGGCAGACGCCTCTCTCTGGCAGTCAAGCCTCACACCTGTCAACGGTGTGATCAGCTCTGGCGTCCTCAAACTGCTCCGTCTTACATCTCACCGTGCCATCTCAGAACTGAGCTCCCATTGCAAAAAGGCTGTCATGACTCGAGACAAATCGTGCAGAAGGAGCCTCGGATGAGCTGCCGAATGCAGGTATGAAATAGATTAAAAAATAATTCCCCTTTGACAGCATGACAGGTCCAGATTAACCCCCCCCCCCCGAGTTCCGTTCCATGCCAAAGCCAGGAAGCACACGTACACATGTGTGTGTGAGGAGATGAGTGGACTTACCAATCCAGCGATGGGGGTTGACAGCCTGTTGACCCTCTTGATGACTCCAGGTTTGATCTTGTTGATCAGACTACGGAGAGACGAGGGATAAGCAGGGAAAACACAGCGTGTCAGTGAGGTGTCAGCCGTTGGGTTTCGGTCGGTAGGTCGGTTTGACTAGCTGGGAATGAACGAAAGAACGGTTGCAAAGTCTCGGTGTTGTGTGTTTATGACTTCCTTTAATGGTGGCCACCTGGCTTCAGTTTAGTAAATGGCCAGGGCAGTGCTACGGAGTAAACAAGCGGCTGTAACATACCCTTCTCTCCTGAAGCCACACACACACACACACACACACACACACACACACACACACACACACACACACACACACACACACACACACACACACACACACACACACACACACACACACACACACACACACACACACACGTTAAGTTACAGTGGAGGACATATCTAAATTCCATTTATCTGGGGCCCATTTATTTATTTATGTCTGTTGCAACTACTGACCACAGAACATAGAAAAGAAAAAGAAAACGTGTCAAAACACACTCCAAGAGTTGACCTGCAATCATTGCTTTGTCTTCAGATCATTCAGCAAACAGATCAGGGGGCAGGTGGATAGCGGCCTTGGATTAGGCCCGCCTGCTTTATTGACTTCTACTGATAAGCAGGACAGAGCACTGAGAGGCAAGACTAGAACATTTAACATTTAGGGTCAAATTGGTTTTTCAGTATTACTGGGGAATTTTTAACAAATAAATTGATGGGGAAATGGGACTGTTGTCGTGCATTTGTCACGCAGACAAACTTTATATCAGGGACATTATGATGTTCAATACTAAAGTAAACACCTGGCGCCTCCTCCTAATCCAGACTTGAAAGATAGAAGTGCCTGCTCTTCTGTGAGTGTGAAGAAGCGATAGGGTCAGGCCCCGATCAGCAGAATGAATAGCCTGTCTTAGAATAGATGTCTGAAGAGCTGTGGGACATTCTGCCATGGCCTGGGGGTAATTACAGTATTCTGCTGACTAACGCAAATAGCACCATTGTGTCCATCCAACAGTGCTGCGCACGCACGCACGCACGCACGCACGCGCGCGCACACAAGCACACACACACACACACACAGACACACACACACGTACTGTACAAATTCGCTCACACGCACGCGCACACAAAAATGAATGTGAGCACATACAACCACCCACGGACACATTCTTGATCCTTTGAAAAGCAACAACTCCCCAACTTCTTGGTAACGGAGGTTGAGCCAATCAATGCTCGGTCTGTGCGAACACATGTGTTCCTCTGTCCTATCGAAAGCCCCCGATTTAGGATGGTGCCCGATCTAATGAGAAAGCAGGGCTCCCTTGGCTCTCCACTGTGGTTTTTTTCAACTAGAGGATTACCCATTTACAAGTACGGCTTCTCGGAGCTCTCATTAGAGCGGAGGATGGCCCGCTGCCCGTCTCCAGGAACCTCCCGGAACATCTGTCAAACAGGCGATGGACTCGCGCTTCGGAATGGATCCGAGAGAAAACGACAGTGGTGCAGAACAGTCGCTGCAAAAGAATAACTACACAATGCAACCTCTGTGGTGCGGTCTAAAAACACTGGTTCAGTCGAACAACAAACCCCCCCCCCCCCTTACCTTCACACACACACACACACACACACACACACACACACACACACACACACACACACACACACACACACACACACACACACACACACACACACACACACACACACACACACACACACACACACACACCACAGCAGGGGATCTGTTGGTCGCTCTGGGAAATATCAGTAACACTTACGGTGGAGTACAGACCTGCGGGAGAGGAGAGGGCTTCCCAATGAATGACTGGCTTCAGAGAGTGTGAGGGGGAGAGAGAGGGAGAGGGAGAGGGAGAGAGAGAGAGAGAGAGAGAGAGAGAGAGAGGTGTTAAGTCGAAGCATGGTACTTACTCACACAGCAGAATGCCGTTCTCCAGTGCAGATCGGAAGTCCTTGCTCCCAAAGTTCTTGTCGGTGGCCGCCTGGACGAAAAAAAACAAAGGAATACAGAAGGAAAAGGAGAGTCCGAGAGAGAAAGAGAGAGAGAGAAAGAGAGAGAGAGAGTGTGAGTGAGTGAGTGAGTGACGGCGAAAATAAAGAGAGGGAAGGGTGGAGTGTGGAAAGAGGGTGAGGGGTTGCGGGGGTCAGAGAAGAAAGGTAGGATGTGGAGAACAGTAGGAGAGGAAGTCAGTGGAATTTCCTCTTAAGGTTCCTACAGGACGGAGCGGAGGAGAGAAGTTCTTCAGGTATTCCAGAGGTCTTCTCCGAGTGTCCTCGGCTTCTTGTCCTGGAGACTCGGATTAGCCTAAAAGCCTCCGGTAAACACGGCATGAGGAGTCGCGCTAAACGGAGCCAGCCAGCCCAAGCCACAGAGGCAGCGCGAGCATCTGGAGCGCTGGGGAAACACAGCGCAGTGTTATAACCTCATGCTTTTCCCATGATCTCAAACCACCACTTCAGGAACACTGAGACCCCATTACGCATGCAGACACACACACTCCATAAACACACACACACACACACACACACACACACACACACACACACACACACACACACACACACACACACACACACACACACACACACACACACACACACACACACACACACACACACACCCTTGATTTTTAACATAAAACAATGGCCGTTTGTGACTGCAACGGAGAAGACGGCTGCCGGTTGAGTTTGAAGTCTAAACACGGGCGGGGGGGGGGGGGGGGGGGGTGAGCCTGCTACTTTATCGTTTACATGATATTTATGTTTCCCGGAGGGAAATGTAAGTGTGAGCTTTATGGGAACGTTTTTGCAGAAAGTTATGGGTTAAAGGAAGCCAAACCTGCGGCAATAACCGCTCCAAAGCAATGCATCCTGTTCTGCTTTCTGGAATGTCTCCTCCATCTGCATCACAACCTGCAGGTCCTCCAACTGACAAGGCTGGTACAATGGAGGACACTTTGCAGTGATATTTTTACGCAACTGGATCTATGACCGTTGCTGTTTGGGCTTGTTGATACCTCAAACGAAACCAGACCCAACATGTTAGGAAATTAGGGAAAAAAAAAAAAAAAAAAAAAAAAGACAACTTGATATTTAACCTTAATCCCGCGCTCGTTGCTTCTAAAGCTCAGTTGCAGCTTTATTGTCCTTAGGACTCTGTGTGACAAATATGATATTACTTCCAATGTGGCAGCTGCAAGTCAGTATGAATACACATAAAGACATGCAAATGCATTATGTGCTCAGAGGTGTGCTCAATTCAGGCACAATATGTTGTGTCAAAACACCAGCAAAACCAGTTAAACTGGTCAGGGTCACCATATTGGTCAGTCACAACTTGTTCTCTCTGTCTTGTCTTGTCCTGTCCTGTCTTCTTGAAAGGACATTACTTAAATACCATGGTAAATGGTGATTCGCTGGAGCGGTGGGGAGGAACCGACTAGATTGATGGGAAGAGACTCTGCATTATTGTAAAACAAGTGTCTTGTTACTCCCATGAACACACCCTACAGTAGGAGAGACGAGGCATAAAAAAAAACATGCCTTCCATTCCTGGGGAACAAGATAATATTGTGTTTGATGACTAGGATGAATATAATAAAACGTTTGACTCATCCCTGAATACAATTGTGATTTTCCACAGAATTGACAAGACTCGGAATGTCCAAATCCTTCAAGTCGTTCAGCGGTTGCTCTCCCATTAAATCATTGATATCATTATGTTTTCCGTATACAAAACAAAGCAGGCATTTTGGCCGACTCCACCCCCATTAACACAATTACAATTCTAACCCAGCAATGAAAAACAAAGACACAAACACAGAATCATACCCACAGAAATACACTCTCTCTCCCCCCCCCCACACACACACACACACACACACACACACACACACACACACACACACACACACACACACACACACACACACACACACACACACACACACACACACACACACACACACACCAGTAGGGGTGTCATGACTTACAACCACTTGTTGGCATATGAAATCCTGACCCCTACTGTTCTAATAGATAAGTTGTTATTTTAGCAGAGAACATAAACTGAGGGCAATCCCTCCTCATTCCATCCATCAATACATTGTCAAAAATCCCTGTAAACAATAATGATTTCAGATTTTTTTTTTTTATTATTATTTTAACTACTTACTACTATCCTCATTCAAGTACCTGCTTCTCCATTTTTGTCATGATAGTATGCACCTCTCAAGATAAGTCATTAAAGCAGAATGCTTTTACGAATCATAAAAATATTATCTCCAGGTGGCCTTTTGAAATATTTTGGGTGTGACCCACACCTGGCGCTGGCGCGATTTTGGCCACAGCCTCTAAAGAGGGAACTCGTTTGCCTCATGTATACTCGTCACCATGGGTATTACCTTCCCCCAAGGACCGAGCCTACCTTGTTGAACCTGCCATGTCCAATTACGCCTCTAATCTGCAACAACACAACGCTGCCCTGGTCCAACGTGGGGCTACGGGGAAGTGGGCTGAGGTGGGGCTGGGGTGGGCGGGCACACGAAGAAAGCTAGGAAAAACAGCTTACCCTCTTACAAAAAACGACTCCCCTTGAAAGAATGTGCCGGAGTTCCTTGAAGCTCAAGGGTGTTAGGGATCTACTGGGGAAAGCACCAACAACAACAACAAGTAAAGCTTTTACACGTTGTTATTGGAGGAAACGGACGGCCTCAGTTTGGGCTGAAAATTGAAAAGAAATAGTCTGGGGTTTCACGAACATTACAACACATCAGTTGGACGTAACTGTGGAAATGATGCATCAATAGAATGCAATTCATAAGAGGGGGGAGGTGGGGGTGTGGTGTGGTGTTGTGGCGGGGAGGTCAGGGCTGGTCGGACCACGGCCATTGTTTATTCATGCAGGACACTGAGGCAGCTCAGCGTGCAGGTTTGTTTGGACGCACGGAATGCAGCCCACCACTAATTGTTTTCCAAATTTTTTTTGTTAGTTGCTTCCGCAGGAGGTGGTGGTGTCGGTGGGTTATTGGTCAAACCGCTCAGGTAAGTTCACCTGAACAAATAAAAGTCCCTATGGATGCTGAAACCCCAGCACCATAAAACGCCAAAGTAAACAGTTCGGCGTGTGAGGTCCTGCTCCACATGAGTACATCTGAATGCATGCGTCCCGGCCGACTGCTCCCCGATCTCCCCCCATCGAAATACGTCAACAAACCGAATGCTGCGGCATTGACGTGACCCAGCAGCCCGCGGTGTGAAAGAAACACCGCCGCGGGGGTCATGGAGAGCCCCTCGCTGCCCGACCAACGCATTGCGAATACAATAGGCTGCGGTGTGAAAGCTAAGGGCGACCGATCTCAGCGTGCGTCCACAAACAAGTAACATCACTCTGCATTGTTGTTTCTCAAGACAATGCACAATCAAAGCCAGAGAGAAAAACAAAACAAAAACGTCTGTATCTGAATCTGTATTTTTCACCTGGCCAGGAAGCACCAACGCCTCTTTGTATTAGTCAGCCTGGCCGCCTTCAGCCCGTCTCATCTGGTGATGGAATGCTGGAGAAGCTACGCGGCAACATTTTTCTATTTAGAGAACTGCCGGGCTGGGCTGGACCGGACTCGTCTGTACTCACTGGAAGCGGAAACTTTCACTTTTAATTCAAGGATAGCAAAATAGGGAAATAAAATCAATGTTAAGATCTGAAATCTGATATAGCACAGACCTGGCCGCCTTTGCAATAATAACCGTCACTCGGGTTGTAGCGCGCTGAACTGCTGCCCATGAAAGAAAGTTTTTAAATGTATTTATGAATTAATGAAATAAAAAGGTGCAGGGTGTAGAAATTACAGAACGGACGTGGTAGAAATGGAATATAATATTCAGAAGTATGTTTTAATTTATGTATAATCCCATGAAAATAAGAATGGTTGTGTTTTTGTTATCTTAGAATGAACCCTTTATTTCCATGTAGGGAGTGGGTCCCCTTCCACGGAGGCCGCCATGTTGCACCGCCATGTCTCTACAGCGGCCCAGAAGGGACAGCCCAAACACTGAATCTAGAGAGGGACTTTCGCGGCACCTGATGGCCACTGTAGCTTCTCCTACGTCGTCGGAACGGCGGGGCGAGGGGAGGGTGGGGAATTCAGTTCGTTGCAATCTGCAACCGCACCGCTAGATGCCACTAAATTCTTCACAGGGCACCTTCAAATTAAAAATTACAAAAATAAAATAAAACCTTGTTTAAAAAAGTTATACAATATTTCGACGCTGAAGGGTTCAAGTAACATACCAGTAACACGGCTACGGTCACTGCCGGTAGACTTCTGAAAGCCCGTCTGGGCCTCTCCACGGGGGGGCTGGAACACAGCATACTCGCCACAACACCGTTTCGTTTGTCGCAACAGACGGCCATCAAAGGCCTTTCTATTAGATTAACAAGGACCTTCATTATCGCGCCAGACCCTGTGGTTGTAGGGCGCAGTGGGCCGTGCTGAAAAAGTAGTCTGCAAAACTGGTGGTGGTGGGGGGGGGGGGGTTCAAGGCTCCCCGCTCACATCCACGGAGGCCGAAGCAGGAATGTGTCCATGTGACCGTTTAGACCAGTTCTTTAACAACAACACCTACCTCTGCTATGCACACACGCCTCCGTTAAAGAGTGCTGTGAAGGCTGACAGCCTGTTAATCATTCCTTCGGACCCCACGGACACAAAAACTTTCCCTCGGAAGCAAAACTGCTGCTACTGTCAACGCGAAGAGCGCCAACACCCCAATACCTGCTCATCCCGTTCGTTTTCTTACAGAACCCCTTCTTCCCTACAATCCTCCTCCTCCTCCTCAAACATCGTGGCCCCTACTGGGGCCAAGTCCAGGAGCCAAGCCACCACAATGGCCCAGTGTGCGAGGGCGAGAGACACTGATGTCACATGCAAAGCATTCGGATTCGCCCCTCATGAAATTAGAACAATATTTGTTTAGTACGGCCGGTGCACCCGCTCCGCGGCGCCCCGCTGAGAGAGGGAATTCTCAGACGGAGGAAAACGTTGTCGGGTCCGTTCACGCTGAAAGAGAGTGAAAAGAAAGGGAAGGAATTTGAGGTTTTAATGGAAACTTGGGATAATTTGGCGTTTTGGAAATGAAACTAGAGCGTTATTTAAAGAGATGGAGAGGGGGTTGGTTGGCAAGGAGGAGGTGTACTGTAGCTATTCCTGAAGTGACAAACTATGAACATAAAATGGCAAAATATACAATAGGGAACAATATTTTGAGAGCCAAACACCAGTAAACCTTTCATATTCATGAAGAGAAGAAGAGATGCGAGCCGAGATTGAGGATGGATATGGTGGTTGAATGCCTTGGCTGACAGAAAGCCAAACTGCATTTCTTCTTTGACAATGAGAGGAATGCGAACACCTTTGAGTCAGTCTCATAGACAAAAGAGCGTTCAATGTATTTCTACAAAATGACAAGTGCTAGGAGTCTAGTTGTTGGGTACAGTATATGTTACATTTTTTAAAGGCCTTCATTCTGCCTAACTGTTCCATAGGATCTAGATGAATCAGTATCGTTCCAATCTGGGTCACGTCACATTCACCACGTCTTCAGGAGTGATGTTTCTGCTGGTAACCGGAGTATCAATGTCTCCGCAGCGCTGGAAGCGTTAAGCTACAGGTAGAGGCAAGATCGGGCCGGAGTGCGTCCAAAAGCTCACTGGTGGGAGTGAGGCGTTTTCACCGAGGCGAGACACCACGACAGAGAGCGTCGATGAAACAATGAGAGAGGCAAACGGAGGCGGATGAATGAAGTGGAGCGCCGCTGCCGTGAACTTTTTTTTCCTGATTCCTGAAAGTCTGGCGTCACTTCTCACGTCAAGACTTGAAGAGCTGCAGAGTATAGTTCTCACTTAACTCCCGTATGGGAAAGTAACTGAGTACAAATACTTTTATTCATCCGGTCCATATCCTTGTAGTTATGAAACCATGCATAATTTTTTGGGTAAATTGAAATCAGGACACAGCTACTGTAGCATTTCATGCTGTTTTATAGACCACCACTGATAGATATAGAATATATAGATGATATATACTGTACTCCAATCAGCCACAACATTAAAACCACCACTAATAACCACTTATATTGTGTAGCTCCCCCTCGTGCCGCCAAAACAGCTGTGACCTGTCGAGGCACGGACTCCACAAGACCTCTGAAGGTGTCCTGTGGTATCTGGCTCCAAGATGTTAGCAGCAGGTCCTTCAAGTCCTGGAAGTTGCGAGATGGGGCCCCCATGGATCAGGCTTGTTGTTCCAGCACATCCCACAGATGCTCCATCAGATTGACATCTGGGGAATTTGGAGGCCAAGTCAACACCTTGAACTCTTTGTCATGTTCCTCAAACCGTCCCTGAACATATTTTTACAGTGTGGCAGGGCGTATTATTCTGCTGAAAGAGGCCACTGCCACCAGGGAACACCGTAACCATGAAGGGGTGTACTTGGTCTGCAACAATGTTTAGGTAGTTGGTACGTGTCAAAGTAACATCCACATGAATGCCAGCAACCAAGCTTTCCCAGCAGAACATTGCCCAGAGCATCACGCTGCCTCCGCCGGCTTGCTTTCTTCCTATAGTGCATCCACATGATGGAGAGCAAAACGTGATTCATCAGACCAGGCCTCCTTCTTCCATTGCTCCATGGTCCAGTTCTGACGCTCACGTTCCCATTGTAGACACTTTTGGTGGTGGGCAGGGGTCAGCATGGGCACTCTGACCGCTCTGCGGCTACGCAGCTCCATACTCAACAAGCTGTGATGCACTGTGTGTTCTGACACCTTTCTATCATAGCAGCATTAACGTTTTAAACAATTTGTGCTACAGTAACTCTTCTGTGGGATCGGACCAGACGAGCTAGACTTCACTCCCCGCGCTCATCAATGAGCCATGAGCGCCCATGACCCTGTCCCCGGTTCACCGGCTGTCCTTCCTTGGACCACTTCTGGTAGGTACTAACCACTGCACACCGGGAACACCCCACATGACCTGCTGTTTTGGCGATGCTCTGACCCAGTCGTCTAGCCATCACAATTTGGTCCTCATCAAATTGTCTCAGATCCTTACGCTTGCCCATTTTTTCTGCTTCCAACACATCAACTTCAACAACTGACTGTTCACTTGCCGCCTAATATATCCCACCCCTTGACAGGTGCCGTTGGAATGAGGTGAGCAATGTTATTCATTGGTGTATTTGTTTGTTATTTCCCCCTTTATGATATATAAAAGGTAAAAAGTCAATCTGAGTAAAGTTGTAGTATACACTGTAGATCAGGTAGTTCTTACCTCCACCCATCTCTGTGCCTCCCAGTAGGCTTGGTCACAGCTCACAGAGGACTGCTCACGCCACTCCATCCCCAAAACCTGATAGATAGACAAATAGACAGGTAGATAGACAGGTAAATAGACAGACAGACAGGCAGGCAGGCAGGCAGGCAGGCAGGCAGGCAGGCAGGCAGGCAGAGAGATAGACAGAGAGACAGAGAGACAGAGCGACAGAGAGAGAGATAGATAGATAGATAGATAGATAGATAGATAGACAGACAGACAGATAGACAGATAGATAGATAGATAGATAGATAGATAGATAGATAGACAGATAGACAGATAGACAGATAGAGAGACAGAGAGATAGATAGATAGATAGAGAGACAGAGAGACAGACAGAGAGATAGATAGACAGATAGAGAGATAGATAGATATATAGATAGATAACTCGCCTACCTGCCCCGGTCTCTGACACACCTTCGCTTCGACAAACCGCTTTACGCCTCCAATGCCTTTTTGGAATCAAACGTCCATCAAACTTTGTAAAAAAATGGGATAAAACAGAAAACCCACGCGGACAGACATGGGAGCAGCGGACTAGCTCATCTGAAGTTGGGTCGCGGGTTTCAGGGCTAAATACTGAACTTTAATTCCACCCTGAACGCGCTCTCACCGTGGGGACGCGCTTTCCCGATACGCTATCTGGTGGCGGACTGAAGTAGTGCATCGGAAGTTGAGGGGGATTAAAAATGTTTTTTTTCCCGATTTTTTAATTTACAATTTATCAGTGATAAAATGTTGGTATTTTATTTGCTACATTGTTTTTATTTTGAAGAAACTACAATGTTATAAATTGCACTTTAACCTGCCATCTCTAATGTAATTGTCTTTATATCTGTTTTGATCTTTTTATGGTTTTATTCTTCTTTGCTTTCATAGAATTTATGTTGTTATTTGTGTTGCCTGAAGTATTGCGAATGGCCCTTATGTGTGAAATGTACTATACAAATAAATTTGCCTTGCTTGTGATCTATCTCCTGTCTATAAGTCTGTGCAATATACTTTCAATTACTTACATTTTGATATCAGCAGTCTATTATTGCATGTATATCCATTCATTCTGAACAGTAATATCCCCCCAAATATTTCTATTTTCATAGCCCACCCCAAACCCCGAACTCACGGCAGCCACACAACCACTCATACCCTGCCATAGCCTTTTAATTTATCTTGTGCACACAGCACATTTGATATAAATTTGTCTTTTAGATTAAGGTTTTTTTTTATGTTACTTGTGTGTATATTCGATTGTGTTTAAGGGCAGCGACCAATACCAAGACAAACTCCTTTTACATGAAAATGTATTCTTTCCTTTCATCCACCTCCTGTTTTCTATGTATTCTCCCTCTTCTCTATTAATTTATTTCTGCAGCACCATCCTTTACCTGCAGCCACCTGCTGATTAAATCCCCCACACCTTCCTTTCCTACGCACACACACACACACACACACACACACACTTTTTTCTGGTTTACAGCTATTTGAATTGAGCGTGACAGAAAGTTCAACTTAAGCCTACGACCCAAATGTACAACAATTGCAATATTTACGCACATTATGATGAGAAATTGTGCTTGGCGCCTGATTCAGTTAAATTCACAAGACAAACACAATACATGAAAAGAGCAAATTGACTCCCATTAGAATTTGATTTAAATGCTTCCATTTAAATGAAGTCACATTTCCAGCCACCTCGAAAAACGACACGTTTGTGCAAGAGAAAAATTGCTACAAGAACATGTTTTTAAATAAATTTGGTATTTATTAAGCAGAAATTCTAGCTCTTGATACAAAATAACATAGGCACCTTGTGCAAAGCAAACCAAACCACCTTTGTTTTTGATATCATAGATTTCCTGTTGAGATCAGCTATCCCAAAATATGGCCAGAAAGCTGCTTCACATCTTACTGCAGTGTTTGGCCTACCGGCTTACAAAGGTATTCTCCTAATCAAAACAAGAGACAAAGCTTTTCAGAGCTAAATTTGTTAATCTTGTAGTAATGACATGGACTCAGAATTTGTGCATATCGTGTTTTACAACCACATAATTAGAGAGTTCAATTGATCCAGTTCTGAACAGAAATGCTGCTTCACCTAAACCATCTCGCTCTAAATGTGCAATGGAACAAAGCAAATGTTAAAGACTTTAGGTAAACTAACGGATATCGCTAGGTCAGTTATTGTGATGTCTTCAACAGGCTGGGAAATCGGAGAAGTTTTAGTTGCACAACACACAGCAACATTTTTACAAGCAATGTGTAACATTACTTTTGAATATTCCTCTCTCTCTCATATATATATATATATATATATATATATATATATATATATATAAAATTTTCAACACAGGCTTAGCTACAGGGCAAAAAAACAAAAACATATTTGTCTTTTGATGTCAGCACTTGAGAATGATTGGCAGTCGTGATTTCTTCTTCGCGGGGAGGGGAAGAGGAGGAGGAGGAGCCGTCATGTCGGCTTCACGCTTTGGAAAGAGCGATGACGGTGAAGTGGAGCTCCTGGGGGTCCCGCGCCATAAACACCTTGCACACCTCTGCAGCATCCTGCCGTGCGTGGGAACACAAATCAAGACAAAGCAGAGCGGAGAGGAACTGCGATGGAATGCGTGCGTCTCGCTACTATGGTTACCTCCAGGAAAGAGTCTTCAGAGGTTTTTCCGTGGACGATGGGGAAAGGCTTACGGCCATCTAGGCACATGACACACAGTAAGTCAAGGGATCTCCAGTGTATTCCACGAACCAAGCTGGGTTTAACAATACACATTTTTGTTTGAATGACAATATGTGTCTGTCGAGCAGCAGACAACTTACCCAGCTCACACAATTGACCGCCGACATTTACAAAAGCTATAAAATGTAGATCTACTTTCTCATCTATGCTTGGGGTCTAGAGAAAAAGGAAAACTGAATTACATTGATGACGTTGTCGTGTTCTCGTGACATACTGTAGCTCATACCTGAATACAATATAATATACCCAAAATGTACGACTCACCTCACTCTGTCCCTCATGTGCGCTGGATTCGTGTGTAACCCGTATATTCTGAAAACCACGGCAGAAACAAAGTACATTTGGGACCGCCATTTACCTGACACTGAGAGCTTTTAAATGGGATCATTGCTCATTGTTTAGTCATACCTCATCCTTTTCCAGGAAGGTGGCCTTTTCGTCGGGGCTCATTTTGGAAGACTTCTCCAGAAATTTCTTTAGAGGGGAGTCAGCCTCTGAGGAGCACACAATAAAGTCAGTAGGAAAAGGTCTTCACTTGTATCACTTTGAGGAAAACTGAACCACGATTCAACATAAAACCCATTTTAAGAGATTCAACAGATTATAGTAAACATCCCAATGGTGTACTGCTTACTTATGAACAACGACAGTAAACGGGAGGGTTCAGAGCGGTTCAAGGTTACTGTATATTTCTGGACTCGCTACTGTACATGTTTCGAAAGCTGATTGGTTGAGGGCTTTTAGACTTTTGGGAAGCAACTCATCTATATAGAAAAACAGCACAAAGCCAGAGTGGAATTTCCCTTTCTATGATTTTCCACTTCTCTCCTCCTGGCAAAGCCACAGTGCTTCCATTTCCAGAGGGAATATCATAGTCAGGTTTACATTTCAGGACATGGGATCGCGAGTGACAAGCACTCACCAAATTCCAGATGTGCCTGGTTGTTTGCAACTGCATGAATTAAGCCTATTGTTCCGCAGGCATTTCCGATGGTCTGCTTCATGAAGTACACGTCGGGAGAAACCTCTTGCCCCCGAGCCTTGATCCTCTCTTCTTCCTCTTGCCTGAATGACTCATACTGGACAGGGAAGGAGTAAGAAAAACAAACAAACAAAAAAAAGCTCAACATTTGATCTCTAGCATATAATAAAGCTTTAAATGGAAAATGAGCCTGAAAACGGGAATTATATGGTAGCATGAAGTGTTGGAATGACCTAATTATTGTTGTGAGCGAAAAAGGCTCATACTTTTGTGTAAGCATTTTCACTTAAGTATGCTATTTATTTATTGAAAATGTATAAGTTGAGTCGCAAAGAGGGAGCTGTAACTCATCATTGTAAACTGTACTTGTGAGTGGGCTGGCCCTCTTTAGGATTGGGGAGCCTAAACCAGTTCTATTTATAAGGCCATTCTCCGCCAACAGTAACTATGTAGCCATTTTGTTCAAAGGTCAATCAATATTATGGCTTATGCTTTGGAAGCGTAAGCCATAATACTATGGAATACATTTAACGAGAGGGTTTAAAGTATGGGTGATGAAGGGCGAAGATTGGAATTGTTTTACCTTCTAGATTTTCCACTTCTGTCTATTTTCTGATTAAAAAAACAAAAAACAAAAAAACATAAAAATAAAAAGTATAAGCGACTTAGTAGTACCTTCTCTGTAACTGGGAAGAGGAGAAGAACGGCACAGGCTGGTTTTGGAACCATGCTGAGCAGCTCCATGTCCAGTCCGTACACATCTCCAAACTGCCAGGAGGGACGCAAACCCAGCTGGCAGAGAAACTGAAAGCACAGATGTTAACCAACTATTATTATTATTATTATTATTATTATTATTATTATTATTATTAATAATAATAATAATAATAATAATAATAACAATAATAAAAATAAAATGGGCAGGAGTTCTGGGCTTGACCTTAATTTGATTATAAAGCTATAAAATTTTAAAATATATATATACCCTATTTGTTAAGTGTCCTTAACAAAACATATGACATTGGATAATACATGTTTTTAAACGTTTAAAATATAACAGATATAGAATATAAAACAACCTAATAATAAACATGTCATCCTAATCATAACAGTAACACCATGCTCCACGTGCCGCAATCAGTTTGGGCTGTAACTGTACTGAACGTGATAGTGTTTACATTTAAAATACGAAGGGTGCTTAGACTAGCTGGCAATGCTAACTTTACAAAGATCACAACATAGCACCGTCTCTAACCACTCCCACCCACCTCCCCCCGGTGATTAACCCCAAAAGAAACACTTGAAAACACTCACTTGGTTCATGACCTAAAAGGAAGGGAAACAAATGCATACGGTTAGCAGAGGCTGCATTAGCACCGCGGGGTTAGCCATGCCGGCTGCCGCTATTGTTCCCCCCTGGCAGATATGACTTGGCCCCCACACGTGCGTGACTGCTGGCCGTGTTAGACGGTGAAACGATATTAGAAGACGTACATCTGGGTTGGCCTCCAGAGGCAGCCATCGCCGACCGTCCATAGCTGCTGAAGATCTACAACGTCGCCTTCCTCTCAGCTCGGTGACACTGGTTTCTTCTCCGGGCCAGTGTGCGTTTGACAGCTGACACGCACTTCCGCGTCTAGAGCGCGACTAAATAACCCAGTGGGACAAGAGGGGTGGTTTGAATAATTCACAATAGCGTACAACTCTTAACTATAATGGTCTACAATAAATTGATGTGTAAAGTGTAGTGTTTTGTGAGGGTGTAGGATTTGTAGACAAGATGTACGTTCTTTGTGTGTCTTTCTGCCACATGCTCTGATTTTTCCGTAACACAATTCACCCCCTGCTCGAACCATTGGACCATTCGGGGTCGCGGGCGTGTTTCAGGCGTGGACGCCTCAAAGTTGTCCACAAAGCTAACAGCTGCGGACTAGTACAGGGCCGACACGGCGCTTGAACAACTCTCTTATTCGCGACCTGTTGTTCATAGCGAAAAGGGGGTTTTAATAGACATTGTTAAACCCGAGCCCGAAGTCATTAAGTTGTGTGTTTTCTGTCTAGTTCGCGTCGCTTCGGCCCATGGACGCCGCCGCGGAAGCTGCGTTACCTTTCGCTGCATCTCGTTAAATCCTCACATTCAGTGTTGTTGTTGTTGTTGTTGTTGTTTACTACTTCGGTGATCTGTGATTTCAAGATGCCGGGACTCGATGCTTCACACGGTGGGTTTGATTTCCTCCCTCCCCCGGTCAGCTGAGCTTCCTTAACCCATTGAGTGAGAGTAGAGACCGGTTTGGGGCGAGCGGGTCTCCTCCTCCAGGCCTGTTCTCTCCGCCGACCCAGGCGCCCGAACGGAGCCATTATAATTCCCCTTCTGCGTTCCAGGGGATCACATCGTGGGGAACATCGCGGCTCTTTCTCACGATCTGCTTGCCGACACGGTGAGGACATTTCGCTCTTATAAGTGGCCAAGGAGCGTTCGCAGTAGCATTACCACTGACATTGCATTCATAGCATCCTAAAAACTCCAAATGTCCCCTTTGATTAGGTGTAATTGAATTTCAATTACAGTACGTTGTAATTGATCTTCTTTCAGCGGTGAAGGAAGTACTAAAACAGTATAAAAAAAAAAAAGTACTCTGACCCCTGCATTTCTAGTCAAGTAAAGTATCGAAGTACTTGCTCTTAAACCTACTTAAAGTATGAAACTTAAAGGTACTTTGAAGATGCAGTGTCTTGGTAAGCAGAGTATATAATACAGCGTATAGTATCACTTTTTTTCTGCAAACGAGTGCTCATGTATCCTGATTACAAATAATAATTAAATAAACAGTACAGGCAGTGTGATAAGAATTGACAAGGATATTTGAAGTCATCGTGGATGAGCAATCCTAAATCAGCACTTTGATAGATATTTATTTAACGTAAGTAACACGATTGTTTGAAATGTAGAGTCAAAAAATATAAATATTTGCTTTCAAATGTAGTGGAGTAAAAGTCTGAAGTCCCTGAGGGTGGAAACTGAATAAACAATAATAAAAATAATAACTTAAATTTGTATAGCGCCTTTCAAAGAACCCAAGGTCGCTTTACAGGAGAGGGGCGGGGGGGGGGGGGGCAGATTTAGGGAGAGAGGAACAAAAAACAAAACAGAAGAATATCTAAACTAACTAACTAAGGCGGAAAGGCCATGGTGAAAAGGTGGGTCTTGAGGGTTGTGTTGAAAATGTCCAGGGTCGGGGCGTTACGGATTACGGGAAGGAGAGAGTTCCAGAGGGTGGGGGCTGCCACGCTGAAAGCTCTGTCCCCGAAGGTTCATAATCTGGTACCGGGGGATGAACAGCAGACCCATGTTTGAGGACCGCGAGTTCCGGGATATAGTGTGCTGGTGGAGGAGGTCGGACAGGTATTGAGGGGCGAGTGCGTGAAGGGATTTGTATTTGAGGAGGAGGAGTTTGTAGGAGATGCAGAACTTGACCGGGAGCCAGTGAAGGTAGATGAGGGTGGGGTGATGTGCTGCCATGGCTTGGTGCGAGTGAGAACCCTGGTAGCTGAGTTCTGCACATACTGGAGCCTTTCCAGGGCTTTGCTGGAAACTCCGGACAGGACTCCGTTACAGTAGTCCAACCGGGAGGTGATAAAAGCATGGATGAGGATTTCAGCCACGGAGTCTGAGATTGAGGGGCAGATGTTACCGGAGTCTGCAGCGAGGAGGAGGCCGTTGGTGATCCTGATTAGGGCGGTCTCTGTGCCGTGGTGTGCTCTGTAGGCCGACTGCAGGGTTTCGTAGAGCTCATGGTCGGACAGATGTTGTGCGGCCACGGCTCTTTCCAGGACCTTACTGAGGAATGGAAGGTTGGAGATCGGCCGGTAGTTGTTGAGATGGTCAGGGTCCAGACCAGGCTTCTTCAGGATGGGAGTGATGGAGGCGATTTTGAGACTGGGGGGAACTGTACCGGATACTAGGGAGGAGTTGATTATGTCTGTGATGGAGGGGCAGAGGGTAGGAAGGCAGGCTTTCACCAACGCCGTTGGCATAGGGTCCAGGGAGCAGGTGGAGGCTTTGGCTTTGGTCACCAACCTCGAGACTAATGAAACATCCACTAGGGAGACGGAAGAGAGAGCATTAGGGGCAGAGGGGGCTGAGGGCACACTGCCCAGTGTCTGGGACATGTTGAATCTACCTAAGTAACTACAGATACTTCAAAAATGTACTTAAGTCCAGTAATGAAGTACTTGTACTTTGTTCTGAATATAATAATCTGTTGAACTTCAACTTGAAACTTGAACTATATTAGTATTTGTTGTCATGCTGGGACAAAAACAATCCCCCTGCTGGTGCTTAGTGTGCACTGCACGGCTCATTGTCTCACCAAGTTCAATGACACAGAGGCTGCGGTTGAGGTCACTAATCTTATAATCTCCATAGTGTCAGCACATCCTGAATTATCTCCAAGGGCACGTCAGGGGAGTGGATTCATCTGAAATCTCTGATGTGAGTACAACTTTCCTCAACGTTTTCACTCTTTGTCAGCTGCAGCCACATGCCTCTTTCCTCACTCGTTTTCTCTTTTCCGGGTAGAGTTTTCAGAGAGCTGGAGTGAGTCTTGACCATGAGGCTCTGCAAAACATTATCAGATTCCTCCTGCTTACCTTCAGGTACTTTTTGCTTCTTGACAAAGTTTGATGGGTTTGCACACAGATTCAAAATGTACTCGGCTATGTACTGGGTACCACATATCAACTGATGTCCGGGGGGGATCAACGTACAATTGAGTGTATTGTAAATATCCAACTATCAAATATGCTGATTCTATTTTCCCTTACAAGCTGTAGCCTCCACATTTTTTTATCCAAGCTAACAAAACATAAACAAATACCAGGATCAATCCAATCAGCTTAAACCTTGTTATGTAATAGAGCATTGCTGCAAACCGAGGCCCATGTTTTTAGCTGAGAAAGTGTGTGTGTGTGTGTGTGTGTGTGTGTGTGTGTGTGTGTGTGTGTGTGTGTGTGTGTGTGTGTGTGTGTGTGTGTGTGTGTGTGTGTGTGTGTGTGTGTGTGTGTGTGTGTGTGTGTGTGTGTGTGTGTTCTCTTCTTCTTTCGACTCAGGTCAGCGGGGAAGAGCAACCTCTCTGCTGAAGACGTGGTGTTGAGGCTGCAGGAGGGCAGCAGCAAGTGGCCCAAAGCGTCCCTGCAGGTCGTGCAGAGGCTCTGGAGTGAGCAAGGTTCCCTGGTCCACGCCCGGCAGGAGACCCAGGCCATGCTCAGCATCGGACAGGTATGATGTATGTTCCTCTTGTGTCATTGTTGCAGGTGAACTCTTCTTTGGTCGAGGCCGGGTTGTTTTTTGTTGTTGTTGTTGTTCCTGTTCCACAGTTGGTGGACATGCAGTGGAAACTGGGCATGGCGGTGAGCTCCGACACCTGCCGCTCTCTAAACTCTCCCTTTGTTTCGTTGCTGCTGAAAATCGCCGACCCCTCCGGGCAGATCTATCAGAGGTCTTTTGAAATGACCATTCCACAATTTACGGTACATTCTTTAAAAAATGAGAAAACAAAATGGCTATGACTAAGGCTTGAATACCTTTCATTGCATTACAGTGAGATTTATTTTAGTTTTGTTTTTTAATTTGCAGAACTTTCACAAACAGTTCAAGGAGATGGCGGCAGTGCTGGAGACTGTATGATCATTGTGACCACCTGCATTATTAAGATTATCTTAATTTAACATGGAAAAAAACAACAATGTCTTGGTTTCATCACAGATGGGTGAATCTTTTTTTTCCTTTCTTTTTTTTTTTAGTTGAACATGTGCTATTTCAAGTTGCTTATCTTTTATTATTTTTATTAAATCATTGCACTATTCTTTTTTTGGGCAGGGAGTGTAACCACACTCCAACACAACATACAGTATTGTGTGTATATTTCTGGGTCTTTTCCAATGAAGAAGCCAAAAATGTCTTTAATAACTTCTGTTTGTAATGTTTTGATTTAATTAACAATTGAAATGCCTTCTTTTTTAGAAGAGATGTTAATCCTTCTAATTTCTAATTTCTTTGTTTATAGATTGTCTTTGCATGGACAAGAAAACTAACCCACGGTGATTTATATATTATAAATGATGGTTTTGAGTAAGTAAGATGGTAGCTTATTGGGGTACACGGTGAAGACTGTCACAAATATGTGGGGAAATAATGCTCCAGAAGAGTCTGCTGATAGCAGGGTGACATTCCAAGATGAACGGCACAAAATGGACACCTGTCGGGGACGTTTACAAGATGCCAACAGTTACAGTAATAGTAGTAGTCATTTGGCGTTTTGGAAGTTATTCTTCAATTAAATGAAACTTCCAATTCCGCCTCAGTTCTGCAAGGAATAAAATCCGGGGAAATTATGGGGAAATATCTTGATTTAAAAATAATCTGCTTCAGTAGTATTTATGTAACAGGGAAAGTAACTTTGGAAAAAGGTGCCTGCTAGTATCTGCAAATGTTAACATAGGTTATTATAACAGCCCAATTTAAGTGTTTGGTCTTTAATCTAGCTATAGGATAACCCTCTGTCGTGGCCTAAAAACATTTTTTTACCAAGGATTTACATCATGGTTTGTGCCTTCGGGATTGGTGTTTGCCGGCTGTTTGGTCTGTCATTCCTGTGATTCAGTGATGATGTTCATGCTGTGCAGCTATTTTTGGGATTGGCATTTAGCTGGTAGCTGGGGAACACCCCCAGTTTGGAATACGTATACTGTACAGCAATGGGGATTAAATCCATTCCATACCATTGTCCTGAATGTTTTCATTGTACACCCGCACTGTAAATCTGAACGTGTCTGAAAATAAAGCCTCAACATCTTGATCTGTTCTCTGAGGTAATTTTGTAGACAGAGCAACTTTTACTGAAAAAGGTGGGGGTCTGGTAGAACACGAGATATGACCGGTGTTCGGCAGATATGTCGCTGTGGTGCAATACAAAGTATGAGCGAAGACGCGATCTTATTTGAAGTAAGAGTTGCGATTTGGAAACAGCCAGGCCAATGAAATGAAATCACTTTAATATTTAAATTAATTTTCTTTGATGTGATTTGTTCTGCTATTATTTTGATTATTTTGAATCTGTCATACTGCTGATTTACAGAGGTGAAAGGTAACTAATTACAAATACTTCTTAACAATACCTACAGTTAGTAAAATTTTCAGCTATGTACTTAAGTAGATTGTGTTTTCAGAGACGAAGTGAAAGTATGTGGTGGTCTGTGGTGAAATGACATGGGTTGAAGGTCTACTACATTTCACCACAGACCACTACATACTTTTGCTTTGGTGTTATAGAGGTATTTGCACCTTTACATACGGAAAAGGTTCGAGTCCCCTTTTCACCGTTGCTCTCCTATCATGTCTGTTGTGAAGCACTTTGTATCTCTTGTCTCGAAAAGTACCATGTAAATAAAGTTATCGTTATTATTGAGTGTGTTTAGTGAAATTAACTCTTGCTATGATGCAACAAGCATTATTATCATCATCATCGCCATCATGGTTATTATTATTATTATATGGTGTATTAAGTGAAAGGAGCTCTTGCTATGATGCACTAAGCATTATTATCGTCGTTGTCGTTATTATTATTGTTATTGTTATTATTATTGTTATTATTATATAGTGTGTTAAGTGAAATTAACTCTTGCTATGATGCTCTGAGCATTATTGTCATCATCATCTTCATCGTCGTCATTATAATAATAATAATAATAATAATAGGGCATATATATAGGACAATATATTATTATTATTATTATTATTATTATTATTATATTTTGGTGCCATCTTGACTTGCCCAGCGAGTCTCCGCCTCACATTCGGGCCCCAACATAAACTTTCCACACTTGTTGCCAACGATTATGTACAATTTTTTAAGGGGGGCGGGGCTTCATCCGTGTCACGTGTCGCTGACAGCCGCCAGGCACCGCCCCCTCGTCGTGCACATGCGGCGGGTGGGCGGGTGTTGTTGGCGGTGACGGTGAAAGCTTAGACTCGCGTTTCAGATGCGGTTCCCGACGATCAGTACACAAAGAGCCGTTCTATCTGTCGACGGTGGCCGGTTGATATAACGTGAACTTATCTCAAACATTACAACTTATTTGCGGCGGGATATGAAAGCCTACAACAGGCACCTGCAAGCACGACCCCGTGCCCAACGCCTTTTCACCTAGCCCCCGGCAATGTCTTCCGAGTGACTCCCGACGCCCGAGTCATCGAAAGTGAGCGTCCGCCACGGGCGAATCCATCGCGGGGCTCGCGATCGCCAGCTCTCCCCGCGGCGACCACTCCTCCTCCGGGGCTCTGGGTGGAAGGATCTGCGGCGGGGGCGTCGCGGACGTGGGGAACGCCGAGGAAATGTGTTATTATTGCCGCGGGAGACGAGTGACACGGAGAAGAACGGGGGCTCGTCTACCGTAACGGGGGGGGGGGGGGGGGCTGGTGGGTCTCCGTGCTGTTGGGTTTCGCGCTCGGCGGAGACGGAGGGAGGAGGTGGAGGCGGAGGAGGAGGAATTGGAGGAGAAACGCGTCTTGAAGTGTCCGTACCAGCGCCACGTTTTAGACGGCACGCTGGGAAACTTCACATGCTTTTTTCATTTTTTATTTTTTTTGCATTTTACTCGACGTTGAATTTAGTACAACGACACCGAAAACAGTTGCAATCCCACGACCAGAGCAAGTGGAAAGTGAAGTTAGTGACACTTTCAAGTGGTTCGGGGGGGGGGGGGCGGGGGGCGCACCGCATCGATGTCATGCTGGACACCAGGAGCACATGGCGTGTGGACCAGCTTTTGTTGTGTGAAACCGGCCATACACGCTAAACGCACACCCGCTTTCTCCTCCTCCACATTTTAACCTTTTAACCCGCCCCGCAGCTCATCTGTGAAGCGATACGTCCCGTCACACGACAATGGGGAGCCGGGAGGAGAAGGAGCCCAGCCCGCCGAGGACCGGGGCTGACGGGAGGTTCAGCCTGTGCTACGTGGGGTGGTCCGCCTTGGACCGCCGCACCACCCTGCCCATGCTGCCGTGGCTGGTGGCAGAGATCCGTCGGAGGAGCGAGAAGACCGAGCCGGGCCCCGCGCAGGCCAGGGAGGTCCAGCTGGTCCTCATGCCCCCGTTCATCAGATGCGTGCCCTCCAACAACACCAACTCCTCGGTGTTCATATTCGAGCACAAGGCCCAGCTTATCTCCAGGTTCATCCACAACAGCAATGACCTCACCTACTTTGCCTACCTGATGAAGGGTCAGCCCGACAACCCCGAAGCTGAGATGTCCTGCCACGTCTTCAAGGCCTGCGACCCCAACCAGGTAGGTCCAAACAGAGCCGGTGAACGTCGGGGTGCCACTTGGTTCACCAGATCCTAACCAGACCCTGAGAACATTGATGGGCCGCTTGGTGCAAAGTGGTCCACCAGCCAATTGGTGGTGGACCACTTTGTACCATTGGCTCAGGCTCCGTTTTGACCTACCAACCAGGTAGGTCTCCAAACGGTAGCCTGAGAACATTGGTCGACCACTTTGTACACCAGTACATGTGCTTGTACATTGTTTTTTTTTTCCACGCCGTTTCCAGGATTTTGCTGTACACTCACTCACCATTATAATCGGAATCTTATATCTGGGTCCCTTGAAATCTTGTTTCAGGCCTAAACTAAATATTGCTAAAAATGCCTTCTGTCTAACTCCCTTTAAAATACACAATGTAGATTCCTGAATGGTCAAAACATGTTTGTTTACAGTATTAGGGATTGAGGCCATGGCTGTAGTGTGGATAATACTTCAGGCAAACCTTAATGGCAAAGTTAATCCACTGCCATGATTTTCTTATAGAGGATCAAACATCTCTGGACCACTCAGTCATTACATGAAAGCAACATTGAATCAGATTTAGATGCACTGACCAAAAAACTGACCGAAACAAACTACAGGAAGGTGGGGGTTAAGTGTCAGAAAGCTGGTGTGCAATTACTCTTATGCAGAAAAAAAAAAAAAAAAAAAAAAAAAGACTCTTTCTTGGAAACCCGTCCCGGGCGCTGGTCCCAAGATCTGGCTTCACTGGAATGTAGCCTAAATGTATAGTGTAAATGGAAGGAGAATGTGGACGTGGCCTCTCGACGCCGCTCTTTTTTTAAATTTGTTTTTCCATAAATCAAATCCCAACCAAATCATAGTTTGACATTGCACAGGAATCATCTATGACAGGATAAGGCATAAAGAACAACCTGGTCCAACGCATCACCATTTTCATATGGTTTTCCTCAGTCAACCAGGAAATTGACTGCAGTTATTCCTAGCAAACTGTAACTGTTTCTTTTTCAAGATTTCACTGTGTGCTTGTACTGTCCATATCATATTTCATGTGGTATGTGCAAAGCCAGAACAGGTTGTTTGTCTGCTGGTGAAAGCTGAGAGTACTAAAGCCAACAAGTAGGAGACAGATTTTCTTTCGAGGCGCTTGGCCCAGCACAAGAACATGCAGCAGTCAGAAAACCGACATATGCGCTGCCCCACTCTGCATTGTTGTGCTCACACGAGAAAAACTGGTTGGGTAGCCAGCAGCTAGCAACATGTGGAAGACAGACCATGTGGAATCCTCCTTCAGCCAATGAAAACTGTACCTCGTATGCCCCCCTGCCATTGGTCTGTGCATTAAAACAGTTATTTTTAAGCCTGTAACATGCAAGTGAAATTTTGTGTTGTTATAGTTAAAACAAGCCACCAGATCTTTAATTGTTATTTTGATATAAAATGTAACTGATGATAAATGAATTATTCATTTGATCCAGGGATTCGGGTGGCCAAGGACACAATCAGTGTTTTTATTTCTTTATTATTTTTCTTCCCTTTTTTAGAATGAGACGGGTACTGTATGTTGTACAGAGCCTAAAGCCAGATTTTTTGCACCTGTTGATGCAAAAGGTTAAGCCGAATTTGCAGTTGTGCAGACTTGTTAATGAAAGGGACGAACTTGAAAGGATGATGATTTACTGAGTTCTGTTAGATTATGCAATCAATGAGTGACAGCCGGAATGGGCTGTTTTTGTTTGATAGATTGTCAAATTAAGGTGAACTTGCCGTCTTAATGAACTACCATCTGTAAACCATAATGTGTCACCCTCATTTGTTCTATACATTGACGCTTCAATCACATTTACTGACTTATTTCAGTTATTTTAGCATTGTACAATGTCATAACTGTAGAGCGAACAGTTTATAAACATAAGTTAAAGTAGAGTAGGCGTATTGATAGACTGAGTTTGCTTGGAGTTAGAACCTTTGACCTGGTTCAGAATCTGGGAGACAGTTATGTCCTTGGTCAGACTGGCATTGCTGTTGGCACAAATAAAGCACCGGCTCCTCCCTGCCATGACATCCTCAATTTAACGGTGGTCATTTTGTGCCTGCGCTGTATGAACTCCTATTTAACTTGGAATGCGATCGATATGGAGTCTCTGGCTCCCCACGGGCCACAGGGTGGGCCTGTGCTGTGTTCCCAGCTCTGTTGTCAGGCCTGTCACATGGGTGCGCTCCACCAAAAGAGTTGAGCACAAGAGTAAAGACCTCTGGAGATGACAAGGCAGTAGTGTTTCTCAGAATTTCAGGGAATGAGTTCTGAATGACCCGGTAAAGTAGAACTCGGATATGGCCCCTTAGTAAAAGACGTACATTTGGAGGTGTAGCTATAACGTTTACTTCTTTACCCTATGAAACATTAAGTCTACTCATAGGTCTTATTTAAGGCAGAGACAAATGCTAACTTACTTTCTTCTTGCTCATCAGATATGAAAACAAAGTAGTCAAGTGATTTAAAACCACAAACTTGCAGCTTGTCTTTAAGATGGCTCGGATCCTTTAATGGGATGCCGCATGAGAGGAATGTGTCAACTTCCCTACAGTTGGAGGATACGAGGAAAGCTGGAGGAATATGTGGGTTGTTGTTTGAGCTCACACCGTTTTTCAAGGTGACTTGGCAGCCTCTGTCTGGCATTGTTTTAAGTTATGACATGACGTGTTTGCTCGCTTTGGCTGAAGTGTCCAAGAGTGGGTGGAAAAGCACTGGGACAGTGCAGTAGAAGAAAAACAAGGTGTCATTTAAGCCAACCCAAGTTCATCTTGGAGCTGACTGAATCTATTATCGTGGCTTTAAAGTCAAGTAAGTCGCACTTTATTTATAAAGCATTCCTAGTGTACTGTGTATCGAAGGCGTGGTTCCAGGCTTTTCTGTCTTGTAGGTGAGAAACCCTGCAGGAAAGAGTTTGGGTTAATGCAAAGGACAGGTCACAATTGATTGGCTTCAAAAAATAGTTATACAGTATTTCTGCATGCTGCCATTTTATTTAGGCCAATAGTCAAATTTTTCACTATTAGTATTTTTTTTTTCCTTTGGCAGGTTTTTGAGAAGTTTTTTTTTTAATTTTCTTCTTGTTATTGGTGGGCATGTACATTCGCTAATAAACATGCAATATTGAATGGTATTCTATGTTCCCTGACACAATGGAAACTCCTCTGCTTCACACAACCTACGTTTAAATCCTTATCTTGCACTCAAACACCGATAAGCCATGTCTCAAAGTATGTCCACATGAGCCAAATCACACGTTGTACGTGCAAATCTCGCATCTACGACTTCCTTTGCATAATGCTGCTGATAACAGTAAATTGCACTGTTGTAGCAGTGTCAAGTTCAGTAAAGAACTGAGCGTGCTCAGGACCCTCCCTATTCAGAGAGGACATTCCTGTTTGTTTTCTCCTAAGCCTCGCCAGCTGCATAATTGCAGACTAGCCTTGTATCGCAAGTGTCACCGATATCGTCTGTGAAAGCTAAAAGCCAGGGCAGGTTAGAGATAAAAACAGTACAGGGAACAATATGGGTGGGATAATTTGTTTCACTCTGGAAACCGCACGCCGCACCGCCGTTACAAACCGCTGTGCCTGTCTGAACCCTGGCAGCCACTGCGCCGACTCCATATTGGTTTCACAGCAAATAATTAATCAGATCAAATGGTGCTGTGGCATCATCTTGCTCATGAATAATCCAACAGGCCTTTTAAATGTTAAACTCAGTCAGTGCGTCATGTTTTCATTAATCAGAAAGACGGTGCGAGACACCACAGTCTTCCCAAGGACAGACAGTGTGTGTGTGTGTGTGTGTGTGTGTGTGTGTGTGTGTGTGTGTGTGTGTGTGTGTGTGTGTGTGTGTGTGTGTGTGTGTGTGTGTGTGTGTGTGTGTGTGTGTGTGTGTGTGTGTGTGTGTGTGTGTGTGTGTGTGACTCTCATATGTGTGTGCACGATATCAAGGCCTCTGAGTTACCTTCAACTCTTAAGTTCCACAGCAGTCAGTTCTTTTTTGTTGTGTTTTTGTTTTCACCACACTAGTTCTTTATGTTTTCCTGAAATTGTAGGTCTCCTAGCGGGTGATGATGTTGTTCCGAGAACATTTTACATAACATGTAATTTGAAAATGCATTCAGTTATTCCACAAGACAAACAAGGAAGACTGAATAAATAGAACGCTTTACCTTTTTGCAAACAATATTTTGTGACCCTGGGCAGTTGCCCCTGCCTAAAATTATAGAACAACCAAATTTCCTTCAAGGGGATCATTAAAGTAAAATATCTTATCTTAATCTTTCTTTATAGCCCTATGCCTTTAAATGAGAAAACAAACCCTTGTAAGATAGCCATGTCCCCGTTTTACTCATGTTACCGGCCTGGTCTATTTTGGTTCTGCTCTTAGTGTTTTAATGTGGAGAACTAGGTTTTGGGTTTGCTGCAAGCTAAAAAGATTTTCAAGAATTCCATGGAAATAAGCCAATAGACTATAGTCTCAGCCCCACCCATCACTCATACTTTCACAAGGAAGATCTTTATGTGCGTATAGAGACGGTGGAGTATTCATGACGACTTCTTGTTTCTCTATCTCAATAGATCCCTGTATATCCAGCTCTTCTTGGTTCCACCCCAGGGAGCACTGGCACTTTCAAAGTGTAACCTTAAAATGGCTCACGTAGCCACAGCAACATGCCAGGGGTCAGGCAAAACATTTTTTTTTTTTTGGATTTCCTCTGTCATGTGGATGGTTTTCCCATCTCTCAGTAACAAGAACTGTGTTTTTTTTGCAGAACAGCATTTCCTTTTTCACAACAGTGGTAATCAATTCTAATGGGTCCTATAATAGCTGCATTTACCCCTTTTATAAGGTTTTCCACGTTGGGCTTTGTGCTGATCACATCCCCATGACAAGATTGATATATTTTCGTTACATAATTTCCATCCCTCTAAAGCCAAAATGTGTTTGCTCAGCAGGCCGCCTAATGTTCTTATCAGGGATCGTGATGGGTGCTGGGCCTGCTGTTTGGTTTGCCGGTTTGCTCAAGTTGTTGAGCCGGCCCTGGCTTTGATTGCTCCCGTTTTGAGAGAGTCCATGTTCACTGGCGATCCCTCCAATTCTGTCTGTCAAGTTCCGGTTGCATGATTTATTGATTGTTATGATGATGTCAGGCTGTTCTTCTTGAACCACAGTGGTGAAAAATATCTCCAAGCAAACAGATTGTCCAGGTTCAAAACCACCAGTATTGCCAAATAATAGACTTAAGAGAGCTTGTATACTCTGTCTTAACTTGTGTGCTGTAATTCCTCTTTTTCTTTTTCCCTTTATGATTTCTGGCATGGATGGCAGCATCTGGCGCTTCCCCAATTGTGTAACATTGAAAAAAAATGAATGCAGAACAACCCAATTGACCTTCAAGTTTCTCAGTTATCCCGGCACTCTGTTGTGACTTTAGTGGTATGGAGCCCGGGTGTGTCCTGGCTCCGAGCCCAGATCTGTTGCCATTTCACCTCTTTCCTGTTGACGAGAATTTGCGTAAATCTTTTGTTGCTCCGTTAGCCTTGATCTATTTTAAGTTATGGCATGTACCGAGGGTGCCTTAAATCTTAATCAGAAGTAGTGGAGTTCAAAAAACGGCCAGCTGAGTCCCTTGCTTATACGTTCACATAAATATTTTCCTAATCCTGACCACCTGTACTCGTTTAATGTGCTAAATGTATCGCCAAGGGTTTGCACACTGTTTTGACGACTTATTTAACTTAACCATTTCTTATGCGCTATAGATCGTTTTCAGATCAGTTTCTTGAAAGGAAATCCTCATTATGTTCGTCCGAAAAGCCCAGGTTTTCTTCACATACCAAGCTTTTCTGCTTGGTTTGATGATACATTGATATTGGCATTGATAATCCATTTTGTTGTATATGTTTCACCACTCTCAATGTTTTTGAAAACAGCCTCCTTGCAGTTGCAGGCTCATTTTCTTCTCTGGAACTTGAACCTGTTTCCTTTTTGCAAGGTTCCTGAGGTGATCAGCAGCATCCGCCAGGTGTCCAAATCGGCGCTGAAGGAAGGCGCCAAGCCCAAACAAGAGACAGATGAAGCTTTCTACAACTCCCAGAAATTTGAAGTGCTCTACTGTGGCAAGGTAGAAACCCCCCCACAGCTCAGTACAACACGGCACGTGTGAATACACAAGGCCATTGACTCTATGCCAATTGTAAAATACCGAAATCCTAGGTAACAGTTGGACACAAGAAGGCTCCGTCCACTCTTATCGATGACTGCATCAATAAGTTCCGCCAGCACGAGGTGGACCGCAAGCGCCTGCGACTTCTCAACGGCCAGCGGGGCTCCACAGATAGCGATCCTGTAGAGTTCACCATTGGGGGAGACGGGGACCCCCTCTCTTCGGTCCTGAATGAGAGTCTGGAGGATCCAGATGGCCAGTATGTGGAGGATGAAATGGAAAGTGGAGGTAAGGGCCCTATACAAAAGGTTTTATTGATTCAACTTGAGAAAGTTGGATTTGTGAATGGAATTTCGCCGCATTTTAGATAAAGATCCTTTAAACCCTTCCCGTCAGTCCTGTCGGGCAGCGCCAGCCAGAGCAGCCTAAGGGGGGGGGTCCCTGAGTGCATCCTGGAAGACTCTGGTTTCGAGGAGCAGCAGGAGTTCCGCACGCGATGCAGCAGCCTGGCAGGAGGGCTGCAGAGGAAACCCCGCGAGGCGGCCATGATCGCTCCCACACGCCGCCGCCACGCCAGCGCGCCCAACCATGTCCAGCCCTCTGACGCCGACAAGAACCGCACCATGCTCTTCCAGGTACGCAGGGGAAAAATAAGCCACACGCATGTGTATGTGGATTCTCTTTTTATTGGTGTCGTTTGGGATCGAGCCTTGTCTTCGTCTAGTAAGCAGAAGGTTGCTGGTTTGTTCCCAGGCTCCTCCTGGTAGCATGCTGATGTGTCCTTGAGCAAGACACTTAACCCCCTAACTGCTCCCCGGGCGCCTATACATGGCAGCCCACTGCTCCTAGATACATCAGATACTAGGATTGGTAAATGCAGAGAAATTGCGAATTTCCCCATTGTGGGACTGATAAGGGTATATAAATAAAAATAAATTAAATTAAAAATAAATAAATCGTCCTGCAGACATTTCTCCTCCTACCGTGCAGCTGAGGGTAGTCACTCCACCGGAAGTGAAACACCGCTCAGAGATCCCAGAAGGCCGAGCTCTAACGGCACGCCTTCTCGTTGGAACATGTGATGGAACATGTGGCTGCACACTCACATGCTTAGCCAGCACCAAGGGAACCATTCATGAATTGACTTGCAGTCTCATGAAGGGAATATATTTGTACACAGGATTTGTGGGGAAAAAAAATCAAAGGACAAGGTGACAAGGTTCTAAATCTGATAACTTTTCAATTTCAGTCTATGTTTACATGCGGATCTATTTTGTTTTCCGTATTCAGATGGACTGGCATACTTTCTTCCCCCAAACATATGGCAAGGCATAATTAGGTTAAACACCCTGCCTTCTGTCACGCTCGAATAAACACACCCTCGCTTGCTTCAGCTTCAGCTGCTTTTTGCAGTTTGTTATTCAATCCCTTCCTGCATTTAGCTTCTTGTCAGTAGCAACCACGGTAGGTGACGGCTTATTGCAAATCATTTTAATGTGAATGTGGCTGGCAGTAAGCACCACATTGCCGGGACAGTAACCCTGAGTTGGTTTCCCTTTTTGTTATTGTTGTTATTTGGCTTGTGGTGCTGTTCGTGTGAGGGTCTAGCACCACTTCCTTCTGAGTAGCATGTGAGCCTTGCAGTTAGCCAGCTGCCATTCCTCACCAAACGCATTCTTCATGGGGCCAACATGGCAAATTAGAGCCCCGCGCTCGATATGATGCTCTGTGTTGCAGTCAATTATGGGGAAAAATCATTTTCACAAACCATTGACCTTGATGTTGCGTTTGAACAACATGTGTGTGTGTGTGTGTGTATTCCATCCAATGGGTCGGAAAACATCACTTTGCTTTTGTTAGGAGAAACCATATCATTAGGCTTTGGCAATTCTGTCCCTCTATATCTACGTCTTCTATAAATGCATCAAGGTCAGATTCCTTATCGGCCGTTTGTCTATTTGCTCTTCCTGTTCTGCTTATCCACAGGTTGGGCGTTTTGAGGTAAACCTCATCAGTCCAGACAGTAAAACGGTGGTGCTGGAGAAGAATTTCAAAGATATCTCATCCTGCTCTCAGGTTAGTTTGTCCATTTTTATTTTGTTTGGTTTCCTGTCGTTGTCCCTCCCTTTCCCTCTGTCTCCGTTACGGTCGTTGAATGGACCTTCCCTCACAAGGGTGACGTCAGTTCTGACCATGATTGTTAATCCTTTATGCACATCCCAATCATGGATTCATGCACCTAAGACAAGTGAAATGCCATAACACTTCCTTCTGAAATAGACTTGATTCAATCATAGCCTTGAATCGAATGTCTTGTCTTTTTTGCTTTCTTGCATATCTACAATACATTAAACGTTTTAAAGGAGCCTTGAAGGAACTGTCGAATCACTCAGCAGTCTATAACTAATCTGTTGTTCATTCCGTTTTCTGGGACTGATACAGGGCATAAAGCAGACCGACCATTTTGGATTCATCTGTCGGGATCCTGCAGAGACGGGACCCAGTCAATACTTCTGCTATGTCTTCCAGTGTGCCAGCGAGTCTCTGGTAAGTAAAGAAACAGCAGTGTCTTACTTTTGACTTAAAGCTGTCATTTCCAGTCACCAGAAGCTGTTCTATTTATACCCATGTGCGTGCGTCTCAGGTGGACGAGGTGATGCTGACCCTGAAGCAGGCGTTCAGCACGGCGGCCACTCTGCAGAGCAGCAAGACTCAGATCCAGCTGTGTGAAGCCTGCCCCATGCACGACCTTCACAAGCTCTGCGAGAGGATCGAGGGTGAGCCAATCTGAGCGCCGACTCCCCGGGACACGCCGAGCTCTCTTCCTCGATTCATGAATAATTGAACGCGGACTCTGTTCTCTGTGGGAGTCGAAGCCGGCTAATACTCTACGTATTATGGTTTTCTTTTAATGTGTTTTTAGGTCTCTATCCACCCAGGGCCAAGCTTGTCATCCAGAAATATCTCTCCCAGCTTTCTGACAATGAGCAGGTGGATATTTTCGAGTGGGTTCAGGTAAGGATTAACTCTGTCGTAGAGGGGGGGAAAAAACGTTCCTTGGTGAGGGATAAACTGTCATTGGTGATTTATCACTAGAAGCAGTTGATACTTTTCCAGCCTGACCTTATGAAGTCAATGTGTCTGTGCCCGTCCTAAAAATGAAAGAAAATGAAGCCCGCGTCAGACCAGGAGGAGAATGAGCTGGTGATTCTCCACCTGAGACAGTTGTGTGGAACCAAACAGAAGTCCCACCTCCACATCGGCGAGGCTCCTCAGGTAACTCAGTGGCCAACATCACATTACCGTTCACAAGGCAAGAGGTCCACTGAATCTGATAATCAAAGCTCTTTATTCCCTCCCACCGTCTTACTGACGCTACCATTACTATCACCCTTCTCTTCTTTCCTTCCTTGTCTTTGTCCCCTCATCCCCTGTAACTCCCAAGGTCCAGACCATGTGACTTCTCAAAGAAAATATTTATCTTTTGTAAATCCGTGTACATAATCTAGAGCCGACGTGCAGACACAGCTATTTGCGTCACCAGGGCCGCGGTGGCTTCACTTCTGTCCTCTTTTCACAATCTTTTTCTGTTCTTTTTGTGACAGAACGCACCGAACAGCGCAGCGGGAGACGGTGCAGCCACCGGCGGTCGATTCAAGCTTGATGTCTTGAAGAATAAAGCCCGCACTTCCCTCACCAGCTCCCTGGAGAACATATTCGCACGGGTAGGACTGAGGCCGCTCATATCTTTTGCCTTTTTTTTTTATACTCCTGCCTTCAAATTTTGATTTGTTTCTCTTATCTCTGCAACCCCCCCCTCTCCTTTGCTTCAGTCTTTTCCATTTTAATTCTTGTTCCTAGTCTCACATAGCAGTTATCTTGTGAACCGCCCTCTGTGTCTCTCTGCCTCCTTGTATCAGTTTCTATGTCACTGTCATCCGAGGAATTTGGATTGACCCGTATCTGCTCGGGGACGAGCAAATAATTCCTTCGTTTAAGTATCCGGGCAGTCTGAGACCTATGATACCATCTGTCATTGTCTCAGATTTGAGACTTTGTAAACATTTTAAATAATCAAACTGTAAACAGTGATAAGTGAAATAATTGGAAAAAAATGAATCAAATTAGCCCCTGTAGCCGTGTTGCTAACCCGTTGCTCTATGGACCTGTGTAATGTTATGTGACCGGTTATTTCACCAGGGTGCCAGTCGGATGCGAGGCCGCTTGGGAAGCATGGGGAGCATTGGCAGTTTTGACAGAGTAAGTGTGTGTGTGTGTGTGTGTGTGTGTGTGTGTGTGTGTGTGTGTGTGTGTGTGTGTGTGTGTGTGTGTGTGTGAGGGTGGGGGTGGGGGTGGGAAGCTGAGAGACGGAGAATTCCCAGAGCTGTACTCCGGGGCCTCTGGGAATTCTCACTTTGGATCCAATGTCTGTAGAGTGAGAATATACAGTATTCCAGTCCTCTCCTCAGGGTGCTTGTCAATTTACTTTCTCGCCTTCAAAGTTATGGAGCTTATATATCCATCCATTCTGGCTAGTAAGTACTAGGTGTAGGAGTCTGAAAATCATCTTCTGCGTTATTTCTGCAGTTTGTCTTTGGGTTGCAGGTGGAAGTGTGTTTGAGGAGCCGTCAGTTAATCATTTGGGCTTGTCAGATGGAAAAAGGGCTCCACTCCGTCACTACGGGGCAGAATGTTAGTAGGATGTGTTATGGAGCCCCCAGCCCTGGTATTAATGAGCAGTGGTGTAAAGTAACAATAAGTAGAAATAAGTAGAAACACTTTGTTACTGTATTTCCTGGGAGTATCGGTACTTTACTTGAGTTTTTATATTTCTGTCGACTTTTCCGTCAATACATTCTCCTGAACAACTTTGTTACTCGCTACAAAATAAAGTCGGAGGACTGTGAGCCAATGATGTTAGTGAAGCCAGTTATCACAAAGTTAATGTTAGCAGATCAAGGCTTATATCAGCCAGCAAGCTGAGTGTAAACAAACACTCCCAAGCCGTGTTCAGGGTTGCCACATCCGCGGTTTTCCTGTGGAATTGGGCTGCTTTTTAAGTGTTGAAGCGGGTTTTTTTTTTTTTTTTTTTTTGGGGGGGGGGGTTTTTTGTCCGTGGGTTGGGGGATGGCTGGGTGTGTCACGGAGACCTGGCAACCCTGCCAGTGTTCAGTTGACTTTTTGCTACTGAACAAGCACAGGCTTGTCCCAGAGAGACACAACCAGAGCAGCGATGGCCTCCTCCAGTGGTGAAGCTGCCCCACCTCTACCTGCACCTGCTACGACTGATGGAGGCCGACACCCGTGGCCATTTACAACAAATCTTTTCTTATGTTATGTTAGGATGGATCTTACCGAATGAAGAAGTCAAACAGAAATGGATATCAGGAGGATCTATAAATGACACACAGAGCTTCACATGTTTGACTTCTCCTTCTCTGGATTCAAGTCCCCAGACTTCCCTGTTAGTTTTACTTCAATATTTTGTCCTGGCAATGGCATTTGACTGTTCACCGTTCCCCTTGCGATCCTGAGTCCATGGCAGCAGGGTTGTTGTTTTTTGTCAGCATGCAGATCCCAGGAGGAGCAGGAAACAAAGTCAGGATGTTCCAGTCCTGCGTCTGCTGAGCCAGGCCTCAATCGGCTTCCTCCTCCTCAGAGCTCTGTGTAAAAGCAAAACCTAAAAAAGAAAAAGCCTAGGACTCGAGAAAGGCTGGCACCCACTTTTCACGTGACTTGAAGTGTCCCAATCAGAACGACTGGTCCTGCCCTGCAATGTACGATAGGAAGAACAGCACAGCTTATCATGCAAGTTGGGTGATGTGTTCTGTGATTAACAACGTCAGTCAACTATAGTAGAATGAAGAGGGTGGTGAGGATTTCTAACCGTCTGCTTCCTGTACAATCATCAAACCTCTTCCACTTCTGGTGAGTCAGAAGTGGAGGGGCTGAGAGGGGCCTCTCCTGGATAGCGAGAGAAGGAGATGGGAGGGTTTGCTTTGGGATCTGAGCCATCCATGGCCACCCCACCAATAGTGTGTGATTCTAGGAGTCACAGGACTTTGGCAATTAGAATACAATAGATGTGGGAGTTGTACGGTGAAGTACAAGCTAGTGCTAAGGCCACGAGGGCTGCCTGGAGTTGGGTTGGAACTTGTGGAGCACACTGGCTTGGTAAGTGCCGACCTTGTATATGTATGTATGTATGTATGTATGTATATATTCTGTATATATACTCATCATAAACAATGCTAACGTGAACCTTTAAACCCCCTTGCTGCGCTCAGCAAGACGAGGAATCGCCGGGTCCCTCTCCTCCGGGATCCCCGCCGTGTTTCCAGGATGATGATGACGACCCGGGAGCCGGCGTGCAGTTCCGCCGGCGCGCCCACACCTTCAGCCACCTCCCGGTGAAGAAACGGATCTCCTTCGAGGGCCAGCCAGCCGCCCAGGGCAGGCATCCCCCGCTCCGCAGACAGCAGTCTGTCAACTCCGAACTCCGAGCTCCGAATAGGTAACTGGACTGACCTGCCAAACCGCTTTCTTCTTTGAGATACCGGTGATCTAGTAAACAGGGTTACATGGTTACCTCTGGGGAAGCACACGTTCTATGCAGGATGGAAATCGCACTGGAATGTTTGGGATATAGTTCTGTTGTATTTATTCGGCCAAGTACATTTTCATATACAAGGAATCTATTGTGGTAATGGTTGATACATTGTTGTACGGAAACTTTGCACAAAAAGTGCTTAATAGTCTGACAAAAACATAACCAAATATGCAAAAATAGACAAAAACAAAAAGCCAAAAATTCAGTATGAACAAAATGCTATTCTATGCACAGTATAAGTTAAGTTAAAAGGCAATAGCTGGGACTAAGTGGCTGAGGGTGTGAACCATAAGTATAGATAAATATTCTTTGCACAATGACACATAGAATAATACAGGCATTGATAACAGTGGATGAGTCGGTAGAAATGATTACTACATTATTACTAATTTACTAAATTATTACAGAGTATTATTCTATGGCATCACATAAAATCCACACTGTCAATGACACAAACTGGAAAATACAAAATTACCTGATTTGTTGACCTTTGACCTTTGCAAACAATGTAATCTATTCGCATCAGTTCTAAACTCCGGAAAATTTGCACAGCACCACCCTCGCTGTCCCTCAACAGTAGCATAACACATTTTCCTGTCACCGCTCAATGCCGTATCCTCATAAGTGACATGCTTGTCTTTTTATTTGAGGGCTATTCGTGGTGTTCTATTTTTCTTTTTTTGTTGTTTTTTTTTTTTTTTTTTTTTTTGTGGCACACCCAGTCCCCTCGCGGTCGTCTCGAGAACGCGCAGCGTCTCCGAGAGCGACTCCTCCTTCAGCCTCCCTTCCTCCTTCTACGCTCCCACTTTCCTGAAAAGCTTTTACCAGGGCTCACTGGGCTCCCTCGGCTCACTGGCGGACGGTGGGACCTTCAAGAGGTGAGGGGGGTAACCCCTTGTAAATCATGTGTTCGAAAAGTCACAGCAGGAGGTCCCGGGGGGGTGCGGCGTTGCTGGCAGCCATACTTGTTAACATCCAGCTTTTTCGGCCCTGATCTATGCATCTCATATTTTTCTTAAAGAAAATGAAAGTACTCAAGCTTTTTTTTTTTTTTTTTTTTTTTTTTTTTTCTCCCCTCTTGTTTCTGCAACTCTGAAGTCCTGTTTTCCTGTGAAGTAGGAGGGGACGCTGATTCACGCAGTCTCTCGCTTCATTTGCTTCTTTGCATGTATACAATTACACTGGCTTTTTAGCATGAATTAACCGCATTATGTATTTTGTTGATAAAACTACAGTGGACATTATTATTCATTATCATGAAGGAATCACACTCCTACATTTCTGCACTGAGATCAGCACTTGATGTGATCAGCATGAAATGCATTCATAGATCTGCACTGATTTCAGTGATTGAATGAGATGGTGCTGTTGAATGAGATTGGCGATGATGCCTCACAGTTCTTTGCAAACAGTGGCCAGGTTAAATCATGTTTTCCAGTAGTGTTATGAATTGCAGAATACTTCCTATCCTCTTGATCTATTGGATCAAAGTTTCATAAAATTCACAATATACTGTATCAATCAAAAAAACAAAAACATGTGACCTGTTGAGAGTATCATGTGAGCAACTTTTTTTTTTTCTCAAACTGATGAAACTTCCTTTTGTAAAAGACTCTTCACCTAAACATAACCACAAAAAGAATCTTAATTATTTATCTATAATCTTTCTGATGGCTATATCCAAAAATGCATACATTTTCACAAATTATGCTTCATTCTTCATCACTTTACATTACAGTTGAAACGACAGAGTCTTAATATCAGCTGTGAGGTCCCGGCGGCCCTGGCCCCTCAGAGTTGACTTCCTGTTATTCACCCGTATTCACATGATCAGGCTCTGAATGCTGACAGGTTACATCCATGCCTCACCCCATGACATTATAGGATTATCTTTAAATGTTTTATGTCTTTTTAATGAGAGGTGAAAATTGCAAATTAACTTCACGGTTCTGTCACAAAAGATGTATTTATTTTGACATGCTGTATTATAGCGCTACACATCATCTGCTGTCTCCTGGTGCTATTAATAATGGGACTGTATGTAAGCAACAGGATTCTCTGTTGGACCTTTGCTACTTGTTTTGTCATTGTGTGATACAACTCATTTTAAAATGCAAACCCTACCCCTTGCTTCATTAACAATGGAATGTTTGTGTTGTCAGTCTCTGTAGTCATTTCATTTATGCCTGTCTTGAGTTTTCTGGCTTGGCCAATTCAAAAGATTAAGATATTATTGTGGATAAGAAACTTGTATAATGTTTCCACCATCCAGTCTGTTGAGTGTGTGGGGGTGAGGGTGGGGGTGTATGCGCTTGTGCATTTTTGCAGGTGTGTGAATCCTTTTTGCAAAGATGCTGCAAGACCGATAGTGTAAGATAACACCCGAAGGCTCTTATCGTACTCTCCTCTCTCTCAGTAATGGGGAGGGCCGAAAAAGGACTCTATCCGGGTGCAGCAGTGACTCTGTAGGCGGAGGGGGTCTTCCTCCGACACCCCGCAGGGTCTCCTGGAGGCAGAAGATCTTCCTCAGGGTGGCCTCGCCCATGAACAAGACTCCCGCATCCATGCAGCACCCAGGTCTGTCTCTGCACCCCACTACACCTCATTCGGCTTGGAACAATCGACAACAATGTAGAAAATAGTCCAAGACACTATGGCTGTATGGATCCCAGCTATGAAATCGCTTTATCTTTGTCTCTAGCATGCGTCACAGTACACTGAAAGATGAATGTCTTTGATTATCTGAATGAGCAAAAATGTGCCAGATAAGCACAAGTCGGAGTGGGAATTGTTTTCACTTGTACAGTGGTACCTCGACTTACGACTGTAATTCGTTCTATAAGAACGGTCGTATTTTAAAACAGTCGTATGTCGAAGCTATTTTTCCCATATGAATTATGAAATCATGAAGGGTGAAAATAAACAAAATACAGGTATTTTGCCAACGCACCAACTGCAATTTCCACAGTCGTATACAAGTATACCCGTATACAAATCGATACAAGCTTTCGCGACTATCGCTACTCGTATCTTGGATTAGTCGTAAGTAGATGCAGTCGTAAGTCGAGGTTCCACTGTATTTCCATGCCGAATTTTGACTTTTTGTTAAGCAAAAGCACATTGTTGTTGTCTTATATCTACCTCTTGGGATCTCTTAGCTGAGTGAAGTTAAACGTCATGCTAGTAATACATTTTATTTGTATGGATTTCTCAATACTTTCTTAAATGATGTGGGTTAAAGCAACAATGAAAGAAAACCCCCTTTGAGGATTTTTGGATACATAAATATCCTTAAAGATGGCTTTTAGGATTAGCATTTAGGATGAATTGTGTGAGTAAGACTTTCTTCTGTAGTACTCTCAAATGTCAAAACAATCAAAAGCTAACACGAATCATCACTAATGCAGGTGGCTTCGATGAACACTCAAAACACTTGAATGCAAAGGTCTTTCTCCCTCCCCACAATAAGCACACATTTATCTTCGAGAGCCAAAACAGAGAATTGTAATCATTCTTTAAACTGCTTTACTTATAACGCCAAATAAGTGCTGTGAATTGATGAATTATGGCTGCTTGGTTTCAGACCACTGTGAAGCCAGGGAGCTGCTGCCCCTGTCTCCCAGGGCCTCGGACCCCAGTCAGGACCCATCAGGCCGTGACCCCCAGGCCAGCGAGCGTCCCAAAAAGACCAAGGCTGACTATCGTGCCTTGTGGAAGACCGCCATCCACCAGCAGATCCTGCTGCTGCGCATGGAGAAGGAGAACCAGAGGCTGGAAGGTCAGTGACAGCCACCGCTGAACACGTTTGAGATTTAGGCTGAATCTGAATCCAGGACTGTTCTTTGGAAAATGAAACGACTGGAAAATGCACACATTGGCTGCCATTGTTGTCTGTCTCAAGCTGCCCCTTCACCAGTGGGTGAATACAAATGGTAATAGAAACTCCCCAAATGCTGTTTCATGAGGAGTCACTCCCCACTGAACGCCACAGCACCCAAAATATGGATACTCCCTCCTTAAAGAATGGAAATGGAAAGCCTCAAAGTAGCAACGCGTTAAGCTGTCATTTCTGCCTTCCATTTATAGTCGGCAGCAGTTTAGCCTCTCTGTTTTGGATCGTAAAACACTGCTATATATAGACAGAGGCTCAGACACACACACACACACACACACACACACACACACACACACACACACACACACACACACACACACACACACACACACACCATCACACCATCACATAAACACGAACTCTGCTTCAGTAGGCTAAAGTGCATGGAAGTGATTCCTTTTAATATTCCATTTTTAAAATGCATTAACAATATTAACGTTCTTTTGGTTTTTTATAAAACATAACAACAGAACTGTGCATAATATTGCTCTCTATTGGTCAAGATCCTACTGTGTTTTCCTCAACACCAACAACAGTTCTCCCTTTTTGTTTGTTTACTATGACATCCATGCTGGTCTGAGGACCTAACTGTGAATAAACGTTTTAAATAGAAGGTAAGCAAAGACACTGCTTGGGCAAAGGGAAATGTTTTGCATGTCCGTGTTGCAGGGTTTCCGTTAAAAAAATATTGGTGGCGGTCCACGTGTCCTGGAAGATTTCAATGTCCCGGACTAATGGGAGAAATTGTGGTCAAATATTATCCGTGGTTTTTGAGCTTAAAAATAATAAATAGGCGGGTAGGCATCAAGGCTTGTAGATTTATAATATTTTATATATTTAACATTAGGCCACTTTTGCTTATACATTATATTCCAACTAAAATAAGTCCCGTCAATAACATTGCATGCATAATGCTATTTTAAAAATAAATAAATATTACGCTAGCCTACGTTCGTCGGGGCAACATGTAAAAACAAAGAATTTCCATCAGCCTTAGGCCTACATATTCTCACATTCCGTTCACTCTAGGCTTTTTCTCAGATAAAACAAAATAGAATAAAAACTTAAAATGAAACAAAAAATGACATGTAGGCCAGTTGTAATTTGTAAGTAAGAAGTGAACAAGAAGTAACAAGTGCAGGTGCTTTAATTAATATTTCATTTAAATAAAATTTAGAAGAAATCAAATTAAATTTGGCAAGTAGGCCTTAATCTAAATAATAAGGTTTGTGGTGTTGCCCGTCTTCGTCGGCATGTCTCGTCGACATATTTTACACATTGAATATTTTCTGTCTGCTTTGGGTCGATCTTAAATATCCCAAAAAACAGCAACTATGGACGTACGTATATGGCCCCGTTGTCAATGATACATCATCTTTCCCCTTCTCAGAGTTGTTAATTTTGGATGCTGCCGCTCTGTATTCGCTGCCGGTGTGTTTACAAGTGCACCTGCCCACCAGGAAGGGGGCGGGGCTTCTTTCTATATCAACAAACCTAATTGGTTAGAGGTGAAAGGTCGCTTGAGAGCGTCCAAATTGATATCGTTCCGTTGCCACTTACCTAACGCTTCTATAAATGAACCAATCTGCGAAAGACTTTTATCGAGATGATCGAGCCTATTTTATTTTCGACATTGAGGAAAAAAATATCGCAATAATTATCGTTCTATCGCCGAGAACTAATTCAAATTGTGCTTAGAGGCAATTAATTTCACTGGACATTATGACCGGAGAGATTTAAATATGGTGGACTTCAACAGATTGTCATAAACCGGGATAACGGAAACCCAGCCGTGTTGGTTATTAAACAGGCCACGCTTATTCAAATCAAGCTCTTTGTGTTTGCATGGTGAGGGTCAGCCATATTTTCTGGCCTTTTGTCATCCTTTTGTCTTGTGAACCTCTTCCTTTGACCCCCTTCTTGCCTTGAACTGGAAGTAACGCAGACCTCAGCTGTATTATTAGTCTGCTTATTTTAAGGGTTATTGCAGCTCTTGTCTATGGGTTGGAGTTGTTATGGGAACTGTCGGTGTAAGATGAGAAGGATGGTAATTATGGTGACCTCTTGCTCTCTCTCGTCGGGCCTCTTTCAATCGGTTTCATTCAGTTTTGTAAACAAAGATATAAGCAAGCGCACATTTCTGTTCCTCAATCCTTCCTTCCTGCATTCTGTTATTTCCTTTTCGCTATGAACCGGACTTACTGCCACAGAGCAAGTTCCTCGTCTAGAAAATAACTGTTCAAACCTGCTGACAAAGTGACACTGGACTGAAAGTCTGATGGTTCTTCCCATGTCTCTCAGCGAGCCGCGATGAGCTACATATCCGTAAGATGAAGCTGGACTACGAGGAGGTTGGGCTGTGCTCCAAGGACGTGCAGGCGTTGTGGGAGAGGAAGCTGAGCGCCCCGGGTCGAACCACGGTCCCTCAAGACAAGGAGGAGATGAACGCTGCGCTCTGCCAAGGTCAGGCCCGTGTGCGCACTGCTTCGGTTCTTTCCCATGCGGGGGCGTTCGTGTTTTCGGAGGATCACGCTGGTTTTCTCTTTACCATCTGTGTCCAGGAGTTCCTAAGAGCCGGCGCGGGGAGGTGTGGCTCCTCCTCTCCCATCAACACCGGCTGCGCCACCGGCTCCCCTCACGGCAGCAGGCCCCCGACACCCCCTACCAAGACCTGCTGAAGCAGCTCACCAGCCAGCAGCACGCCATCCTGGTGGACCTCGGTGGGAACGCGCTCTTACTCCCAACTTCAAACTTAGCAGTCGTTTAGTAGTAAATGGTAGTCGCCCAGATAGATAAACAAGTATTGTGATGTTAGAATCAGAATCTCTTAATTAGACAGTGTGTTAAGTACATTTTCATATACAATGAATTTGTCGTTGTGAGGACTGGCGTTTTACTCACGTAAAACAAGCGTTAAAGGACCAGTGTGTAAGATTTAGTGGCATCTAGTGTTGAGATTGTAGATTGCAAACCAACTGAATGCCCCAAGCATCTACGGGGAACTTGCGAAAAATGCGAAAGGCCCTCTCTGGAGTGTCAGTGCCAGTGTTTGGTTTGTCCATTCTGGGCTACTGTAGAAACATGGCTGCCTCCGTGGAAGAGGACCCGCTCCCTATGTCGATATAAAGGGCTCATTGTAAGGTAACGAAAATACGATTCTTATTTTCATATGATTATACATAAATTAAAACATACTTGTGAATATTATATTCCATTTCTGCCAAGTCGGTTCTACCAGATGCCACTTAATCTTACACACTGGTCCTTTAAGAGCATTAAAAAAATATAATGGAATAATAATAATAATAAAAAAACATTAACAAATTAAGTTAAAAGGAAATAGCTGGGGTTAAAGTGACAGTTCGATTGCCGATATGCCTGTGGGAATGACGTCTAAAGATAGATGTATGTATGCGCAGGATGAATAAATATGTAATACGACATGGATAACAATGCTTGAGTAGGTCTAATACTCCATTACATTATTGTAACAATATATTCCACAGTTATAATATCAATAAATAATTTACTCCTGTGTAACCTGCCCTTGATGGTTGACAATATAACCCTAATGTGATTTTTGCGACGAAAGATCATATCAGGTTAGGGATAACTGTATATATGATAACTGGAATTGGTCTATATCTCTCTGCTCAGGCCGGACCTTCCCAACCCACCAGTACTTCTCGGCCCAGCTGGGAGCAGGGCAGCTCTCCCTCTACAACCTCCTCAAGGCTTACTCGCTGATGGACACGGAGGTGCTCAGCATCCTCCTCCCACAACGCACACGTGCATAGTATGGCACCGAATATTTTTTTAATGTCGCTCTATAATAGTGTTTTTTGTGTGTTGCTTAGGTGGGCTACTGCCAAGGAATCAGCTTTGTGGCCGGAGTTCTGCTGCTCCACATGAGTGAGGATCAGGCCTTCGACATTCTCAAGTTCCTCATGTACGACCTGGGCTTTAGGCACCAGTACAGGCCCGACATGGTGTCCTTGCAGGTAAATGGGTTTTTGTCACATCAACGATGGGTTTGGTTGTAAACCGAGCTGCGATGAAGGAATCCACTCATTCCCTCTGTTGCCCACTGTCACGTCAAATAAAGATGGGCACAATGTGAATTTCTGAAAAGCAAGCCGGTGCAATTTATAAAGTGCTGGCAAATATGGGGAAGAATTCCTTATCTTAAAAATCATAGGAAATGTCATACTTTAGCAGTATGTATCACAGTCAAAAGCATTTGAGCTTTTGAGTATTTTTACAAAAAATCCTTAAATTTCGTCTAACTGGAAGTAAGCCATGCAAATTCCCCTGCAGTGTATGAAACTTGCATCAACCAAAATGAACTCCATGAGTGCACCGTTAATGTTCATTTTTTTTTTTACCTCTTACTTGAAAATCATGCAATATAAGTAGAACCGATTTAAAACAGAGAGGGATCAACAGTAGCAGCGTGTCGGTCTCTCCTCTTGGTGGGTTGGCCAACTACAACACGCAGGCATCCCCACCCCCTGTTCAAACCACAGGCGCTCGCTCTGTTAGCGCCAGTCGTTCTGTGCTGACCTCACCTTGCTGCAGCAGGCGTGGTAATATTTAATCTACATCAGGGAAGTGTTCAGCCAACCGTCTCCCCTCCTCGGCGGTCCGTGCGTCGATCGTGCTCTTTCTCAGACCGACCCAAAGTTCACAAGGAGAGGGAGGACTCTCTGCGCTACTGTCCCGCGGCTGTTTTCCCCCTGTGAGCGGGTAAAGTTAAAGTGCATTTCTTCTCGCAGCTCTACTTTTAGCTTTGTCGTACTTCTGCTTTTTTTGCGTTTCTCCACTGTTTGTTTTCTTTATCTGTCAGACTCTCCCTAACGTATTGCCGCTGTAGTCACGGTTTGTTGAGTAATTGTCGAATGCCTGTCTATGCAGCTCCGCGCGTAGGCACCCAAGGCTACAAATGGTAGTGTAGAGGTTAAAACAATATTTGCATTTGTCACAGCCCCCTTTGCAGAACCAGTTTTTCTGTGCGGGGCTGCATGCTCCGACCTGCGTGAGTTGTTATCTAAACCTCGAAACCTCTGTGTGCAGGTTTCCATTTATTTATTTATTTATTTATTCATTTATTACCCTTTTTTCTTTTCTTTCCAGATTCAGATGTACCAGCTCTCCAGGCTGCTGCACGACTACCACCGCAGGCTGTACAGTCACCTGGAGGAGCACGAGATCTGCCCCAGCCTCTACGCCGCCCCCTGGTTCCTCACCCTCTTCGCCTCGCAGTTCCCCCTCAGTTTCGTGTCCCGCATCTTCGGTACATAATGAGGAATTACTTGCAGACTTGGTCTGTGTATTTGTCTTAATTTTGATTATTTTTGTTGTGTTTCAATTTCCCTTTCGCAGATTTTCTCTTCATCCAGGGCACTGAGGTGATCTTTAAAGTGGCCCTCTGCCTCCTCAGCAGCCATGAGGAGGAGATAATGGAATGTGACAACTTTGAGACCATTGTGGACTATTTAAAAACTACGATTCCCAACCTCAGTCAGACACAGATGGAACAGACCATCACTAAGGTACAAAGGAGGGAATTAAGTTTTTAGTTTATGTGCAAATAAATTGTCCTTGAAAACATGACATTGCCGGCACCATCTTCTGATTAACGATTTATAGGTGAACACAGTGTTTTGAACATCAATTTAAAAAAAAAATAGATTTAGTCCCGGTAAAGCAAAGATTAATATCTGAATTTGTCACACCACAGAAAAATGTGTTCTTAACCACCAGGCCAAAGTGGAACGATTGGGGGGATCTCCAAGTATATAAAATGAGGTTTCAAAATTGTTTAAAAAAAAAAAAAAAAAGGCAGTTCCCTCTGCCCCTAAACGCTGTGGGCGTGTCCGCTGTCCACTCTCAATTGCCCCCTGCTGGCTCCTCTGCAGGCCAGGTCGGGGCTCCTCGGCCTGCTAGCATGCAGCTAATGCTAATGTAACCAAACCCCTGCGGTCAAACAAAAGGGACTGTTCTTTTTTGTTCCGGGTATCTGTGGCATGAGTTCACGGTCTCCCTGAAGACGCCTTTTACTCCAGGTATTTATTACCAAAACAGTATTTTATCCCAAAATCCAGTCTTGGTCTTAGCTTGTTTCACTATCCAACCTGGTCTTTGTATAGTGTTAGGAGAGTGGCCAGGCCAAGTATGACTGCTCTAGGTCATCGAGTCATGATTTAGCCCCGTCCAAAAATCTGAAACACAAAAATGGTGAGTAACAGTACTACATCGTTCAGTCTTTTCACATGTTTTCAGCAAGTACTTTCCAACATGTATAATGTGTTCAGATAAAAATCACTGAATTCACTTCACAGGGACTTTAAGATTATGATTTCACTATTGTAAAGTTCCAAATTGTCCTGACATCCTGATTATCTTGAATAGTTTTGTTTTTGTTACAGTGCCTCTGTGAAATATTGTACTTTGCAATGTTTTCCACCATGGCCATAAAAAAAAAACCCAATAAAAAGAATGATTTGTCACATCAGGTTGAGTTTACTCGTATTGCACACAGTTCAGAAGGCTCTGCATTCCCCCGCAAGCCTCTGGTGCGAAGGGAATTATATTTCTTGTCGATAAGTTTTACACTGATTAGGACGACATACAATGTTTCTCTACGTCCTTGTGTCTTCAGGTGCTGGAGATGGACATCTCCAAGCAGCTGCACACCTACCAGGTGGAGTACCACGTCCTGCAGGATGAGATGGTGGACGAGGGGGCGCTGGCCGACGACTCGGAGCGGCTGGACAAACTGGAGAAGACCAACGTCCAGCTGAAGAAACAGAACATGGACCTGCTGGAGAAACTTCAGGTGAGATCAAGAAAGCTCTAGTGTCTTTACGATCCTGAATCCTAGACTTAGAAGGTATATTATTGGTATATTATTGTATATTCTCCCCACTTGGAGACATCTAACACGATTCTATTTTGTCAAAAAGCAAGAAATCCAGAAATTTGATATGGCTCTGTGTGGTATTGTGGATATTGCCCAATCCACCAGTGTAAGATTTAGTAAGATGACTGATATATTTCTATTGCCTTGTTGTAGCCTGTGTGTTTTGACGTTGGTGTTAGGGAGGATTTGGACTGGATGTCAGTTGGCGTGAAAATATTTTTATCCTCCTTTAAAATTCTCTAGTTTAGTTAAAATTTAGTAGGATAGTAGTTAGTAAAATGTAGCCATGTTGTTTACACTGGCTCATCCCCTTTTCCAATCTCCCCTAGATATTTACTTTTTTCAGCGTAACGTGTTAGGCCACCCGTAGGTGGCACTAAAGCATAGGTGAAAACATGAACAGCCAGACAAAGGAATGAAGTGTTTTTGTCTCTCCACTCTTAGGCTTAGTGCTATGGAGGACTGTAGAACAGTAAAACTTACTGCAGACTGTCTTCACAAAGTGTGATTGATACTGTTATGTTTATAAAGAATGAAACACTTGCCTTTTAAACGACAGAAACAACATATTGGCAATGTAACGTGCGTGTGTGCGTGTGCACGTGTGCGTGTGTGTTGCTGAGCCCCCCAGAGAGATAGCTTTGTATCATGCCCCGTGGTGACGCCGTACGTCCTTTGCACTCTAGGCGGCCCGACAGAAGATCCAGACGCTGGAAACCAGTGTGGAGAGCTTCCTGTCTCGGGAGAGCAAGATGAAGCATGCAATTCGCTCTCTGGAGCAAGAGAGGGCGTCGTGCCAGAAGACCATCGAACGCATGCGCTCGTGCCTTCCGCCCGATGCCCTGGCAGATGTGGAGATGACCCAGATCAAAACGGGACCCAACGGGAAAGCCAAGCCCGCGGCCAAGAAGCCCTGATGGCGACCAGAGGGCCGGGCCGGGCCACTCCGAAAGGGCACGCACACAGACAATGAGTGCCCCGAACAAAGGCCGGCATCACTAAGAGACATGCACCCGTGGAAGTGTGTGTGTGGTAACGTCTGGACCTTCAGACAAACAAATCTGAATTTCATTTGTCAGCTAAAAAATATATATATATTTTTTTTCTTCAAAACAACTCAAACACTGATGAAGTGCTTCTAACCATAGACTTCTCCAGCGGTCCGCACAAGCAGAGCGTGGTCTCATCGCTTTCACTGCCAGTTAGAAGGTTAGATCTAGATAGAAAAACATTAATCACTGCCGTCTTTGTCGGTGTGCTGCAAATGAGAAACGTCTCCCTCCGCCATCCTCCCTAAGCGGCGCGGAGACACATTAACAACCGATCTAACCTTCTCCGAGCGCTGGGGGAGCTGGAGAGGACAACAGAGCCTCCGGGGGAAACTTCTTGCCGCTACAACCCTCCGAAATATTCAGGAACCGATTGTGTCCAAAGAAGTGTTGATGTGATTGTAACAACAAAAAAAAAAAAAAAAAAAAAGCAACAGGCCTCGCTGTGCTTTGTAATTTCCTGTTTGTCTCGTCGTTCTACTCACGATGAGAATGTAATGTGCTTGCGTGGTGTTGTGTGGAGGCCTCCAACTCCACTGCACTGCCACGTCAGGCTCCAATCTGTTGGCGTCGGGGCGGGACGCACTTTCCTTGCGCGGCCCCTCACAGCCACTCCCTAGCCAAGGGATGTCTTAAGCTGTATTTGGGTGAGAGAACCAGATATTTGCCTCTAGTTCTCACAGCTCATCCCAAGGGGGGGAAAAAAAAAAAAACGAAAAAAGCCCTCCATCTGATGCGTGGTGGTGTGACTGACCGGGGTGGGGGGCACCCCGAGGGAAGAACCGCGGGGGCTGCAGGCAACCGAGAAGGGCAACAAAGGACCTGATAGAACGCTAGGTCACATGGTTCTATCCTAAAGCTTTATTTGAGGTTTTCTTCTTTTCTTATCCGTTGTTCAAGGGAAGAAAGTTTTATCTCATCAACACTATCCTCACTGTCATCAACCCAGGGCTCCTCTTAATGGCTGATATAAATACTGACAGTACTTATGAGATCTCGCTAAAGAATTGGACACAACAGATGCATGTGTGTTAGTTGGGTGTTGGTCACACGGTTTCCTTCCCCGTGCAGCGAGAGGTGTGAGTGAGTGTTTGGGGAGTAGAGAGTGAGGGAGGGAGGGAGAGAGAGAGAAATCACCGGAAATGAGAAGAACATTAAGACTGCTGCCAGTGTCTTCTGAGTACAGAACATTGTGTTAGCACTGTAAACCCACTGGGTAATATATATATACACACACACACACAGGCAGACGCTGAACCGGTTGAGCTGATGGACAGACAGTTCAAATTAGTTCTGTTGGTGTCTCCCCAGTCTCTCCAGTTGTTTTTGTTTGATCTGGGACTCGGTCACCGCAGGGACTGACTCACCATCTCCGAGGGTTCGGGCTGGAAGAGAAACTGATCCCGTCTCAGCTCCGCCTTTTTCTACACGCCGCCTGCCGTCCCCAAGTGTCTGCACGGAAATAAGAGTGTTCTGCCGGCTCCTCTTCCCACCGCGAATGGTCTTTCAGCCTGAGCTCAAGTCCGAGCAGACAAAGTGTTCCGCCCATCGACACTGGTTTTATTTGCTTGTACTTGTACTTGGACCTAGACAACTTGTCTACGTTCACCGGCACCAGAAAGTACAACGAGAACCAGACGGTGCCCTTCACCGTTCAATGTGTTCTGTAGATAACGAAGGTGACATTTGCCATTTGTTTCACCTTTCCAAAATGTTTGTTTCTATGGCATATGAAAGGAAATGTTGCAAAAAAAAAAAAAAAAATGTTTTGGGAGCCCCTGGTAGAATACAGTTCTACAGTTTTTTTGCTCCTTTTACCTGCGTGTGTGTGGTATTAAGAGGGTTTGGTCGTCGCTTACGTCTGCTGAGTAACCAAAGATGTGGGAAAAAAACAAAGAAAAACCTTCAATACAAATGTTTTGATGTACTACATTCTTTATAATGACTTTTATATTATACGTCCTGTTGACAAGGACGGAGAGAATCGTTTTGGGGTTTTTTTTTTTCCTTTTTTAAAAAATTTTTTTTTTGCAGAGGAGGATGGAGGGACGCACTTGAAATCATGTGTTTCTAAAACAGAAAAAGTATTTGTGCTTGTGATGAACTAATTCCCTGCCAGTAAATGGTTGACCGTTTTGGGGATGGGTGTCATCAATCGCTAACGTGAGAGCTTAATCTTTATTGCGCGATATTAAACATTACATGTTTTCTTCTTGGAGATGATTAATTGGTGCCAAAACCTCGAGCCTTTTGTCGTCTGTCTGTTTCTGAAAATCTGACACTCTGGTCATGTCATTATTGTATCCTTTCACAGGTCTGGTGTAATTGTGTGCTGCGGGTTGGCGAAGGGTCCTCACTGATCTTGTGTTCTACTTGTGGTGCTCTCAGTGTTGCCCTGTAATCAGAGAGGAAACGGTGAGGTTGATGGAAATGTTTTTTGGAAGTCTTTCTGTCCTGTAAACTTGAGGCCGACACAGCAAAGAGCATCGTCTCTTCAATAAAACCTCACGATGCCTTTCTCCCCCCACCCCACCACCCTATCTGCCGGTGTTTGGTTTTCTTTACGGTTCTGCAAGGTAGCGCTCCTCGTGTAGGACGTTGCCTGGAGCTGGAACAGGTTCTCTCTGTGCAAACAATATTGCGTAAAAGGCCACGGAAGGTTCGACTGTTTTAGAGGCTCTATTTTAAGGCCTTTTAAGAGTTTTGCTTCCTTTGATGCCCCGGGCAAAGAAAACCACAGGTAGCGTCACAAATAGTGTGGGGAAAAAAAAAAAAGTAAAAAGAATACATACTCCTCGGATGTTCTGTCCATACAAACATTTCGGAGGGCGTAATATTCTGAATCGGTTCAGGTGGAACGCCTCATGTTTGTTTTTGCATCGTGCTGCTGATATGTTGAATAGGGTGTTCCTGAAGTCATAACGTGTCTTGAATTAAGTTTTACAAATACAGAATTAGGACCTTTAAAAGTCTTTAAATAGTCTTAAAATTTGAATTCATGAGGTTTTGCATCCCCGACGTGATTAAGCCCTTAAACCACCACGGAACCGAATACTTAGCTCTCATAGTTATGTTGTAGAAGAAACCAACTTATTTTTATACTTGGCTGTAAAGAAATCTAAAACCCTTGTCTGGTGCTGTGGAACAAAGGTACTGGTCACATTTTCTTATCAATTACCGTGCTATCTGGCCTAAAGGAAACTGTTCTATTAACAGTTCATAGAACCGTTTAGCTCATAACCTGCCCTGATTCTACCTAATACGGAACTCTATCCTGGTTCAAATATATAGCACTTACCTGCAACACTTAAAATAGATGATTTGTCCAAAGATTAAGTCTTAAATCAGTATTTAATTGAACTCTGATACCCTTTCATGACATGATCCTTAGTCCTACAATGAAACACTATTTAAAAAAAAAAAAAGAAATATATATATATATATACACACACATACACATACATACACACACACATATATATATATATATATATATATATATACACAGTATGTGTGTGTGCGCGTGTGTATGTATATACTGTGTGTGTGTGTGTATATATATATATATATATATATATATATACACACACACACACACACACACATACACACGCGCACACACACATACTGTGTGTGTGTGTATGTGGTGTGTCTGGCTATAAATGACTCCCTGGACCCAGGGAAGGGTCCAGGCTGCCAACACTGGGCTTTAAAGGCAGCGGCCGCCCCTGTGCCCGCTCATTGTTTTTCCCTGAGAGGCTCCTTCTCAGGGAGGACAGTGGAGCGGGCCCCGCCAAGGCCCCTGCTTGTCACCGCCGAACACACACAAAAACGACAACGCCGACCGCCAACCCAGGCCCTATCACACGGCGAACAAAAGGGGCCACATTCTTGGTGTATTCCCACACGCGGACACATCCTGCGGAGGGAGGGGAGAGGAGTGGAGGGGTGGGGTTGGGGGGGTTTTGCGAGACCGTGGATGCCGGGACTCCGCTGGGGATTGGTCCACCAGAACGACACTTCCTCTGCCGAGGGCCTTATCGGCGCTGTGGGTGTTTTTTCCACGGCATCCCACACACACCCCCTCCCTCCCTGTCCTGCTATCTTCATCCTTCAACCCAAACCCTCCCAGTCTCTCCCTCCCATGCTCCCGCTGCTCCCTGAAGGATTGGGGTGGAGGCGTTCAATCTGAACCCTTTGTTGGGGCCATTACCCTACCCTACTTCCATTGCTACGTTGTCCTGTCTTCCGGCAGGGTGGGGCAGCCGCCGGAGTCACACGGTTTCCCAGATAGGTACAGATGGTCATGGGATGATGATTTTATGAAAAATTCTGAAAGGCCTCCCTGAGCAGACGGCCCTTTGTGGATGATGGCGATGTTTCCAGTGTGTGTGTTTTAAGGTCATTGGACATGGGTCATGAGCGGGGGGGGGGGAAGGGTCTGACGGTGTAGTGCAGCTGGTTCAGTACAGTCGGTTGGAACTGGAGAGGAGTGGACGGGCAGAGGAGAGTTAAGCATGGGTGGGGTGGTGGTGGGGACGGGGGTGGGGTTGGAAGGGGGGGTGAGGTTAGAAGGGTCCTCCTGCCTTATATGGGAATTTATACCGTGCTGCTGCCGCTGGTGCAGTTCAGAGTCTGGAGTGAATTTGGTAGACAACGCTGGGATGCAGCCATCGCTACGGAATAGTACGGGTCACAGAGTATCTACGCAACCAACTTTTCTTTTCTTTTTTTCTTTTTTTTCTTTTTGCCGTGCGGTCATCCAAAATGTTAAACCAATATTGTGCTTTCAGAGAAAAATGCACGCGATGGACTTGGACCGGGGCGGGAGCGAAGCAATCGACAATCGGCTCATCGGTGCAGGAGAGAGAGAGGGAGAGGGAGAGAGAGAGTGTTTGGGGTTCTTGCATACAGGGCAGGGAGGCGTACTGTAAAGGTCGATGGAGGATGGAGATTTTGAGATTTGGGCGAGGGCTGAGGCGGTCGTTGGCTCCTTGGATGTGGTTCGGGGGGGCAGCTGGAGGGGTGGGCAGAGAGAGACTCAGGTGGACCCGGCCTCGTCCAGAGAGACGCTCGCTCCCCCGAGGCCCCACACACACATATAAACACACATGGACAAACCCCAGATGCACGCGGCCGTGTACGTCACCATTGTATAATTCAGCCTGGCCTTGCCTTTCTCCCTCCATCTTTCCCCTCGTAGCGATACAGTCATACCTCTGCTCCGGCTCTTTAAAAGCTCCTCTCCCCGCACTAAGCCTATGAAATTAACTGTTCGCTACAGCAGGCTTCGCCTCCAAAAAAAAAACTACACTTTACACACACACACACACGGGCGCAAACACAAACGGCGGCGCACAGAGGCGTACACACACACACACACACACACACACACACACACACACGGCACTTCCAATGACATGTTTTAGTTAGCACGGTGACAGATTTGCTGGCTCCGGAGCGCCTCTGCTCCCTCTGTACCTGTCAGGGATGTGTCTGCCGGAGGGGCTGATGGCAGGCGGCCAGAGACGGGAAACGACACAAGGAATAGCGGATGGGACAATAATGAAGCCGCGGAAAAAGAGAGGGAGAGAGACGGAGAGAGCGAGCGACGGAACTCCGGGCAGGCACACTTTCCATTCACCGGGCTCGTCCGGCTTTTCCGTGCGCTTTGGTTTCCAGTGAGTGCAGGTAGATCCACTCCCACCGCCGGGAGAACCTTGTGATTAATGACACGCCTGTCATGTCTAATCCCTCTTCATCTTTTTTTTTTTTTTTTTTTTTTTTGTTTTCCCCTCCCGACGACCACCACACCACTCTCCCTTTTTCTGATAGCCGCCCCCCTCCCCCCAGTCCCGCTCTACCCACAATCCCTAGGGGGCCCGACTGCGGCACATTCTGGGGGAGAGATTCACAGGGCTTTACCTGATCCAACGCTGGATTCATCCGGAGAGCCTCTGGAGGTCTGCAAAAGCACACACACGCACACACACAGATCTCACAAACACACTCTACACGTGCGTGCACACCACGGACTCGAGAAACACACAAGTGTGCCCCCCCCCCCCCCGTTCCCTCTGGCCCTTGCGCTCTCATGCTGGCTGGGCTGGAGTCGGCCGCTCGCAGACATCTGGGCCAGAGCTGGTGCGCGCACACACACACACACACACACACACACACACACACACACACACACACACACACACACACACACACACACATTGACACATGTACAAAAACAAGGTTACAGAGGGGGGAGGAGGAGATGCTCCCCGACCGAAAGTAACAAGACACAAGATCTTATTAAGGCCGCTGTTTTTTTGTTGCCTTTTTTTTTTTTTTTTTTTTGACAGCCAAGGATTACCGACAAATGCGACCGCCGTCCCAGGTGACCGGAGCGATTAGAGCAGAAAGGCGACGCCTGAACGACCCCCCCACCCCACAACCCCACCCCACCACCCGCCCCCCCCACCCCCCACTGCCCGGCCAGACCCGTATCACCTCACCAATGATTAATACAAACAAAGGCGAGAGATGGAGATGGAGTGAGGGAGTGAGGGAGGGAGGGAGGGAGAGAGAGAGAGAGGGGGGGGATGGTCAGACTGGGCAAGAGTGAGTCAGAAGATGCAGATATTCTCCCACGTCCGAGCCCGTCGCATCAAAGTGTAAATAACACGCAGCGCCGCCCCAGTCCCACGCAGTGTCTTTCCTTTTCTTTTATTTCCTTTCTCTTCTTTTTTTTTCCTCCGAGGCGACATTATCTGCCGTGTTTGTCGGGGGGGGTTAAGTTCTCCCGACCTGTGGGGGGAAAGTATGATATCAGTTGAGGGACTCTGCTGGGTATATGAGGAGGACGTTCTGACATCATCATCATCCTCATCCTCCCCATCATTGTCACCATCATGCGTCGTGTGTGTCCGTGTGTGTGTCCGTGTGTGTGCGCGTGTGTGTGTGCGCGCGTGTGTGTGTGTGTGTGTGTGTGTGTGTGTGTGTGTGTGTGTGTGTGTGTGTGTGTGTGTGTGTGTGTGTGTGTGTGTGCGTGCGTGTGTGCGTGTGTGCCCTCTACGGTTCTTTTAAGGCTACGAACACAAAGTGAGTCAGCGAGCACCAAACTATCACTCGCTCTGACGTCAGCCCCGGAAAACTCGACGAAAAGGAACGCTGTGTGTGTGTGTGTGTGTGTGTGTGCATGAGCAGAGGCTGCCAGAGGTGTAAGAACGTCCACTTCTGGCTTCAACTCGTCCCGAAAAAAAACATGCCCCCCTCCCCTTGTGTTCAGTGTCACCGCAGTGCTACAGGGGTCGAAGGCAACGCATGGGACTTGGTGATGCATAACTATCTCTTGTCCTCTCTTCTCTTCTTTCATTCTTTTTTTTTTTGATAATTTTTATTTCACCGCGCCACCCAGCTGTTCCTGTGAGCACACATGCACACACACGCACGCGCACGCATACACACACACACACACACACACACACACACACACACACACACACACACACACACACACACACACACACACACACAGAGTTTTATTATTCTGTTCTGACATTGCTGGAGTTGGGAGGCAGGGCGGGGGGGGGAGGCGGGGGTGTGGGTGGGGGGACAGCTGTACTTCTGTGGCCCCGGGGCGCACCCTTTATTAGCGCCAGCCTAACTCCACTCCACTCGTTCTCACTCCTCTCTCTCTCTCTCTCTCTCTCTCTCTCTCTCTCTCTCTCTTTCTCTCTCACTCTTTCTCACTCTCTCTCTCTCTCTCTCTCTCGCTCTCTCTCTCTTCCCTAAATCTCCCAGCGTCTCACCACACACACGCACGCACTCATACAAGCCCCGTCCTACTTCCAACGGCTCCATCTCCCTCTCACTCTTCCGACAAACTCTTAAGCTGTCGCCATCTTCTCGCCGAAAACACCCTTTGTTGGCTTGTTTGGGACAGAAAAAGTGAAGAACTACCTCCGTGGATGTATTCTAAAATAAAATACTGGGCTGAGCCTCCTCCACCCGAAAGGTCCCTGAGCCGACATCTCAACATCTTCATCCATTAGTCTGTACATCTTGCGGGTGGGGGAGAGGTGGTGTTCGCTCGTCTGTTCCTTTTCTCCGTCTCTCGTCTTTACGTCTCTGCACCTCTCCGCCCCCTCTGCCCCTTCTCGGCCCGTAACGAGGTCTCTCTCCATCCGTATCTGTCACCATGTGATACTTAGCGGGGTTGATTTCCCACCGTGCGTCATTAACCTTTTCTCTTTCCTCTCGGTTGAACCCGGCGAGCCGCAATCTTCCGCGCCCGGTACGTAGGGGGAGGGAGAGAGGGAGAGAGAGAGAGAGAGAGAGAGAGAGAGAGAGAGGGAGAGAGGGGGTGGGGGGAGAAGGGGAGAGGGGAAGGGGGAGAGAGACAGAGATGGAGGGAGAGAGGGGGAGGGATAGAGAGAGAGGGAGGGAGAGAGACCGCCAGGGTGAGGAGGAGTGGGATGGGGAGATCCAAACCCAAACCAACCAAACCCTCCTCAGCCGCGTCTTAGCCGTACTGTAGGCGATCCCACTCGTCTCGTCCCCAGCTGAGGTTTTTCTTATTCCTCGGTGTGTGACTTTATTTCGTTTCGAACCCCACATCCGAACAATAAGTCAATTTTTTTATTTTTATTTTTATTTTTTTTTCTCTCGCTTCCCCGGCACCACCGCCGGTCCCGCTCGCGCCTCTGCGATGACGCCTTTGGCGGACAAGACCGTACACGCCCGAACAGTCAGTGCCTGTCTTCGCGTCTCTGTCGCACGCCCCTCTCACCCTACGGGGAGGGGAGAGAGTAAGATCATCGTAGTGCGTGAAACGAGGCGTCTGCCAGCTCCCTCGCTTAATGTGTGCCTAATAATAATGAGCGAGGTGTATTTATTATTGCGCCGTGTTTGTCGAGGGCCGTGGGTGAGAAGATGTAGTGCCTGGTCTTCTCTCTCTCTCTCTCTCTCCCTCTCTCCCTCTCTCCCTCTCTCTGTCTTTAACAAGCTCCCACTCACCCCAGTGGAGGCAGGCGGGCAGGGGAGGCTGGAACGACTGGGAGGCTGTTAAAGCAAGTGGGCTGCGTTGGATGTGCGCAAATGTGAGTGAGTGAGTGTGTATCCACGTAATGTGATTTTTTATTTTTTATTTTTTATTCTTCTCAGTGTGTTTTCTGAGTGTGTGTGTGTGTGTGTGTGTGTGTGTGTGTGTGTGTGTGTGTGTGCGCGCGTGTGTGCGCGTGCGGGTGCGTGTGCGAAAGGCGCATGCATGTGTGTCCATTTGTGTGCGCTGTACTGGGATGTGGAAATTGAATGGAGCCTTTCAGTTCTACTGCTCGTCTCCCCGGGGGTGAGAGACTGGTTGCCATGGTTATCCTGGAATCCTGCCGCTAATGGGTGGGAGTTTGTGTAGCTCTGGCAACCTGGCCTGTCTAGGGTGGAATACTTACTGTTGTGGATGTGTGTGTGTGTATGTGTGTGTGGGTGTGCGTGGGTGTGTGTTGGTGTGTGTGCGTCGATGTGTGCTGTGCGTGTGTGTGTGTGTGTGTGTGTGTGTGTGTGTGTGTGTGTGTGTGTGTGTGCGCCAGGGGGTGTGGTTGGGTGGAGACAACATTCTAGGACACGGGAGGTCACGTGCAATACGTGAAAAAACAAGCCAGCGTTCCTGCAGTCCCTTCGTATGTGGATCTACAGTAGAATGTTCTCCTCACACACAGATCCACCCAACGTGAACAAGGACCTACGTCCGAGCCCGACGCTCCAGCCTGATTGGTCTTTTAAAACAATAGCACCCGTTGATGTCTTTGTTTCGGTCAAGCTGAATCCATTGTGCTCCCTGATAACCCCGCCGGTCTCCCGTCTCCAAAGCCCGTTTCAAGCTCCCGCTTCCACAACTGTGCAAAGTGAAATCACCAGCTCTGTAGAGTTACCCAAAAAAATTGCGCGGTGATGAAACAACGCTGCGCTTTTACGGCACTATTGCAAAAGCGGGGCCGAAGCTAAATCGCACCATCCCCGCTCGTATCCCCGGGCTAGATAGCGGGACCGGCCACGCCAGAGACCCCGCTGAACGCAGACCCGAGTGGATGGTGGAGAACATTCGCACAAAGGGAAGATCCCTGCGGGGGGAAGGCGTTTTTTCCACGGCGCCTTCCACACTCCAGCTCTTCTGTCAGACTCACTGAGGACTACAACTCTTCTCCAGATCACAAATACATGAGCCGCGCCTCGCAATACATGCTAATAGGGTGTATAATTACAATTGCGTAATGAATTCGGTGTAAAGCGCTCAATGGATGCCATTGATACGGATGGCGCACGCCGATGTCTGCAGGATATACGGCCGTGATATGCGACGCCGCCAGATAATCGCGTTTTTTCCCATTTGCCAGTGTTGTGGCAGGATGGGGGATAAAGCTCTGCTCGTCCCCACAGATGTGTTGGCTCCCGTTCACGTTGACTGACTGATCCATACGCCGCTCGAAACCTCCGTGGATTTAAAGGAACTTGGCGCGGGAATCCGCTCTCCTCCATTGTAGTCGCCGTGTACGGGGCCGATCCGCCGCAGCCTGGAAAAATGAGAGAAAATGTTTCTCTTGTACGGCGTCCAAGGTGCATAAAAATAGAAAATAGTGTTCGCTGAAAAAGCAAAAGGCAATACAGTGATTACGACCGTGCATGATACGTTCAATGTGTGCTCTGGATGTGAGTCTGAGGGCAAGGGATGAAGTCATTTGTCAGGAAACTCGCTGCCGATGAACAAAATGTGCCATTATTCACAAAACAGCCCTTGAAAAGTAGGCAGATGTCCTGAAAAAAAAAAAAAGTGAGCAGAGGTTTGAAAAATGTGGGCGGGGCCTGCGGTCAAACCCAACAAATGATGGGGGGTAAGGGGGACATGGTGGCCCGGCCCCTCGCTCCTCGGCCCGCGTTGCTGCCAAACAGTTATGTAATTCAATAAACACTCCCTGCTCGTCGTGCTGAGGTCCAGCCACAGGCCGCTCCACTCCGAGGGAATCACATGATCAGCGTTTTCAAATGCATTATTTCCAGCCAATTATAATCTCATCGGGGGCAAAAAACGAAGCCACCGAGTTAACGCTGTCACATGCTTTTACTCGTACCTGACGATGGCGCTGTACTTTTCTTTGGAAACAGCAGAAATATATTTTTACCATTGGACCACAGCCTGAAAATCAAGGGAATCTCATGTATTATCTTGGCGTTCTCAGCATCTCAGCACATTCAGAACCCTTTTCCTTTTTGGAACACTTGCCCCATTCTGTTCAACGTCAGGCCGCCACTTAAAAAAAAAATGTCCGGCCCCGACCGACAGTACCTCTGCGTGTGCCCCGGACAATGTTTATCTCATCATCTTATGCAATGGCGTGTACATTCCTCTGCACTGTGCTCTTTCTTATTCCGACTCTGACGGATAGTTTGTTTAGTAGCCGCGGGTTCCCTTTCCCCCCTATCGAAAAAACCTTGAAAAGTTTTTAACCAGCTCACTATGAGAGTTCCCCTTAATCCTTTATTTTGCATGTTCCCCTCACTGCCCCCCCAACATTCTCTTCTTCCTCTTTTTTTTTTTCCTCCTCTTTTCCACTCGCTCGCCCCAGACAGCCTTCGCCTTGACACCGGGCCACCCCATGCTCTCACTGTCCAACTATTTAACTAACCGCAGTGAAACAGCTTTAATTTCAGCTTACTGTTGGCTTGCTGGCTTGCTGAGGGGTCTTTTCTGGAGACCCCTCAGGGGGAGGGAGGGAGGGGGGGGGGGCTTCGGGGGGCCCGACGGGGCCGGCCGGGCAGACGGGGCAGAACAGAACAGAACAGAACAACAGTTAGCGACCCCACAGACGAATATGTCAGTCGGCCAGACGAGGCTCCCTCAGGAGCCATTGAGTTAGTTATGGCTCTTCAAAAAAAAAACCCACTCTCCACCTCTCCAGAGGTACAGGTCATTGAACCGCCAGCAGTGAAACGCTAGATTGAAACTCACTAAAGATATACATGTGTAAATATTTTGGTTTTGAAGGGGTTTTGGCCACTCATTGAAACTTCCCTCATTAAAAAAAAAAAAAAAAAAAATGGAGGGAAGTGTATTGTGGATCGACTTAATTGTGAATGTCGACGTGCGGCGTCTATTACTGTGATAGCGCAGCAATAAAACTCAGAAATGACTTTTCACCTGTTCAACCCAAAGTTGTGAATGGAGAATATGATGAAAAAAAGTGAAACGTGAAGAGCTCATTTTCCAGGCACCGTGTGAGGGTGGTTGTGCGTGTGCGCGTGCGTGCGTGCGTGTGTGTGTGTGTGTGTGTGTGTTTTTTTTTTGCTGACTGTGTGGACTATGGATTTGTCTGGATGAAGGGGAATACATTTATGGTTTTTGAGGAGTGAGGGCCCACACGGGCCACCCTTGGGTCTTGTTATCCTCTCCTATTCCCGTGCTCTCAGGGAGGCTTTAATGAAGACTCCTGTTCCAGCCCTTTCCTGGCTACACTCGGGCTATCTACAGGGCTAATCCCCCCCACCTCCCCCCACCCACCCCTGACTGTGCCTGTCCGTTTGGCAGGTCTTCCTGAAGCAGAGGAGGCGAGGGGGCGACGTCGCTAAATAATTGATGCAGCGAGTTCAACTATTAACTTCTAAACTTTAGAGTTTGCACCGAGTGGCGACCGCGCTCACTTGCATGCACATGATCGGGTTTAATGTTTTCCGTCCCTGATGGCTTTGTGGGAGACACATTATCGTTTTTTAATTTCCTTTTTTTTCATTTTCTTTTCGTTTCCATTTTCTCTATCTTCTTGTATAGTTTTAGGTCTGTTGTATATCGGCATTTTCTTTTAGCCAATACTTTGGTTTATTGCATAATTACTTTTATTTTTATTTTTTTTCACATTACTCATTACTTCATCATCTATCTATCTATCTGTCTGTCTGTGTGTCTATCTATCTATCTATCTATCTCTCTATCTATCTGTCTGTCTGTCTGTCTGTCTGTCTGTCTGTCCTAGCCTTGCATAAGAAGAGGCTGATAAGCAAAGGAGAAGGAGGAGAATAGATTGTCGAGGCTCCAGTCGCACTCGTTGGATTGATTTGAGACGCCCAGTGTCTCGAATGCAGTTTCTTTCTTTTTTTTGTTTTATTATTTTGAAACGGGCCAAAACCTAAAAAAAAAAGTGGAGAAGAAGCGAGAGACGAATCTCATTACCTCATGGGCCGAACGGCTTCGGGAAGTGCCAAGAACCAAAGAGACGGCTCTTCAAAGTACAGTCAGCCCACAAACACACTGCACTGTCCAAAGGAACTGACCAAAGTGAAGCAGGGAAACCTAATCCATAGAGTATTCTGTAAATAATGGCTTGGTTTCTTTAACTATCCTTTAAACATAGTTTCTTATTTTGCAATGGAGTTTTGATGGCCATCAGGATGTCACTCAGGAGGTTAGTGTAATAAACTAGACTTGGTGAGGGAAAGGGATCATTTTCTTGATTAACGGCCACTGATTTTGCTATAAACACAGCGAGAAAGAGTTATACTCTTTACAGGACAAAGGGAACAGTACCCTGTGTGTGTGTGTGTGTGTGTGTGTGTGTGTGTGTGTGTGTGTGTGTGTGTGTGTGTGTGTGTGTGTGTGTGTGTGTGTGTGCGTGTGTGTGTGTGTATGTGTGCGTCTGTGTGTGTGTGTGTGTGTGTGTGTGCGCGCGTGCGTGTGTGCGTGTGTGTGTGTGTGTGTGCGCGCGCGTGCGTGTGTGTGTGTGTGTGCATGCGTGTGTGTGTGCATGTGTGTGCGTGTGTGTGTGTGTGTGTGCTTGTGCGAGCGAGCGAGAGGAGGGCTCCAAGAGCTCACACTTCTGGAATGCCCCCTGCGGAGCGAGGACTTGAGGGCTGGACTTGTGTTTATTGGAGGGTTTTGGCAGGAAGAGGCGAGGACCCGGGCCAGAATAACGGAACAACAGTGGAATGCGGTGCAGTGGGGAATATCCTGACGGCAGTTTGGGGGGCCACGCAGGAACGCTTTGGGGTAAAACTTACAACGAGAAAAACTACCGCTATTTTCAATCAGCCGCCGAATGACACCCCTCCCTGTAAGAGGCGGGGGGAGGGAGGCGGACGCGCACAATCAGTACTCATTCGACTCAGCGCTCGTTTTCACACCGCAACTGAATAAGAAGACCGTGTCCCGTGGAATCTCTTTCAAACCGGGTGACTCATTCACTCAAAATCTCTGTCCAAATATGAGGAGGAGAAGAAGAAGAAGAGGAGGAGGAGGAGGAGGAGGAGAAGAAGAAAAAAACAAAAAACCCTTCCACCATGGCTCCTCGGTCGGGTTGTACCGTCGCAGTCGAATGTGAGGCGTTCGCTTTCCTCTCCAGGCTGTGCATTAGGCCGCATGCCATGCACCTTCGCCCACTCTCCTCCCACGACCCAGCGCCCGTATACAGAGGGCACCAATCCGAAGCCCAAGCTGCAAGCAGGCAGATAAAGGCAATCTCATTGATGTCTGAGCAGCTTGCTGGTGAGAAAGAGACATCTCTGACACAACCCTTCCTGCGTTTGCCTTGCCTTAGAATTAGATTAACTAGTGCAGGAAAAAAAAAATACATTGGGCAGGCTCCGAGGCGAGGCGGCTATAGAACCGGGGCCGTATTGTACGTTCCGAAATATCCGCTGCTGTGTCTGTGTGTGTGTATAAATATAAGTGTGTGTGTGTGTGTGTGTGTATATGTTTGTGTGCATGTGAATGGGAGTGTGAGTGCCGACAATTAACCTGTTGGTTATTGGGAAAGCCATTAAACAAATGAATTGACCAAAACTCTCAACCAAGCTATAACATTAACAGTAAACTTGTACCGTTATTACCTGTACACTGTTTATAATAACACAGTGTTTACACCATAATAACCCAGTAATTACACATGAGGGCTGTACTCTACTTCCAGAAAGTATTTTTTTTATGTCACCAAACACTACAACCTAGATCGATATGTAGCCTCTGGACCTGGCCTCTGGACCTAAACCTCTCGTCACCTTCCTCACTGCCCCCTGATTGAATGGCGTCCTTGTAATGTACGGTGAACTTATCAACCCCGGCGGCACCGCCCAACCCATTGCACCACAGGACACTAGACAAATGCCATCAACATTCCTGCGTGGTATCTCTTACACTATACCTGCCTCCAGCAACATTCCCGGCGCTTTATCTATTTTTTTCTTCCTTTTTCTTTTTGGGCCATTATGAACAAGCTGTTAAACAGAACCGTGTGTATATTATCTGGATCAAGTGGCTTTTTACTGGGGTGAAGGCAGGGTTTGTCTTCCTCTCTTTCTCTCACTCTGTCTTTTTTTTATTTTTTTTTTACCTTTTCTCTCTCTCCGTCTGGCTGGCTGTCTCTGTCTGGTTCTCAACCCCATCTGTATTTCGATTCGCTCTGTCTTCCGGATCTCTTTGTCTGCCAATCTTTATCTGTATCCGTCTCTCTCTCTCTCTCTCTCTCTTTCTCTCTCTCTCTCTCGCTCGCCACCTCCCATGTCCTTCCTAATCCTCCTCACCCTCCCTCACACCCCCCCTTGAAACCAACTCCCTGGCAACCTGAGTTTCGGCGTCTCCGAGACAGGCAGGTGGAGTGTCTCTCTCTCTCTCCCTCTCTCTCTCTCTCTCTCTCTCTCCCTCTCTCTCTGGTGCCACGGCAACGCCACACCAAACGCCAGACAAGTGAGACGTGCTGCATTATTAACCAGAACCAGCCGGGGGACTGCGGAGGGAAGGACAGATGAGACAGAGACAGAGAGAGAGAGAGCGAGAGAGAGAGAGAGAGGGAAAAAAGAAAGAGTGAAACAAGTAAAAGAGCGATTTAGAGATTGAATTGTTTGGACGTGGGCGTGGTGACGGGGTGTGGTACCTGCCGGCCGGTGCGGTGAACCAAGCGCCACAAACATCCACCCTCCCCCTTTTGTTTTTTGGGAGTGCGAGGGAGTGGGTGCCAGAGCGTTGTTGGGGGGGGGAACACAAGAAGCGGGGGAGAGGGGGAGAAAGAGAGAGCGAGAGAGAGAGAGAGAGAGAGAGAGAGAGCGATCCAGTTGGAGCGGTTACATTCAGTCAAATCCACGGGGGGATCAATAAGGAACATCTGGGTCTGGGGTGGACAGGGCGGCTTTTGTTTGCAGGGAGTGCACTGGCCTGACACATCACCCAGATACTCTCCGGGTTTCCACGGTGAGGGAGAGTGGGAGAGAGCGAGGGCCCGGACGGGGGTGGGGGTGTTTACTTTTTTTTTTCGACAGGCAAAATCGGTTTCAAAGCCAAGGACCCTACGACCAAGAGTTGTAAATACAAAGTGTTACTGCGGCACATCCGCTAGAAATAGGGAATTCCACCCCCCCCCCCCCCCCCCGTAGTGTTCTTCTTCTTCTTCTTTTGCCGGTTGCAAAACCTTTTTAAAAGTTTCGGGGGTTAACTTAACTACCGCCACAACTTTCCCCGGGTCTTCTTTTATTTTTCCTCCCCAGCTCAGTAATTCAGAATCAAAACAAGACCAACTAATGAGGTAAAAAAAAAAAGAAAAAAAAAGAAAAAGGAAAGAAACGCCGCCCTGACCAGAGCGGGAGACAGCCGCTGCGACCACTACAAAACCCCACCAACCCATTTAACGCGACACGTTCTTTTGATGACAAAGCATTTGTCATTTACCAGGCCGCGCTGATGCGGCGTCGGTGACAGCGATCCCTCGTCGGAATCTAAATTAGTTATGCGGCGGGTCGTAAATTGTTGAATCCTCGGCCTCGTGTTGCGCCGCCGCGGCTCATTCTTATCGCCCCCTCGGGCGCCGGTGCCACCAGATGACTCCCAAAAGGTCTTAATGGCGGAACGGAATTGTGCTGTGTTGAACGACAGAACTCTGCAGAGAATGCGACGGAGACTGGCGGAGGGCGGGGGAGGGGGCATCATTTATCCTCCATCAGGAGTCCGTGGCGGTCCGAGCCGGCTGCGGTGGTAAGAGATCAATGCAGTGTCCCCAGTTGGCTTTCTGCTTCGACCAGGGAAAATATGCGAAAATGAGCAGTGTGCGTGTGTGTGTGTGTGTGTGTGTGTGTGTGTGTGTGTGTGTGTGTGTGTGTCTGTGTGTGAGTGTGTGTCTGCCTGCGTGCGTGCATGTGGAGAGGGGTTTGTGGTAGTGGTTTTTGGAACCGGGTGGGGTGGGGTGGGGTTGCAATGGGAGTTGGAAAGTGAGAGAGAGAGAGAGAGAGAGAGAGAGAGCACAAAGAAGGAGGATGGGAGGAGGAAAGAGTTGAAGAAATGAGAAAGGAGAGACCGGCAGGAACAAGAGGGGGGCGAGAGAGAAATAGAGAGAGCGAGAGAGGGAGGGAGGGAGAGAGCGAGAGAAGGTGAGGTAATGAGGCCAGTGACTGGCTTTACACCTCGTCTCTGTGGAAACTAATTGGGAGAGAGCTGGAGGGCACTAATTTGAGCACTCTGCTGGGTAAATGTAGTGCAACGAACTATGAAGGGTAAATCAATGTTCTACCTCTCCCCTACACCTCGCTCACTCCCTCTCTCCTTCCCTTCCGTCTCCACCCCCTTGTTATTGTTTGCTAATAAAAAATTCCATTGACTTCCACTACGCTCGTGGCCATAAAGGTATTGACCCGAGTTGATATCATGTGCGCTGATGAGGTACAGCTCATTGAAGAGCGGATAGCCACGGCCGAAAAGGGCTGAATCACCAGCGCCCGAGATATCTGATCGAAGTGCCGCGCTGAAGGCGGCGGCATCCGACTTTGTTCGGGAGGGCCGAGGTTATCGTTACGTGCGGCTTTCTCTTTCGGTTCCGCCGCCACTTTTTCCTCCCCGCTCCCTCCACCGGTCGGGATAACGGCGGCATTCAGGGCAACGGCCGAAAACGCCGGCTATTTTGGCGACGGCATTCCTGCGCCTCAATAACCCCCTCGAACCGCGGTGTCCCTGGCACGCCGTGGCCGTGGGCCCTCTTTCAGGGTGGCATGGCATACTCTGAGGAAGGAGAAAGGGAAAAGCGGGTGTATGGTTACCCCCCGCGGCGAGCCCATGGGTGGCTGAACAAGGAGCCAGAAGATGGGGTCTTAAGGGGAATTATCCTTCCCTCCCCCAAGCCCGGAATCTAGCGGGCTTTTCAGCCTTACATAAGAGTGCGGGCCGGCTCTGATCTGCACTCAGAGAAGTTCAACAAAGACTGCGGGAAGGGGAAACAAAGGCTGCGCTGTGTGCTCGCACAGAGAGGAGAAGGGAGTTTCACGGCTGTGCTGTTGGCAAAGATGATGGAGAGTCGCACTCAGAGGTGCGCGGTTTGCTCCGCGGACTCTCGCCGGCCTTAGCGGGTCTCGTTCTGAGTCCGAGATTTAAGGGGTAAACTTGTCGGATTACTTTGCCGTTAAATTCGTTAAACAGATCGACTGTTTGTGTCACCTTTTCTCTGCGACCCTCGGAGGATGCTGATCTGCGCCGTTCAGCACCATCTGCCCCCCTCCCTTCTCCTGGAGACTGTGCCTTGCAGCTCGGCCCCCTGGGAAATAGCTGGGGATAAGTTATTCAATTAGAGGGGCATTATTGGCTCGCTCTCTCAGAGGACAGAACTGATGATGCTGTGATTATCCTGCTCTGCATTCCTTTATGGCACCCTGCATGCACCCTGTGTGTGTGTGTGTGTGTGTGTGTGTGTGTGTGTGTGTGTGTGTGTGTGTGTGTGTGTGTGTGTGCGTGTGTGTGTGTGTGTGTGTGTGTGTGTGTGTATGTGTGCGTTTGTAAATATGTATGGGTGATGCCCCCGTCTACACACAAAATAAGAATTTGTGTGCCACATTGTGTTTACTGTGTGTGTGTGTGTGTGCGTGTGTGTGTGTTTGCAAATAATATTTGTAAGGACATCAAGACGAAGCCCCTGTGCTTGAATCCACCTACGCAGAGAGATCCACACCCACACCTACACCTACACCACCTCCCCACTCACTCAGACACACACACACACACACACACTCTCACACACACACACACACACACACACACACACACTGACCCACTCAGGGAGGTGGACGATGCGCCCCCACCTGAGTGACTAATCAGTGTGAGATGGAGAGTCTCAGCGACGCCCGCTTGCTTTCAATCATCTGCTCATTTCATCATCATCGTCTTCCTCCGCTGCAGATGGAGGTGGAGACCTGACTGAGGAGCAGTCACGGTGGTCAGCTGTGGTGGGAATCTGTTATCACGGTGCTGTCATCCCTACAGTTCTGCTCAGTTAAAAACACACAAAAACAAAACAAAAACAAAGGGGAGCCCTACTCCAGCAAACATGGCGGCAGGAGCCCCGACGATGGGCCAACACCCACGTGGATCCAAACTCATCCCCACTCTCTGTGGAGCGGCGAGGTGGCCTTTAAAGTGCTGCCACGGCGGGCCGGGCCTATCTGTCCAGCGCAGCCCCACAGATGCCCTCCCGAGGGGACGGGTGAGAGGGGCCTGGTGCCTCATCTGCTCTGCCCAGAATACAAATAGGTCAGTGTGGGAGGGGGGGAGGGGGGGCGGCTCGCACATACACACACACACAAAAACACACACAATCACACACACATCGGTACACACATACTGACCACGGATGAGGAAGGGGGGCCCTGCCAGCTGAATTCCTCCGGCGGCCATGATGGGAAGGGCCATCTGGTGTCAATGCGAGGTAGTCAAGCGAACTTACACCCACCCATTCGCATGCACGTGCAGACACACACACACACACACACACACACACACACACACACACACACACACACACACTGACAGATAGACAACATTATTCTTTTAGGGGCCGGCACCTGAACATCCTGTCACTGACCTGTCATGCACAATGCTGTCTTCCATTACATCCTCCTTCGCCTGCGACGCCCGGTGACGCACCTTTCACTGCATGGAAATGGTTGGAAAATCGTCACCAGACAACGACAATTGTCAACAGACAAAAACAAGTGTCATTTGCAGCAGACAAAAAAAAAAAATCCTTCAGAGAAAGCGGCACAGTTGCTTTTTTATTTTGCGTGAACTAAAGCGGAAGAGGGCATCTGCCTTATTTAAGATACTGTATGTAACATATCAACAGATGATAACGACAAGGAATCAGCCTTATGAGTCGATGTCAATGCTTTTATTTTTCAAGGGTAATTCAAATCATAGATGATTACTATTGTGTATACTACTATGATAGTGATATCATACCATATATATACACGCACACACACACATATAAATATCTATATATATATATTTATATATCTATATATATATATATATATATATATATATATATATATATACAGTGGGGCAAAAAAGTATTTAGTCAGCCACCAATTGTGCAAGTTCTCCCACTTAAAAAGATGAGAGAGGCTTGTTATTTTCATCATAGGTAAACCTCAACTATGAGAGGCAAAATGAGGAAAAAAAATCCAGAAAATCACATTGTCTGATTTTTTAAGAATTTATTTGCAAATTATGATGGAAAATAAGTATTTGGTCAATAACAAAAGTTAATCTCAATACTTTGTTATTTACCCTTTGTTTGCAATGACAGAGGTCAAACGTTTTCTGTAAGTCTTCACAAGGTTTTCACACACTGTTGCTGGTATTTTGGCCCATTCCTCTATGCAGATCTCCTCTAGAGCAGTGATGTTTTGGGGCTGTCGCTGGGCAACACGGACTTTCAACTCCCTCCAAAGATTTTCTATGGGGTTGAGATCTGGAGACTGGCTAGGCCACTCCAGGACCTTGAAATGCTTCTTACCAAGCCACTCCTTCGTTGCCCGGGCGGTGTGTTTGGGATCATTGTCATGCTGAAAGACCCAGCCACGTTTCATCTTCAATGCCCTTGCTAATGGAAGGAGGTTTTCACTCAAAATCTCACGATACATGGCCCCATTCATTCTTTCCTTTACACGGATCAGTCGTCCTGGTCCCTTTGCAGAAAAACAGCCCCAAAGCATGATGTTTCCACCCCCATGCTTCACAGTAGGTATGGTGTTCTTTGGATGCAACTCAGCTTTCTTTCCCCTCCAAACACGACAAGTTGAGTTTTCACCAAAAAGTTCTATTTTGGTTTCATCTGACCATATGACATTCTCCCAATCCTCTTCTGGATCATCCAAATGCTCTCTAGCAAACTTCAGATGGGCCTGGACATGTACTGGCTTAAGCAGGGGGACACGTCTGGCACTGCAGGATTTGAGTCCCTGGCGGCGTAGTGTGTTACTGATCGTAGCCTTTGTTACTTTGGTCCCAGCTCTCTGCAGGTCATTCACTAGGTCCCCCCGTGTGGTTCTGGGATGTTTGCTCACCGTTCTTGTGATCATTTTGAACCCACGGGGTGAGATCTTGCGTGGAGCCCCAGAACGAGGGAGTTTATCAGTGGTCTTGTATGTCTTCCATTTTCTAATTATTGCTCCCACAGTTGATTTCTTCACAACAAGCTGCCTACCTATTGCAGATTCAGTCTTCCCACCTGGTGCAGGTCTACAATTTTGTTTCTGGTGTCCTTTGGCAGCTCTTTGGTCTTGGCCATAGTGGAGTTTGGAGTGTGACTGTTTGAGGTTGTGGACAGGTGTCTTTTATACTGATAACGAGTTCAAACAGGTGCCATTAATACAGGTAACGAGTGGAGGACAGAGGAGCCTCTTAAAGAAAAAGTTACAGGTCTGTGAAAGCCAGAAATCTTGCTTGTTTGTAGGTGACCAAATACTTTTTTACTGAGGAATTTAGCAATTAATTCATTAAAAATCCTACAATGTGATTTCCTGGATTCTTTCCCCCCATTCTGTCTCTCATAGTCGAAGTGTACCTATGATGAAAATGACAGGCCTCTCTCATCTTTTTAAGTGGGAGAACTTGCACAATTGGTGGTTGACTAAATACTTTTTTGCCCCACTGTATATATATATATATATACACACAATATATATATATTTTTGAATCTATATGTGTTCAGACCAAACCCCTCACTTCTCCTACATTTTTTATGCTACAGTGTTATTCTAAAATGGATACAATTATTAAAAAAAAAAAAGTATTACAATCTGCACACAACGACAAAGCAAAAACTGATTTTTAGAATTTTTGACAAATTTATTGAAAATAAAAACTGAAATATAACATTTATCTAAGTATTCAGACCCTTAATGAACACCCTTCAACACCCTTTGTCGAAGCACCTTTGACGGTGATGACAGACAGGAATGATGTTACAAACTTGGCACACCTGTGTTCGGGGGAGTTCATCCCATTCTTCTCTGCAGATCCTCTCAAGCTCTGTCAGGTTGGAGGGGAGCATTGGTGCACAGCCACTTTCAGTTCTCTCAGGATGTTCAATCAGGTTCAAGTCCGGGCTCTGGCTAGGCCACTCAGGGACCTCCACAGATTTGTCCTGAATCCACTCCTGTGTTTTCTTTGCATTTACGTGCCTTTTGGCAAACTCAAAGCAGGCCGCCATGTGGCTTTTACTGAGGAGTGGCTTCCGTCTGGCCACTCTACTATATAGGCCTGATTGGTAGACTGCTGTGCAAATGGCTGTCCTTCTGGTTGGTTCGCCCATCTCCACAAAAGAACTCTGGATCCCTGTCAGAGTGACCATCGGGTTCTTGATCACCTCCCCGACCAAGACACTTTGTCCCCGACTGTTCAGTTTGGCCAGGAAATGGTTCCTAACTTCTTCCATTTAATTATGGCGGAGGCCACTGTGTTCTCGGGGACCGTCAATGCTATAGAAATGTTGTTATGGTAAATCCTCCCCGAGATCTGTACCTCGACATAATCTGTTTACGGACGGTTCTTTCAACCTCTGACACGCACAATCAATGTTGAGACCTTATATAAGCAGGTGTGTGCCTTTCCAAATCATGTCCAATGAATTGAACTTACCACATTTGGACTCCAATCAAGCTGTAGAAACATCTCAAGGTTGATCAATAGAAACAGGATGCACCTGAGCTCAATTGGGAGTGTCATAGCAAAGTGTCGAATACTTATATTCATTATGTACATATTTCTGTGTTTTTGTTTTCTCATTGTGGGGTATTGTGTGCAGATTGATGAGGGGAAAAAAATATTGAATCCATTTTACTGGTCTGAAAACTTTCCAAATGCACTGTATATATGAATAAATAAAGATATGTTTTATATTATACCAGAAAATTATGAAATATGCTGCATACACAAAAGCATATTTCAACGGTTAGTTACTAGTACTATCATTACATATGCACTACTTTTGTGACATACTTAAGCATTCCCGCCACCTGCAAATCTTATTTTATCTTACCTTATCTTATCTTATCTTATCTTATCTTATCTTATCTTATCTTGTCTTATCTTATATTCATGTATTGGTGTCTTTTCAGTAGAAGTCAACAGTAGAAATTCAGTGCAAATCAACAGGTTTTGACACTAGCCGCCTGCTCTCACTGCACTGGATTGTATTCTTCTGGTGTTTCTCCGCAGTTTAACTGTGCTTTTCCAAAGCTGCACTTAATCTTTAACAATTCTCCTGTTTTGGAATTTCCTAGAAGTAGGAAAAACTTCATCCGGGGTAAAAATAGACATTGTTTAATGGTGACGTTTTCTCTTTTTTTTTTCTCCTCATTTTCGTCTTTTGCTGCCAGTGCAGGCTCACTCATCTCATCGCTCAAAAAGTGAAACTGATTTGTTTTGGCCTCATATCAAACCCTGGTCTGGGATGGGGGGCGGTGGGGTGTTGCGCACAGTAAATGAAGTAGAAAATAAGCAGGGATGAATTATTTTCAAAAGCCAGCATGCCATTAAGACGGAGCAGAAGCAGGCCCGTGGCAGCGGGTCCCCCCCCCCCCCAAAAAAACAAAAAACAAAAAAAAACATTTCAGAGTTTTTCCATCGTTGTATTTCTTGCGCCTACTATCAGCACCACTTGGAAGACGCATAAACTGCCAGGAGCTCAGGAAGGGCCATAGATCAGCCAGCCGGCAGAAAGAGTATGCAGACAGGAGCTCCATAAAACAGTGCAAAAGAGCCCTTCTGCTCCGCGGATCTGCCAGTGACAATATAGCAGCCCTGATGAGAACGAGCGCGGAGGAGTGAGAAGTCGGGAATAAATGCTTTTGTTTGTGCACCTTTTGTTGCTTTTACCTGAACGTAGACTCAAAAGTTATGAAGCAACCTTCAAAAATCCCATAAACTACCTGTCAGGGCATGAAATATACAGAAAAAAACCCCCAAAAACAATGCTCGAAGAGGGATGGATTCCTTCCTCCCAGAAGTTCAAATATCAAACGAATAGAACCTTTTTCTCTCGCAAACGGCCGCCGTATGATTAGAACGGCGCTGCTTGCCTTTCACGACCGTCTTCGAGATTTTCCCCAGAGTTTTGAAGCACGTAAACGGAGGAAAAACTCATTTAAAATAATTGCGGCCCAAACCTTTCTCATTTGTGCATATGAGAAACATTTTGGACACTCGGCCAGGATGTCGGGCGTCCTTGTCTCAGCCCGCAAGCAATTTGTCTTTGAAAAAAAACAAAAACCCCAACAAACAACAGCAGCAGCAACAGTAGCGTTATTTGCCGTGCAGCAATCAGTGTCCTTTGATCACCACTCCCATTCTGCTTCCTAAGTGTGCCCCCGTCTCACCTCTCTCCCCCTCTCTCCGGATGTTACATCCCCACTCTCTCACTCCTTCGAACCCTTTCTCTCCGCATACAACCGTCTCTATGATTATTTTAAACGGGTGCCAGAAAATGACTGTGACCCGTTTAATTTGGGCTGCGAGATGGAGAGGGAGAGAGAGGGAGAGAGAGAGAGAGAGAGAGTGAGAGAGAGAGAGAGGGGCCCTATGATTCTCCACACTCCCTTTTTCTACCAAGCAGGAAAGTGGCGGGTGAGAGAGAAGCTGTTGCCATGACTACCTGCTGGCAGCTTCTCTCGTTGTGTTCCTAGAGCACTGGCTGTTCCCTCTCTACCCAACGCCTGGGAGAGAGGGAGGGTGGAGAGAGGGTGGAGGGAGGGTGGAGAAAGGGAGGTGAGAGAGAGAGAGAGAAAGAGAGAGTGAGAGAGAGAGATAGAGAGAGAGAGAGAGAGAGAGAGAGAGAGAGAGAGAAGGAGAGGGGTGGGGGGGTGGGAGGTGGAGCTGCCAAGGGGAACAAGGCGAGGTCTCTCCTCCACAAAACCAAAGGGCTGCTGGCTGGGGAAGGAGCAACAAAAGAGCAACATTGGGGGCTCCGGTGTCAGATCAGCCCCTGCTACACACACACACACACACACACACACACACACACACACACACACATACACACGCACACACACACACACAAACGCGCGTGCGCACCAAGGTTCCCTGACAGGCTTGACAGCCATGGGGGGATGTGGGGGTGTGGCAGTGGATAATTGCTTTAATACTGCTGTGCAATTCAGGTGCCTCCATCGCCATCTGGGGAGACTAATCTCCCAGCCAGCACTCGCGGCATTGCACTTTATCTGGTTCAAATTAGGGACAAAGATCAAAATCAAAATCATCATTTTTGATCAAACTGCCAGTAACGGAGCTGAGCATTCCACGGCGAAAAAAGTTCTCCAGCCCTGCGACCGGTCACAATAACTCCGCAATAACGAGTGACAAATCATGGAGAAAAAAAACCCCCTGGGAGAGCGAGGTGTCGGGGGAATTTCAATTTCACTTGGTGACTCTATTTCATGGCTGATCTTACAGCGGCGGACACCATTTCACGCCGGGCCTCGCGGTTCTGCCCGTGTGTGTGTACACCAGCCAGCCAGGTATCGCAGGACGGCTTGAGTGTCGCCGCTTCCGCCCGCACTACGCCCACACTACGCCCGCGCTCCACCCGCCCACGCTCCCGCTCCAGCCGCCCGGTAAGACGATCCGGGTAATGGATAGCCATGGAATGGACATAATACAGTGGTGGCAGTTTTAGGACACACAGGTCTCCTTGTTACTCTCATAGCCGCCCTCTCATTTTCTTAACGAACCGAGCTATGGTTACTTTGTCGGCTAATCCCAGCTATTTCCATCTCATTGTGCGTATTGTCATCTTATTTGAAGGTTGAAATAAAGGCTTAGGCGTGGCACATGTGTGTCCATCATTGAATTCTCCTCCGTCCACACTATCCATGCTTGTATCCATTTGTGTAAGTGTGTAAAAGTTCATTCTAGGGACGCCCCCACCCGCCACCGCCCTCCCAACAGGAGGCTGACCTTGGCCAGGCCTGACAGAGAGCTGTCCTGGAGCTATGGAGACCTATGGAGCCCCAAGCCATTCCACTAAGGCGGCCCACTCAGTCTGTGCAGGTGTACAGCCGCTTGGACAAACACATGCTCACACGAACACATGCACACTCGCACTCACAGCCATGCAAACACACACAAGGACACGGACACACACATTTGCACCACTCATACAGTATATTTGCACACTACTGTTTGTGCACTTTTAAATATGCACATGGATACATACGTACACACAAACACTCACAAGCTGCACAACCATTCACAAGCCTGTACAAGCAAGGATATGCAAACACACACCCACACACATTCACTCATACAGTATATGCACACCCATTTGTGTTTGCACGTTTGCACACACACACACACACACACATGAAAAATCACTCATGTACACGTGTGTGTGTATGCATACACATACACACTTGTACAGATATGCGCATACACACAATCCTTAAGTATACAGTATATGCAGCCATATATGCATGCATACATTTACATACATATGCACACACACACACACACACACACACACACCCGCTGGACCATTGGAGGTCCCTGGAGCAGGCAGATGTCTGATCTTAGTCTTTGTGAGTTCCTTCATTTCTCATCGCCGATTTCTGTCTTTATGAATTCTATTGTCCAGACACACACATACACACACACACACACACACACACACACACACACACACACACACACACACACACACACACACACACACGCATACAGAAGGACACCCACAGATTGTCATCTCCCTCATTTAAATATCTTATATTTGGGCTTGTGTTTTTGGTTCTCTCTCCTTCCAACCCTCCCCGCCCGCTTTCATCTTTTTGGTCTTTACAGTCTCATAATCTGCCTTGGCTTCTCATCGATGCCCCCGCCATGGCTGAATTGGTAATCAGCGACAACGGTGAATGAGCGACATCAGTGACATCTGGCGTTCTGACAGCTCCTCTTCATTTTTAGGAGTCGGAACATTTTCTGGATGAGTAATGTACTGTAAGGAAAAGATGTAGGGAATCGGTGTTTATGAATCAATAACTGACCGTCCATAGCACCTCACCTATTTGAGTACATCGTCCATGTAAGAGATATGATCCTATTGAATTGACTTCAAAGCGTCAAACACTCCCGGGAGTTCGGTCGCTTCCGATGTCGAAATGCAAAAGCTAAGCTGCTCAGCCTCTTGCTGATGTGACGTGCGCGCACACTCCTGAGACAGATGGGTCCCCAACATCTCTGAGGCGACATCCGAACGTCCAAAACACCCGTCACCACTATTGCCCCAGCCCCTCGCCCATCATCCGAAATGGCGTCATCTGCAGTGGAGGGTGTGTGTGTGTGTGTGTGTGTGTGTGTGAGTGTGTGTGTGTGTGTGTGTGTGTGTGTGTGTGTGTGTGTGTGTGTGTGTGTGTGTGCGCGTGGGGGGGTGGGAGCGATTGCACAAACCGTTCAAACGCGTCATTCCAAATGAGGGCAAATTAGCGGAGAAGTCACAGAGGTATTGCATCATGCAAGGAGTGGCCCCTCGAAATCGGTTCGGGTGCCAGAGAAAATACAATGTTCAATATTTACAAGGCCGGAGTCGGAATGCCGGGGCTGCGCAAATCCCGGCCTTTGTCAGTCCGAATTGAGTGACAAATAATGGGCGAGGTAGAGACAGAGAGAGGGAGAGGGGGAGAGAGAGAGCGGGAGGGAGGTGACAGTATGTTCTGCTCATTTTATCAGTGCGCCGGCCTCGCTGCGTAGGTCAGCTGCAGCAGGGGCGGAGTGGGAGTGGGAGTGGAAGTGCACGACCCGTAGAGTGGCTTCGGAGGCGAGCTATTTATTCGCAGGGACGGATGCGTTTGTGCCCGGCCACCAGTCCAGGTTTCAGGTGCACGTTCCCTTTTCTCAGCCCTTTATTTCGAGACCACTCTATTTGGTTGTCCCTTTTTTCAAATTTTTTTTTTATGATTGTTTCATTACGCTTCCAGAAATCCGTAGGAAACGGTTGGAGATACTGTGTCAAGTCTAATTCAGTGATTTTTCTCTGTCACGACAACACTCTGATAGTACTGAATGCACCAATGTTATATTGTCTGATTAAAAATTGACTACAAAATTAAATCATGCCTTACAAGACACGGTTCTCAATCATGCAGAACCACAAAAATTATATATTGTGTTTCTGATGCTTGGATATCGAGGTCTCTGAAGTAGCCGGTATTGTTTCTTTTCCACTTTTGACCTGTAATTTCTTCTTGAGCAGACAGGATGTTTTTAATCAAATGCAGATCCATGTAATGTTTGGAGCTTGGCGAGCTGGCTAAACGCTTATCCGCCAGCTGAATGCTCTTCCAGCATGATTACTCCAGCAGGATATGGGTAGAAGAAGTAATATTCACTCTTTTAACAAGTAGGTTTGACTTTCAGCACTTGCTAGAATTGAAGATCCATCGTATGACCCCCTTCACAAGCAATTTTGTCTATCCTGAGAATCATTTTCTTACGTTTTTTGTTTTCTTTACCGTGACTGTATATTCCTGCCCTCTCCTTCCCATCTCACCGTGACTGGCGATACACGTTCTGGCTTCAGCTTCCTCCGCTCTCTGCCTCCTTGTCGAGCACGTGTTGTTCCGTCGATCCGGGGGTTTAAAGTTCAATCAGACACAACAGTCAACTCGGCGAAACAGTCAGTTTCGCCGAGTCAAACACAGGCTTCCTTTTGCTCAGTGAGAATGCATGCCCGCCGCTTTGACATTATCACTATTTATTTTATTTTATTTTATTTTTTTACGCTTGTCCATATTGTGATAGCAATCAATTATAACTGGGCTAGAAACCTATTTTGTGATGATGATGATGATGGTGTCCGTGTAATGATGCTCTGCTCCTGATGACACGGTGTCAGGAACCTGGTCTGAATTGGAGTGCCCCAGGGGGGGCTACTGGTGCCTTGAGATCTTTAATAAGCTCTGCTGGAGAGCCAGAGACAGGAATCGAAGGCGAGAGAGAGAGAAAGAGAGAGAGTGAGAGAGAGAGAGGGAGGCAGGATAACGGCTTTGACTACTCCTCCACTCCAACCTCTTCTGATCCCCCCTCACTGCTGGCCAGCTCACATCCCTCTCACGTTCCTCGTGTGACCACCACCCCTCCAAGCACCCCCCCAGACCCCCTCCACACTATCATCTCTCAATCTAGCTTTCCTTCTCTCTGAAGCATCCCTCTCGAGCACATCCGTCCGCACCCCTACCACCCTCCTCTTCCTCCCCTCTTTCTCCTCCTACTTCCGCCTCCCTCGGCGGTCCTGTTTGCGCTTCCCCTCCGCTTGTGCTACGGCTGGGGCTGGTGAACCCAAGCGCAAGACACAGAGACAGGAATAGTGGTGTATAGGAACAGGGATTCATTGAAGGGAACACGGGGGTAAGAGGGTGGACGGCATGGTAAGGTTGCTTCTTCTACAAGATAATACCAAAAGGTACTCCTTTCAAATAGCCGCTGTCCAAGCTGGAGCGGGCTTCGTGATGTACCAGCCAAGATAGAGCAAATGTGGAGATACAGTCAGAATTCAAACAAAAATGGCATTTATTATGCATGCGTTCAACAAAATATTCTCTGTGGCTCTTCAATATGATAAACAAAACAAAAGATATAGATTTCGAATCCTTTCTTTCAGTTTGAGACAGTAATTTTCAATGGTGGTTTGTGGTAGTTTGTGGTAATTGTTTGTGATAATTGTCTGTGGTCAAAAAGCTGTTCCGCTTTCCCAATTAGGATTAGGACTAGGATTCTCTCAGCGATGCCGTGGCCTTCCACTAATTAGACACTTCCTATTGCAGACACTGAATCACTGAATCACTGAAAGGGGGAGCTTTCTAGAGGTGAGTATACACTGGTAACCAAGGTAAGTGAAACATTAATATTTAGATTCACACTTCCACAATCTATAGCAAACTGTAACTCCATATTTCTTTTTTTCTTTACATTTTCTTTTTTTCAGATCAAATCAATTTAAAGTTCATTGTGGCTCCAACAAACAGGCCGGGATTGTTAGGCAGGCAGGTAGATCAGGTAGGTCAGGCAGGCAGGCGGGGAAAGTCAGGCAGGACAGGCAGGCAGGGAAGGTCAGACAGGCAGGTGGACAAGGCAGGTCGGTCAGGCACATACGTTTGCCTCACATAACAAATCTACACTGCAAATACACAGATACAGACCGCTCTCTCAACCACTCCCATCCACACCCCTCAGCTGTTGTATACGAAAAATTGGATACAATGCCCCGGATAACAAATCAATTCAATCAATTTGATTCAAACCAACAGAATAGAGCTTGTCAAGGAGGAGGTAGTGATCAACCAATGAATGTGTTGAGAACCACAGATAGAAGTGTAATGCTGATTAAAAGCATGGGAGTTAAGGCTCAGAAATTATTTCATCATTAATTTGGATCAGGTTTTTGAAGCTTTTGTTAGTTTTATTGAGTACAGTTCATTACAGTTCAACTGATTCCTAAATTGTCTAGGGTTATGGAAATCCTCAGAAAATACATCTTTGTAGTAATTGGATTTTGCATTCCTTGTTTTGGTCTTACATGAATTCCCGAAGTGTCTGTAGGTTTCCCACTCAGCAGAATTTTTAGACGAGTGATATTTGGCCCAGGAGTTATCCCTTTGTTTGAAAAGGCGGATAAGATGTGAGCTGATCCAGGGTAAATGTCTGCCTTTAACTGTAATCGTTTTCATGGGAGCGTGTTTATCAATTACGTTAGTAACTTCATCATATAATAAGATCCAAGCATCACCAGCAAAAGGAATTAATGAAATCCATCCCAGTTAATAGCAATTAAGTCTTGAATAAAACAATCAACATTAACATTCTCGCATTGCCTCAGTCTACTATATTTGGGGGGAGACCTTGGAATTAAAATTTTCCAGACACAAAATATAACAGAGTGATCACTTACACAATCAGACATAACACCAGATTTAATTGTCCATTCAGGATTAGTGACAAGTACTCAATACAACAAAGATGGAGACCAGTAGTCCACTCTATTAGGTTCATTAATTAACTGTGTGAGGTTTACGTGACCAA
>NC_137210.1:11803536-11813536 GCF_960531495.2 Zeus faber | reverse complement strand
TGATCACGTGTGTGCGTTGAGGAAAAAGCCTGCGCGAGTGGAAATGTGTCTCTGTTTGAGTGTGTTTTAATGTGTATGTGTGTGTGTGTGTGTGTGTGTGTGTGTGTGTGTGTGTATGTGGGCGGGTGTTTGGATCAAATGCGTTAAAAACATATTCCTCTTCCACCAGTGGAGCTAGATGTTAAAAGACTAATGTTAAGTCTTTAAAGTGGAAATAAAAATACTTATGGTTGATAGAGAGTGCAGGCAGAGGTCAGTAGGCATGTGTCTGTGTGTCTGTGTGTGTGTGTGAGCGTGTTTCTGTGCGTGCGTCTGTGTGTGCGTCTGTCTGTGTGTGTGTGTGTGTGTGTGTGTGTGTGTGTGTGTGCGTGTGTGTGTGTGCGTGTGTGTGTGTGTGTGCATGTGTGTGTGTGTCTGTGTGTGCGTGTGCTTGTGCGTGTGCATGTGCGGTTGTGTATGTGTGTGTTTGTGTGCATGCGTTGACCGGACAGATATAGCTGTGCAACAGAGGCACGGCTGCAGGAAGTCGGCTCATGAGAAGCTGGTAAGCAACACAGTCAAACCAGACAACCGCCGCATGTTCCCGTCGCGGACAGACAGTAAGAGAGAAATAAAGCTCATCTCTTTTTTTGTAATTTCCTTTCCCCAGTTTCACAAGATCTGAGAAGAAGGGGGGGGGGGTGTGCGGTGTCGGTGTCGGTGGAGATGGAGGTGGAGGTGGAGGTGGGGAGGTTTTTCGCCGAGATTAAACGTCACAGATAGACAGACGGTAAAATCCACCAAGGCAGAGAATGACTGTTTGTTTTCAAAATCAAAAAGCACACATTTAACTGTAAAGGCAGAGTAAGTGATGTGATGCTGAAATGGAGTTCTACTCAGTAAATGAACCATTCTATGAAGACAACAGAGACTATTATTATTATTATTATTATTATTATTATTATTATTATTATTATTATTATTATTTATTATTATTTATTTATAATTTTTTCTATTAGTAGTCCAAATAGTAACAGAACAGAAACAGTAGAAGTAGTAGTAGTAGTAGCAGTAGCAGTTGCAGTAGTAGTAGTAGTAGTAGTCGCAGTAGCAGTTGTAGTAGTAGTAGTAGTAGTTGTAGTGTTAGAAGTACCAGTAGTAGTAGTATTAGTACTAGTAGTAGTAGTAGTAATAGTAGTGGTAGTAGTACTAGTAATAGTAGTATTAGTAGTACTAGTAAAAGTAGTCGTAGCAGTAGTAATAGTAGTAGTACTATCTTGACTACAGCTAATATGCAGAGGGTTTTCTCACATTATCCTTCAATGTGTTTCGTTGAGTTGAACTTTCCTGTCCGTCTTGTTGGGGTGACACCGAGACACTTCCCCTGCTCAGCAAAACGCTTCCCTTTCTTACTTACAAGTTAATTTGTCTGTGTGTGTGTGTACCTGTGTGTCTGTGTGTGTGTGTGTGTGTGTGTGTGTGTGTGTGTGTGTGTGTATGTGTGTGTGTGTGTGTATGTGTGTCTGTGTGTCTGTCTGTGTGTGTGTGTGTGTGTGTGTGTGTGTGCTCATACATGGCTGCCTGTGAAGGCTGTGGGCTTTAGCTGCATCCGGTGACCTCGTCCACCTCATCCCATCAGGATTACTGACACAGGATCTCCCTGCCCCTGGCAGAAATAGCCAGGACCCAAGGGCAATCCACCAGAATATGGGGACTTCCGTGGGCCTTGCTTGTGTGTATGTGTGTGTATATATACTGTACAGCGTGTGTGTGTGTGTGTGTGTGTGTGTGTGTGTTTCTGTGTGTGTGTGTGTGTCTGTGTGTGTGTCTGTGTGTCTGTGTGGGTGTGTGTTTACATGGGTATCATCTCTCTAGAAATGGAGTTGGTTTCCTCCCAGGTGCTGAGGCCCCTGGATGGGGCGCTGAGGACAGGACGCGCCTCTCTCTCTCTCTCTCTCTCTCTCTCTCTCTATCTCTCACTCTCTCTCTCTTTGACTTCCGACTTCTTAGTCATTACATACATTTATTACTTTGTAGATGTGAGAGCATTTAAGGTCAGGGGAAATCGCGTTTGTTTTTTGAGTGTGTGGACAATATGCTCAGCGGCAACAAATATGGCTGAGTGTTGAAGACAATGTAGCAGCGCTTAAAAACTGCAGCTTGGCTAATGGTGGCTCGATCATGGCTTCTGAAATGGCTCAGACTGAATGGAAGTCAATGGAAAAAGAAGAAACTTCTCACTAGAAAAACAAAGTCAATGTGACTCAAGGGGCTTGGTCTCCAGGTTTGCTTCTTCTAGTGGGTGTGTGAAGGCCTAGTTGCTTTGACTGACAAGTCGCTCGTTTGAGCACTTCCTTGACTCCTTCCTCCGTCTGTGTGGGGGTTTCACTCACTCTTAGGCAAATTGAGACTCCACTCCGCTGCCAGAACTGAGAAAGATCTGGCTCGGTACCCTGCCAAGGTGAAGGCGAGCGGAAACCCAAACTTGAGGTTTCAAATTGTCTCTCCAAAAAACCTGCAGGCGACGTCACGGGTGCTACTTCTTGCTTTTTACGATGTACACATGCTGACATCGGATGACAGCTTTACCGATTTGTCAACGTTTTTTTCCCCCATGCTACCGTATAGATCAATCAAAATAATATGGAGACCGGGGCCAAAATCACAGTATATCACACTGCCTATTTGCCTTTGTGTTTTGCTAATTACTAGTAATCGTGTATGTACATCTGCCATATATGTATGGCACCGTGAGGTGCAAATTGTGGCTAATGGCCTGCTGACACGGAGGGTTGGGGCCAAGCTGAAAAGCGTTCATGCAAGGCAGAGAAATGTCACCCTACACTCCCCCGGAACATGAGATTGTTGGTGACAAGCACTCGAAAAAGGAAATTATACCGCGTCAGGGTTTCGATATAAAGAGCGTGTTACCTTTGTGTTGTTTGACGCGCAGCTTGCATTCCTCAAGAGCGCACTTCAAGTGGACCTGGTCACTCCGCGTCGCCGCGTCCCGTCGAATAGCCGACGGAAACCAAATCGAATCTGACGGATAGAGATCGACGCCAAGTAGGCGCTGACGGGGCGCTGATGAGATCTTCACGTCGCGCCGTCTGTCCCCGGAGGTCGGAAACAACAAAAGCGTGCGAACCCTATTCCATCCAATAAGAGCCGCGTTGGAGGAGAGAGATATGTTTTCCCCTCCTGCAGATCTGATTTGAGCTCCCAGAGGAAGAGGCTTGGGTGTTTTTCGAGGTAAAGTGCATCAGTTGAGTGCATCTCTAAGGGGGTTTTAAACCCTAAAGGGACCTCTTTTCACAAGACGCCGAGACGTCCACAGGGTTTTTTTAATACCATTGTGCTCGTCGGCGGTTAAAGGAGGCCGTGCTACTATGCGCGCGGGGACGTAGTAGCACTCCTCTCTCTTGAGCCTTGTTCAAAAATGTCCCAGAAGCATCCAAAAGACTTTTGCCTGCCGCTCCTGCCAAGGAAAATATGCCTTATGAAATGGAAATTCTGAGGCCATTCAGTCCTTGCCAGGAATGGCCAGCAAAAAAAAAAAAAAAAGATTATGTCCATTTCAGTACATCTAGGGGGCTGAGGGCTGGATGAAAACACACATCTGCACCTCTGGACCCCCCCGAAACACAAACGCAGCCCACACTCCGGATACAGGCGCACGCACGCGCTCACACCATAAACACTGTACCTGGCGCATACTGTTTGGGTGGGGAGTGAATTAAAGAGGGTTATTTTGAGTTCACCTTTGGGATTTTTTTTTTTTTTTTTTTTTAACGGCACATAGGAAGAAAACATTAAGAGGGAGCTTTTAGTCAGTCATTTCTAACTGCCGCTAAGTGGCTCACCTGCTGGAAAAGGTTTTGAATGACCTCTGCAGGCCAGAGGCATTCGAAACGTAACAAGATGAGGCCGGTGGAAGCCATTTGAGGTCTAGACTGTAAACTCTACGTTTTTCTTTGCCCAAACACTGGAGCAGCAGCCCGGCTCGAGAAGGGTTATCTGCAGTTTAGTAGTTCAGCCCCGGCGCGCGGAGCGACGCGCTTTATGCCGCCGCCGTCGAGGCTTCCTCCTCTCTCTCTCTCTCTCTCTCTCTCTGACCCCGGTTATACCGAGGTGCGTCTCCGACGTCGCGGCGGGAAAAACGTGTTCCTCTCAGCGAACCCCCGACAGAGAGGAAGCGGAACAGCCTCGAAGCGAGCCGAGAGTGGGTTTTCGGAGGCCGGCGTGTCGCGCAGAGGCATCCGGGGGCACAGAAGAGGGAAGTGAGCAGCGGCAACAACACCACAACAGAGGAAATGCTCATTGCATGTTTCACCCGAGAGCCGGTTGCTGCCCGCTATGCTTTTGCTTGTGAGCGCCAGAGCTTGTTAGTTGAATATGTCGCCAAATATATTCTTTAGATGTCTATATTCTTTTCGTATACCCCCCACCCCCACCTTGTTTTCCTGTTACACTCTTAACCCTCCTTCCTTCCTCTTCCCTCGCTCCTCTTTTTTCGCGGAGGGGGAGCAGCAGGAGGAGGATGAGGGAGGCGGCGGGTGTGGGCGGGGGTGGGGGGGTGGGAGGGGTGTTGGCATTCTTGCACTGTGTGCACTGCGCTCGACCGGGCCTTGGCTCCGGTCCATATCCCCTCTCTCCAACCCCAGCGTTCCCCCTTCCTCCACCCCGCTGAATACCCCTCCTCCCTCTACAACCTCTCCGGCCATCCTTGGGATGTTTTGCGAACCACGACTGTGACGGCGCCTCCGCTGCGCCCCCCCCCCCCCCTCTATTCCCCCGCACACCCCCCACACGCACGCACGCCGCGTGTTTCACTAGCGTCTCCTAAACCCGCACATACATACCGTGTCCTTATAAATACCGCCGACCAACGGACACCGCCCACCCCGCCCTCGCCCCCAACCCCCACCCGCTCTCAGCCCATGGCAGCAGGTCCAGCCGCTGTGACACAGATGCACACAGTTGCTCTGGGCGCTCAACATGGGAACAAAGCTTCGGACCGGCTCCGTCTGTCGCGGCGTGTTTAAGGGGGCGATGTAATGCGCACGCACGTGTAAATGACCGCACGAGTGGACGGGGGCACGGCGGATATATGTTCCGGTTCCACTTACCGTATTTGATTTTGTGTCTGAACGTACAGTACGGTACACGGCCTCGTTTTGTATGTAGGTCCTCACTGCAGCCTGTCCTTGGATAACTCAACCTCGAGTTAAGGCATTTTACACAACCCTCCTTCACAGACACACACACACACACATACACACACACAGACATACACACATATAAACCAATCCCCCACCTTTTAACACTTTGCCATCTAATTAGTTCCTATTAAAGCCTGACCTTTGAAAACAAGCGGCAATTAATAATGAGCAATCGCTTATGAAAGGAAATAAATCTTTGCCTCTTTTGCCAAACATCCACGTGCTGTGAGTGGATTGGCAGCACAGACGCATTAAAGCTATAGAAGCCATGCCAATATAGGGAAGTGACTGAAGGTGACACTTCTCAGTCTCTTTCACAGTTGCTGAATGCATGTTGCAATTTGTACCGTTGTATATTAACTCTGTAGGTCGGTGTTTGTTGGTGCTGGTGTGTGTGTGTGTGTGTGTGTGTGTGTTTCTGTGTTTCTGTGTGTGTGTGTGTGTGTGTGCGTGCGTGCGTGTGTGATTGTGCATGCATCTATGTGTTAATATATACTGTATATATGTCTATATATGCTGTCTATGCATTGTGCCCAGCCACGTGGACATTTGCTGGAAGTGTGAGCATCATGGGTATGAATGTCCGTGCTATATGAGGTCAGGCGGGGTCAGACGAGGTCGGGGGGCTTTCAGTGGAGGGCTGTCACCCCTTATTGACTGGCTAGTCTGGTCTGCCCTGCCCGCGTTCAGCCGGGGCTTATCCCTCGGCTCCAGTCGGCCACTATCGCCGCTGTCAGCACAGAGCTGATAGCCATCGGGGAGACGTGGTCCGGTGGACCTGCGCACCGAGATAGTGACGTGGTCCAGGCTAGGGGAGTGCACCGGTTTCCACCTATAAAAACCAAACACGAGACACAAAATGAATAAAACAGACACATCGCACAGTTCCACACTAGAAACGAGCACACACTCACAAATATGTATTTGTTTCCTGGTAAAAAAAAAACTGGCCTCATTCCTCACCTGGTCCCTCTCCCTGCTCTCTAAGGATTTTGGCGTGGAATGGAGGAGGGCAGGGAGGAGGAGGGACAGAGAAATGAGATGCCTCAACAATCAACTGCCCCCCACCCTCCTTTTCCCTCCACCTCTTCTCTCCTCCACTCCACCCCCCCGTCCCCCCCCGTCCCCACCATCCCCCACCCCCCACCAAACAACTCCCCCTCACACCTGGGATGGCCATTTCATTTCGTTGCAGCAAATGGAAAGGTGATCTTAATCTGCCCTCTTTTTCCTCTTCCTCTCTCTCTCTCTCTCTCACACACACTCTCTCTCTTGCTCTCTCTCTTTCTGTCTCTCTTTCCCTCCTCATCTCCCACACACCGTGCCTCACACCACTGATGGACATCATGCTGCTTGCTTCCTGCCAGGAGTCCAAATCTGGTGGTAGAAAACACTGTACACACATTGGTTTATTGCTTTGAATTACTTTGCCACATTTCGGGGGCTAATCTCGTTTGCCCTTTTGCTCTCCGTCTCATTGAAAACAAATACTTTAGACGCACACAGAGATGAGAATTTTGTGGGTGTGAAAAAAAAAGTGTGGGCGGGTGGGGTGGGGTCTATCGACTTCGGTCAAAGTTTTTTCGATGCGATCTCCTCCATGCACAACACCACTCCATTACTTCATTACTCAGTGTTAAGGCTCTCTCCTGCCGTCGGCTCATTGGTCATTACAGCCACAAGCATAGACATGCGCTGGCCATTGATTTCCTATGAGGAGTGCGCTGCAGGCTAGTTCATTAGGAGGGTGGTGGAACAAGCCACTGGATTAACTGGACTGTACTCGGAAAGGCAGGGCACCTTCCAGCAATGTGAGGTAGAAGCAAAAACACACACAAAAACAAGGCGTCCCGATTTCCAACGCCAGAATCCAGAAGTGGGGAAGGGATCACAGCCCTCTCGAAGCAATTTGGAATAGGAATCGAGATGTCGTGAATGCACCTAATTGTTGTCCTTGCGCTGAACTAAATACCCTGTTTCACATGAGGTGTTTTGTTGGAAAGTGTCTTGGTGTTTTTCCTTTTCTGAAGACAAAAGAGCCTCTCTGCCAGATTTCTGGTCATCTTGGAGGAAAACAAACCTTAGTGTCTCTATCGCTCTCTCTCTCTCTCTCTCTTTCTCTCTCTCTCTCTCTCTCTCACTCGGCACTCTCTCTGCCTCCCTCTTTTCCTCCAACACATGGCTCAAGGCTGGACTGAGGCTGCAGCTCCACCCAGCTCCAGCCGTTGCCTTGGCAACCCTATCTGGGCCTACCAAGACCTGAAGCCGAAGGACATCCTGGACAATAATACAATAGCAGCAGAGCCAGGGTACCTGGGGGACTTAGACCTGAGAGGCCAGATCTGCTGTGTGTGTATGTGTGTGTATGTGTGTGTGTGTGTGTGTGTGTGTGTGTGTGTGTGTGTGTGTGTGTGCGTGTGTGTGTGTGTGCGTGTGTGTGTGTGTGTGTGTGTGGGTGGGTGGGTGGTGGTGGGGGTTGTAGATTGGAGGAAGAAAATCCTGCCTCCCTCCCTTCTACCTCCCTCACACACATAAGTACATACACACAAAAACACACACACAAACACAAGCAGGATTATGCTTTCACTTGAGAATCGAGTAAGCGGTCCAACACTGTGGAGCATTAAAATGGCTTTACCGGCACTTTTGAATAATGTTTGATGATGTGGAGAGCATTTTTTTCTCTTTAAAATTTCTGTTGAAAACCCCCTTATTGGATTTAATGGTGAGTAGCAAAGAAAGAGGCATCGCAATTTGATAGATGACTTTGTTTGCCCTGCATGGATGTTGTCATGGCTGTTGGCTCTGACCCGTGCGGTGGAGCCGTCATAAAAGCCGGTCGCAGTACGGTGCGACGGCGGAATGGAGGTTGGCCACAGCTGGCCCGGGCTGCCTTTCCTCTCCTCTCTCGGTGGGGGGAGCGGTCACGCCGGCCGGCCGGCCGTGGTGCTTCTGGCTGCAGGTTTGGGGCCACACATCCCTGGTGCTGGTGCCAGGATGCAGAGCCGAGAGTAATGGAGATGTTTAGAGGCCCGTCCGACTGGCTTGCATTCCTCCATGCGTCGCTGCTAAAATAATAAGAGTCCGGGTTACCTCAGGTCGGCCCCAGCTGCGCGGCTACAGGAACATGCATTGTTGTCATTGGCTGTGTGCGAGCGTCCCTCTTAAAGCCACAGCGCCGGGGAAGGGGCGCATGCTGAGAGCGGCCGCTGCTCTGCTTGAAGCAAAACATTTTGCTCAGAGTGATGGAAGGATGCAAGGACTTTAGAGTCTTTACAGTATTGATATTTACCATCTGATCCATGTGGGTTAGGGCTAGAACGGTGGTCAGTGTGTGTATGTGTGCGGTGGGGTGTGCATCTATATGTGAGCGAGAGTTGGAATTATTATGTGTATTTCTATTGAATGTGAATGTGATGCAGTGCATACCACACAATCTATTTCTCAGTATGCCAATAAGTATGTATATGTGTATACACCGATCAGCCACGGCATTAAAACCACCACTAATAGCCACTAATATTGTGTAGCCTGCCCCCTCGTGCCACCAAAACAGCTCTGACCCGTCGAGGCATGGACTCCACAAGCCCTCTGAAGGTGTCCTGTGGTATCTGGCACCAAGGCATTAGCAGCAGATCCTTTAAGTCCTGTAACTTGCGAGGTGGGGCCCCCATGGATCAGGCTTGTTGTTCCAGCACATCCCACAGATGCTGGATCGGATCGGACCCTAACCCCGGTCATCCACATGATGTAGAAGAAAACGTGATTCATCAGACCAGGTCACCTTCTTCCATTGCGCCAGGGTCCAGTTCTGATGCTTACGTGCCCATTGTAGGCGCTTTCGGCGGTGGACAGGGGTTAGCATCAACAATTTGTGCTACAGTAGCTCTTCTGTGGGATCGGACAAGACGACCTAGACTTCACTCCCCATGTGCATCAATGAGCCCATAGGTGCCCCTGATGACCCTGTCATGGGCACCTGCATACTGGAAACACCCCACAAGACCTGACGTTTTGGAGATGCTCTGACCCAGTCGTCCAGCCCTCACAATTTGGCCCTTGTCAAAGTCGCTCAGAGAACTGACTGCTCACTTGCTGCCTAATACATCCCACCCCTTGACAGGTGCCACTGGAACGAGATGAGCAATGTTATTCACTTCACCTGTCAGTGGTTTTAATGTTGTGGCTGATCCGTGTGTATGTATACATATGTCAATATATTTCAGTATTTTACAGAATTATCCTCAGTGGCACCTTAAGGCAAAAAGTCGTGGGCAATCAAATACGCTAGCGGATGCAATTCATCGAATTTCCAGCGCATACGTCTTCTGTATATAAACATTGGCGCATGTTAATCCACCTTCTATTCTTACATGCCAGAAAGCATTTATTAGTTGTCATTGCCAATTGGGCAAACATTCTCTTTGGCTTCTCTCTCTCTGTTGCTGTTGACTTATATGTGTGTGTACAAAGGGCTTTTATATTTTATATTTATATTATGTTAGTCTTGCATAGAAAGGGCATGAGGAGGAGTTAACCAAGCAAATGTGTTATTTCGATAATATATAGATTTGTTTCAATCGCACGGCTGGATTGATGGATGGATTCATTAAGAAAAGACTATTATGCACAAATCCGCACGGCTGTCTCAGCACAACCAACTTCCGTGAATCCGTGAATACTTTTGTGACAAATTAATACGTAAAAGTGCGTTGTTTTTTTCCAGTGGACATATGCAGGATATGGTATGAACGACTTAAAGGGTTGTAGGAGCCGTTTAGTCACGCCGCAACATCTCA
>NC_137210.1:11791036-11798536 GCF_960531495.2 Zeus faber | reverse complement strand
AGTAATTCACTGCAGATGAGCAGACAGTGAGTGTAAAAACAGCCCAGATTCAAAGCCCAACTCCACCATAGTGGAGCTTTTTTTAACATCTGCTGTGACAAAGTTTTGTACCTAGAGTTCTAAACGATTTCTGGTACAGATTTTAATGTGTTTACAATTAGTAGAAAGTACAACCGTCCCGCATGCAGCGCCGCTTCATGTTACATGTTACGACACTCTGTTCAATGTTTGCCCGTTTTACACAATTTCAACGGTAGGTTGGTGGAAACCAAATCGATTTGCTCGGTTGTAGCGCTTCCACATTCCTTATCAGAGTGAGATTAAACAGGCCTGGAGTTTGGGGAATCACGAAGAACCCCGCCGTGGCAGGGCTCTTCTGCATGTTATGCATTATCTTTTCAGGCAATCTGCTGGAATCTGCGGAGACACAGCGTACGATTGTCTTACCGTCTGCTTGGTGTTAGAGAAAGATGTGTTGAAGGACAAACCGAGCCACCAGCGTTGGCCTTTGGAAGCCCATAGCTGAGAGACACATAGAGAGAGCGAGAGAGAGAAAAAGGGGGGGAGAGAGAGAGAGCGAGAGAGAGAGAGAGAGAGAGAGAGAGAGAGAGAGAGAGAGAGAGAGAGACGGTCAGGAAATTGAGCCCATATGATGTTTTTCCACCATCACAAAGAAGATTTAGAGGAGATACGAGAGAGGCCAAAATAGCCGCGTTTCTTGGGGAGTAACGGAAAAACAGGGGGGAAGAGAGAGATAGAGGGATAGAGAGAGAGCGAGAGAGAGAGACCGAGAGAGAGAGAGAGACAGAGAGAGAGAAGACATTGACAGTATCTCTTCTTCCGCGCTTCATCCATGGATGACATCATTCTGAACACGGATACTTCACAGACGGAATGAAATGGTCGGATGGTTACGAGGAAATTACCATGTTCCCGTCGCAGTAAATGTCCCTTCACATGCACCTGCCTGACGTGAGGCAATATCTTCATCACACGTTTCTGTATGCCATTTAAAAGACTTTCCACTTCTGAATCCATCACAAGTGACATGTACTGTATAAGTACACTGGATGCTGGTAAAAAAAACCAAAACATTAATTGTAATTGTTAATTGACATAAGGATGTAATAACTTTAGTAGTTATGAATTTAATTATGTGGAAAAGAACAGCAACAAAGATGTTGTGCTGATAGTTTTAAAGCAATATAGCAGTTCATGGAGAGGCCAAAAACAGTGACGTCCATTTTGAGCCAGTCCATGACTACTGCCCAGAGCTACTCACTGGAAATAATGCAAATGTGTCTTTCCGCCCCAACAGTTGCCCAAAGTGCGGCGCTACCCTGCGATGGACGGCGTCCCCCTCCTGCTCAGCAGAGTCAAAGCCGAACCGCCCGAAGACCTGCTCGCCCACGACCCGCACTTCCACACGCAGACGGAGCCCGTGGACTTGTCAATCAACAAGCCCCGGCCCTCCTCGTTGTCCACCTGCTCCTCCTCAACCACCACCTCATCGCCCCCGCTCACGTCCGCCTTCTCCCCCTCGTCCCTATCGTCTTCGTCCTCCTCCTCCTCATCGCCGTCGGTCATCACCTCCGCCTCCTCGGTGCTGACGCCGGGCCCGCTGGTGGCCCCCGGCGCCGGGGTCAGAGCTCAGCAGTATTTGAACATCCTGCATTCTGTGCCGCCCCCTCTGTCCAGCCCGCTCAGCCTGCAGGGAGCAGGGAAGATGGGCAGCCACGTCCACCGCATCCCCGTGGTGGTGCAGCCGCTGCCCCTCATGTACACCAGCGGAGTCCGCTCGCCCTCCAGGCTCAACAACGCCCTCATGCTACCTCTGCTGGACGAGCACAAGAGCCACAGGAAAGGTGAGGCGGGGATGCGGTGAAACTGGAATGAAAGGGCCATTCTGAATTTGACACCACACCAATTAGTTTAGCTACAAATGCACACGTGCAGTTTCCCAGACTTCACATGATCCTTTTCCGAACACTTACAAGTGAGTCAACCAATTAAATTGACGTTTGACTACGAGTCCTAAAATGGTCCTGTGCCAGTTTTTTCCACAACTAAAACCATTTTGGCAAATTGATGTCATACTCCAGATGTTAATGTGCATCTTACTCACTTGCTAAGTCATTTTCCATAAAGGAGGAAGTGATTTAACAACACTGAGGACATGAAATTCAACTGAGCCGGGTTATGAGCTCCTCACAAGTGGGAGTGGGAGATGGACATTTTGGCTGAGGGTATTTCCAGGTATCTTCATGGAAAACGGATGTGCTAAACCAAAATGTTGTGACTGATTGATTGTACATGTTGATATGCCCACTGATGATCATGCTCACATCAGCCATATGAAGGAGTGTGAGGAGCAAGATCAATTCCTGCCTCTTCAGATGTTTGGGGTCTTCAGAACTGTACTGAACATCATAGAGTCTTCTAGCTGTTCTAATCAATGCCCTACCCGCTTGGTCATAATATCCACATCGCTAATAATTATTTCTCAAATATTTTGTTTGTGTATATATCTTAGCACCAATAGTCATCCCCAAAATATCGTCAAAATGCCGCTTTTGAGGTTTTTGTCCAAAAATATTGTGATATTTGAATTTGTAAAAAATGTCGCCCAGCCCGACTGTACGCCTCATCCTTGGCCTCAGTATTTCTGGATGTCCAAAAGTACATTTGATTAAGGAGTCTGTTTCTCCCTTGATGCATTTGCAATGAAATGCAATCAAATTATTCCTAATTCACCTCGGGTGAACAAATTGACTTAGAGCCTCAGCTATAGGTGCTTAAGTCGATTTAACTTGCTCAGCCATCAGCCCTGGTGCACCAACTCGCTGACGTGCATCAACTTTGATTGATTATAATTTTTTAATAGAAAGGGTTCAGAATAAAAGTCGCATTGGCAGAAAAAACCCACAACAAAAGTAAACATCACCTCTGTCTCCCTGTTTTAAAAGGTTATTTAGCTGTGCGAGCACAAAACATGAGGCCATACCTGTGTCTTGGCCTCACAATGACCTTACTGAGGCTCTCCGTGGTATAAAAGCTTGGACAGGATGCGTAAGGCTACCTGTATAATTACCTGCCCAATTACCTGTCCAGTGCAGATAATGCCCACAGTCAAGGGATTTCAGGTCAGACATGAAAGGACACAACAACTGTAATGACAGTCCATGAGCGCTGCTCCCCTCGGGCGATAATGCTCTCCCTCTGAGAGGAGAGATGAGATTTACAGGACGGAAAAGCTCTCCGTCTCTTAGCAAAAGAGATTTTGGCTTGGCTGTCCCGCACGGCCTCTGGTCCAGGTAACCAGGGCCAGGTGCCGAACAGAAGCAAAACATCTGGGTCTGGTTGGCCGTCGCCGCCCGCCTCTTCCGTCTATATGTGTCTGCGTGTCTATGTGTGAGTATGTGTGTGTTGGACGGGCGTGTTTGTCAGACCTTCACTGGCCCCAGACCGGACTGAACCCTTGTGTTCCAGCATGGGTTTTCCCTCAGGGTGTGGTTTTTACAGCAAACCGCCAAGCCCTGGGTGTTTCTGTCCCGGCCAGTGGACCTTTGAGCTTCACCCAGGGGAGCCGTTGGTCGTAAAAGAGGCCGTTTGTTTATCGGAGGCCGATTCTTGATGCTCCCAGAACGGGCTGCCGAGTTCAGATTTAGCAAATATTCCTGGGGATGGTTATACTTACAGTAAACAGCTGTAGACACAGAAACACACTTGGCTGGCTGGCTGGGTGGGCGATTGGTCCACCGAGATGGGCATTTTAAACGTGGGCTGTTTGCTCCGCGGATGGGAGGAAGAAGAGGAAAAACAAGCCTTGCGTAAGAGGGTGTGGACAGATATTGAAGTTGGGTGGCACCCACAAGCATCTGCACACACTCATCATCACACACGACGCACAGCATAGCATACAAAGAACTACAATGCCGAGTCTGAAGGCGTGAAACATGAGGGAACAGGGTGTGGTGCTACAGTCACTCCTGGCGACACAGCAAACAGCAGACAAACATTAAATGCATTGTGCAGGAGGCTGCTGTTTGGCACCCATAAATTAAACATTGCATAAGTGCTAAGTGATACATTTATGTATAACACTTTTTTTTATTATTGAGAGAGAATTGGATTATGTTGTTTCACCTCGTGTAGACCCACCCGCCCCTTGGCCTCTCTGCGATCGTTATAGTTCAGATCGGGGGAGTCAGCATCCACCTACCTGTTTTGTTGATTTTTTCCTTTCACTTTTCCTGATGTGCAGACTGCAAACAGCCCAGATACAGTGTGCGCGATGCTTCACAAAGACATGTATTGATGTGACCCGACCCTAACAGACTTGTGTAGAAAAGTCTCACCCATAGTCAAGCCTTCGACATATACACAATCAAACACTGAGAAAACAGTTACAGACACACGCACACACACACACACACACACACACACACACACACACACACACACACACACACACACACACACACACACACACACACACACACACACACAGGTTGGCCATCCTCTTTAAGAGAGGGCGGGTACCCTTCCTTTCAATGCTGTCTCCCTGTCTCCGGCAGCAGGTTACCATGGAAACAGGGCTTGACTGGAAACAACAGGAGCGAAAGAAAGAAATCCAGGGCTCTGCCCACCTCTCCACCACTCCTTCTTTGTGTCCCTCGCTCAAAATACCCCTTTCCAACACACATTGCATTTTTAACTAATTACCGGTTTTCCGTAGCTAAGGCAAGCTGGCCACCACTCGACTTGTCTTGCTCTCGGAGCGAGGCTTGAAGCCCATAAAAGCGAGAGCCTGGGCGGACTTATCTGTGTTTTTTCCCCCCTCAGTAATAACACCATGTCTGTTTCTGCCTCCAGACCCTTATTATGGGCCATTATGGTCACAGTCTCGGCTGAGAGGGCAGAGGAGGCGCAGTCCTGATAGCTTATAAAAGCACCAGGCCACACTGCGTCTATGCTGAGTTCAGCCCCCAAACATTACAGAGTATCCGCAATATTCCGCAAATTCTCCAACCACCACCAAATCATTTTTGGTCCACATCGTACATTCACATTTCCTTTCCTCAATCACCATGTTTAATAATTGCTGTTTAAGTCAGTGGTCTGCCAGTAGATCTTTCTTTGACAAATAGTCTGAGGCAGGGCTTTTGTTTCTTCTTTGACATTCATCCCTTGAGTTCTCCTGGTTGCACACAGGCTGTGTCCATGGTAACAGAGAGGGGCTGTGGTAGTGTACCCAGCCAGCTGTCCAGGGGAGAAGTTTGCACGACTTGTGGAATAGTTGCAACTTTCTCAGGGAGGACAAAAACTGTGATCAATAACTACTGACAGCGTTCAATCAACATTCATCAATTCAATCAAGAAACAAAGAAATCTCAGCAAATAATTAGAATCCGTGAGTTGTGCCACGAGAACTGAGTTGCCAGCATGCTAAAATGTTTGCGGGCAAACTCCCTCACACATCAGCTCTAGCTCCCCAGGACATGCTCACACACACACGCGCACGTGCACACACACACACACACACGCACGCACGCATGCACACCCGTATGCATGCACACACAAACATACACACTTTTGCACGTAATCACACACACATGCAAGCACAGGCAATATGGCATGGGTCCCCACCCACGGTTAGGAGACAACAACAACGCCCAAACGGTGCTCCACCCAGTTTGTTATCTGCAGGGTGGGAGTGATAGCGCCTGATAAAATTGACTGTGTGTGTGTGTGTGTGTGTGTGTGTGCGTGCGTGCGTGCGTGCGTGCGTGCGTGCGTGCGTGCGTGCGTGTGTGAGGAGGGGTGTTTGAGGAGCAGCTTCGCTTGGTGCCTGGCCCTCAGGCTGTCCTTCCCTCAGGTTGACTGACAGCTCCTGACTGGAAGTGCCTGCAGGGCCTTCACTGTGGCCCGAGTATATTCTAGGTAAACTTGCTTTTCAAAGCTGTATTGAGGAAGCATTGCACCCGACTCAATGCTAATTGATTACCTAGTGGCTCCGGGATTGTCATAAACACGCGGCCAAGCGGGCTCTATATGCAGGGTGATTACGGCAGCACAAGACTTTCCAGTGCACCCAATGTGATATGCTTGCTCATATAAGTTTCCAGTGTCGCTCCCGGTGTCCAGTGTCTGACTCCCGTGTCTCCGTCCCCCCTGTCCGCCCTGTCCCCTCCTGTCCCCGCCCCACCCCAGTGCACATGGACCCCAACGGCCTGTCGCCAAGGCATATCAAGAGTGACAGTGACGACGACGACCTGCCGAACGTGACCTTGGACAGTGTTAACGAGACCGGCTCCACCGCGCTCTCCATAGCCCGGGCCGTACAAGAGTGAGTATCACACTATGCTGATACATATGTGTGTGTGTGTGTGTGTGTGTGTGTGTGTGTGTGTGTGTGTGTGTTTGTGTGTGTTTGTGGGTATTTGGCACATGCCGAACCCTCATTTGAATAGTAGCCGGTGTGGTTTAGCTCCTGTATGGTCTGCCGTCGTCTATTTGCCCATGAACCCATGTGGTCCACACACTGGACGGAAAGGCTCCTGAGGTGCTGGTCCATCTGTGTGGAATAAGAGGAATCAACGTCTTCCTCTTTTCATTCGGACCGTACCGTATAGCCCACCTATTCGAGGAGGGCTTCTCGGCCCAAACCCTGCCCTTGCACCGTGCCCCATAAACCCAGCACGGTCATCGCCAACGCCTCTGGGTGGTTATTTTCTTATTTAGACTAAACAATGATGAAACTATTTCAGCGCTCGTGTGTGAGACTCCTGCTAATGATGTTCTTCTAGCAATAAAACAAAGGTACGAGCTGGAGAATGATGGGATGATGACCCCCGAGTGGCTTTGTTGTGTTGTTTCCGGGAGCTACGGCTCAGTTTCACTGCTGCCCCGCATTTGAGAAGTAGAAGCATAATGTCAGCATCATATAAAAACAACCAAGTTACACGTGTTTCGGCGTGCAAAGGCAAACTTCATCAACTTTGTCACAAAATTCCGACTTCAATTCCGACTCTAAATTAGAATTCTGATTATAATGTCCGTTGCTTTGCAAATTTTCCAAACAGAAAATCCGATTTTTTTGGTTTAGATGTCAGTGGAATGCAGCGCTATAGTGGCATAAAATTAATATTAAATCCAATTAAATTGCCTTTTATAAAAAAAAAAATATATTTTTATAAATTTTATAATCATATAATAATAAACAATTATACAATTCATTATTTTAAAACATAAAAAATATATATCATAATACATATTTTGAAAATAATTTAAATCAATTAATTGTATGACAATTAACAGCGAAAACATTTTTCATGATCATGACAGCCCTAAAGTGGATGTCAAATTCTATCTTACCAAACAACTTATAAGCAGTTAATGATCTTTCTTTGACTCCCCCCTCTTCTGGTTTCTCTCCCTGTGTGTCTCTCCCTTGGAGGAACAGCTGCATGTGTGTTTGGGACTCGAGCAAACTAACAA